>NW_027466826.1:5105000-5705000 GCF_046128005.1 Genypterus blacodes
CTTCCCATGGATGTATAAATCTTGTGGGATGCTGCCTCTTTAAACGAAAGGCTGGATATTGATGGGTAATCGCCCCGGAACTCTAAATCAAATAGTTTAATGACTTGGGGATGACAAATTCATTAAACACAGAAAAATGGCAAAATTAGTGTTTTAATCTACTCCTTTTATTGAAAGCGGTAATCTTTGGTTACAGTGAGATGAGAGTGAGGGGGGTGGGGGGGATGGGGGGGGGAAACACTGGGGAGGTAATTTATGATGCATTTGGAAACAGGGGCTGGGAGATGGAGCTGACTTTGCACCTACTGATTGCTGCAAGGATCTGAATTCATTTGTTATGCATCGAGCGTAGCTGGGCTGCTCCCAGAAGGCCATACCGCGGTGATCCAAAGAGCAGCGTCGACTAGTGGTGCCTGTAGAGAGGAAAGAGGCAGCGACAGATTTTGGAGAGGAGATGGGGGCGAGGGAGGGATGAGAGAGAGGGGGGGAGATGAGGATGCAGGAATAGAGAGCGTGTGTGTGTGTGGGTGGGTGTGTGTGTGTTTGGGGGGTTACACGGTGGGGGCATTATGGGATTAAGACCAAAGGAAAGGCAGGAGAATGGCAGATGGAAGTGGCGAGGAGGGAATTCGATGCAGGAAAAGGAGGAGGACAAAAAGGGAGAGAAGAGAATGAAAGACAGAAGCATTTTTTTCTTGACAGGCTTAATTTCCTTTTCTCATCACCCACCCAATATGTCCCACTGACAGAGAGAGAGAGAGAGATGAAAAGGAAATGCTGCAGTATTTGCTTAGAATCCATCCTGGAATATTATGGGACATTACACACAGACCCAAGCCTGTTAATATATGTATGCTGGCGTGATAACACATAGAGTATTCAAGCATGAAGTTGCATGGCTGCGATAGCTATCAGGCATTTTAAACGGTGATCCTGAAATAGCCGAACCGCCCAGTATCCACCCACATTGCTGCACAGATCCCACACAGGGGTCTCACATCACACCTTCACAGCTGTCGACCCAACGGAGTGCACTTCACACGTCACCCTACGGCTTCAACACAGGTGTTTGACATCCTTAGAAAATCACCCACAGCACTAAACATCTCCCATGGCGTCAAAGCTTCACATAAATGTTCACATCGCTTATTCGTCATAGTCTCTCTCTCTGGCCCCATGTGTCTTTTTCACGCACGGACAGGGACGGATCTAAAGCCCCTCCTACGCCCACTTGCTCCACAGCTACTCTCTGGCCCGATATGCACTAAATCCATCATCGCACGTATAAAACTCCTATACTGGGAGCACCCATGCAACACAATGAGACGACCCAGAAGGCAACGGGAGAGGTCCGGCTCTGTCCACCATGTCGAACGCTTTTCTCCGCACTCTCAGCTGAACAATTTTATTTATGTCTTTAATCCATGCCCTTATGTTGAATGATCGCCAGTACTTTTCAGACGCATAGATTCACAGATCCTATTTATCTTTAAGGCCGTCAGACCAAACAAGGTGGTAAAAGGTGCACTTTATGATAGCTTGATATCTACAAGAGCTCTGACATTCTCAAAGGTCATTGTGAGCCGGGAATTGGCAAAAGAAGCAAAGCAAAAGCAAAGGAGGTCACTTTAAACAACTATATTAAATTGACAAGCATAGAAATGGGCTGAAATGATGGATTGGAATCTTGTTTTTGTCATCTAATGCGACGGATCTGTTTGAATTATGTTGTTTTTATCCCTCACCTCATTCAATAACCCGTAGGTGACTGATCCATCTCGGTATTAGCAATTACAATATGAATTCTACAGTGATGGAGGTTATAAAGTTTTGAAGGTAAAGAACTTAGATAAAAAATAGAAACGTTGCTGAACTGTCTTTTGTTTTGCAGCTTAAACACTCATTTCTATTCTATTAGAAACTGTGGAATACTTCTTATATGATACAGGCATTACTGAGGGAACAAGAAACAACAGTAAAATAACTTAAATGCAGTACAAATATTCAGTTTGATAGAAGATATCTGCATTTCTTTCCTTAAAATGTGACTTTGTTGAGCTTTTCTCAGTATATATTTCACTAGACAAGAAGATTCACAGTATTCCGGTCTGTGATGTGATCAAACATAATCATGGATGACCACCCAAAGCTCTGGTTGTGACTTTGGGCCAGTTTGAGCTCCTGTCCTTGTGTGATCACTGGTGTAGTGAAGGTTGAGTGTGAAATACAGGTCAGAGATGTGCTTAATCAAAAGCAAGGCTGCACTCCACAAAAAGCGGCGGATTGTCGCGAGCAGAGTTTTACAACATCATCAACATGGTGACCATCCAGCTAAAATTCTATTTAACCAAAGCCTCCACGAGACAGATAGCAAAGATGCTTTATAGAGAGCTGAGTGATGACCCAAACAGTGCTCAGTGTGTGTGTCAGAGGAGAGAGAGAGAAGGTGTGTATCCAAACTCACGGAGGCTATTTAGTGGGCTGGGTTTGCTTCTATTGTTTCTGTTCTTCAGTGGTGAAAGAACTTAAATCAGTGCATTTTATTTGAATAGTTTTACTGCTATACAAGTAAGAAATAGAAGCAAAATATGATCTTATTTTATTTAGATATAATGTATTTCAAGTAAAGTAAATTAAAGTATATTATGATTCCTACTATATATTATACTGGCTCATTTTTATTTACAAATATAGTAAAGTATTCAAAGTATAAAAGTAGTCAAAAATAGTACAAAAATGCAATAGATTACTTTGCATTATTTGTTAAAAGCTGTTTAGTTACATCATACTGTCTTGCATAGAATAGGAATTGAGAGGAGTTTCCATAATCAGAACCTAAAGAATTCTAATGAATATAAACCAAAGACCCAGTTTTAGTCTTTCTCCTTTTTGTACTTTGCTCTGTAATATGTTGCCTTTGTTTTTCATGGTTACAGGGGATGTGCAGTCTCCTCCTACTGGAACATTTGATCAGTTACTCAGCAGGTTGATGTGAAGATAATTTGTGTCTGCGGTTCTTAGTCCTCTGTGATCTTCTCCGTGAAGTCTTCCTCCCTTCCTGTCCCTGCCCCCTCTGGTCATTTGTGTTGCTTGTAATGACAGAGTTGGCACTGCTCTTCCTCATAATGACCTTGATGACGACACTGACTGAGTCACTGTTGGCGTCTTTACACAGCTGCATATTTCTTCGAATCCTCAATGCCCTCTCTGAGTATTGGTTGTTTTTCTATGTTGTGATCAATATTTAATCATTGTTGAAGTCAGCAAGCGTCCCATTTGTAATCATCCGGGGAGGAAGATCTGTGTCTGTCAGGCGATTGGTTTCTTTCACACCGACTGCGGGTTTCTGAGGCTAACCTTGTTCTAATTGTGGGTCAAAGTTTAGGGGCTGTTTTCACATATTGCACCGTAACCTGGGCTTTTGTGAAGGCCAGTGAGACTGAAAATGTGATTAATGACAAAAACAATAAACCTGATCTGACCTGAACTATAGTGCATCATGGTGGTCAGTCAGAGCTTTTACAGTGGGATGGATTGTGCTGAAACATGAAATATGAAGGCTATTTGTTGTTTTATTATTTTGTCATTATGGTTGTCTTCTTGTATTCTATGTGAGACTGGATATGGCTATTTTTTAAGACAACACACACATGTCGATATTAAATTGTCCTCCCACGTGAGACATGTATGCCCATGAACAACTGCAAGCGTACAAAATGTCTCCTTGGTATAGCAGAAGCAAAATATAGAAAGGTCTTCCATACGTTTTTGCAGTATTTGCACAAAATCTTCTGCATTTACATGAAAACGGCTGTAATTTATCATCTAATGCCAGGATGTTTGTAATCCTGAAACCAAAGTGATATGCATGGTTGATTAGTGTGATGGCTTTCCTCGCCTCGTGCTTTTTTGCGACATGATCTAAATCCAGTTGTGTATAGAAAATCAAACAAATCACTTAGACAAATATACAGGAAAACTATCCAGATAATTCCAGATAGAAAAGCTCCATACTTCTGAAAACTTCTCTAAAAAACTACTGTAACGCCACAAAGCTTAAGTCGAAGCTACTAAATCTTTGCGTCTGTAACATTGCCACAGGTAAGCCATCTGTGAATGACAGAGTGTTTGCTATTATATCTAGCTCGCCGGTTGGCCATTTCATGCTCTTAGAAATGCTGTAACCATTTTTCCCTTTCAGTGCACAAGCTGTCTCCTGCCAGGTGTGGCCACGAGTGACATCGCTGCATGATGAGATGGAAAGAAGGGACGTGTGCTTACTCCTCAGATGTTCATCCAAATGTTCATCCAAAAGCCGTTTTGACAGCAAGAGAAGCAGCATTATTACTGTGAGTTTTTCGCTCTCTGGTTTTTATACGTTTTACAAAGATGAGGAGAGAAATTTAAAGAGCAAGATCATCTCGGAACCATCTCAGAAGCAGAGCAATTATGTTGCCAGCAATCCCTCATTATTTTCCCCAAATGTAACCTGCAAAGTGGAACGTGTAACGAAAAACTGACATTATCATTATGTCGTACTTTGCCGCATAAGTATGCAAGTGAGAGAAAAGAGTATAATGTGAGAATAAATGCACAACATAATGTACAAACCATCCAGACAGCTATGAATTCAAAAAGGCCTGTGAGGTTTAGACAAATTAATTGAGCACCCTGCATATTTTTCTTAAAGTTAAAATCATTAACACAATAATTTGCATTCCTCCATTCTCAATTTAAATATATTTTTCTTAATGTAGGGAAGAAAGCCAAAAACAAGCTGAGGGGTCTCGCCCTAATTGCTCTATTTGCCCTCTCGTATTCAGTTTAAAAAGAAAAAAAGCTACAGATTAACAAATGAACAAGCAAAGACATGAGACATATGGTCACGTCCTTACCAGTCGCATTGGGGGGACATCTGTTGAAGGCCAGTTCGCCTGAAGGGGTCCTCCTCCACACCATTGACACTGCATAGTCCTCGGGACAAATCTCATATGGTGCTACATGGAAAAACAGATTCAAAAAGGACTTTGAATGCCAATACTGTGGGTGTTTCAGCATTGCCAATGTAACTATTCAATAAAATCTTTAACGTATAATTTAATAGAAGATTATAATTCTTCTCTCTTACATTATCAGAGGTATAGTAACTCATTTAGCAGTAGATAGGATACACTATGTCTTCACCTGCTTCACTTTGTTTGTTTCTTTGATAGGATTACTGCAAAAGTGAAACTGAACTTGTTATAACTCGGGTCATGGCTGTGCGAAAAACCCATTTAACAGAGGCATACTTTTGTTAATTTCCTTCATTGTAAAATAAGGTTTTACCAAATGTAAAATAGGTGTTACAAAATCTTCAAATGCTAATCTCAAAAAAGATCCTATGATTAAATGTATCAATAGGTGTGATTTGCTCTGGATCTTGATAAATATCTGGCGCTCGCTAACTTAAAATATGTGCTTGGACTCGGAGCACAGTGGTGAAATTGCTGCACAGTGCAAAATACGGCTAGAAATATGCAACAACCACTAATTTAATTAAGTCCTTGTGCACATGCAGGCCTCATAATCACTTTAACAAAATGTTCTAAGGTTTTTAAGTATAGACAATAACTTTGTAGATAGTATGTGTTACATCTGAATGAAACCAGATATCGCACTTCACACAGAGCTACAATGATTATCTTCCCATTTCCACTTCCCTCTGGCTGCTCAGATTTCAGGCTCAGCATTCTGTGGGGGTTACCTGGACATCGTTGATCGCTGCACTTGCGGACTTCCTCTCCTGTGCCCTCACACTGTTGTCCAGTGACCGCAGCGCCCTGACACACGCGAGCTCGCCTCTGCCATCCGCCATCGCACGATTTAGAGCAGCCACTCCACGGGCCCCATGGATTCCACTGGCCATTAGCTGAAAACACAAAAGTTATGCACGGTCACAAACAGACGTCTTTCAAAGGCATCTGCTCTTCCCATAACCAACAGGTATCAATGAAGGTATCAATGAATATCAGATACTCCCGCCTGCTATTCAACCCTCCAGCCCTAACTGAGATATCACTCATTGATAATAAGTGATTTCTGTCTCAAGGTATCAACACTTAGAGTGCAAATATGTCAGGCGTTCTCCAAAAAGGAACAAGATTACATTGAATAATCAGGAGGTTTGTTTTATGACTGAGAAGCTGTTCTCTGAGTGGTAATTATTTGCCTCACTTTGCCAATATTAAAACGCGTTTATGCTGAAGTTTCAAAAACCAGCAGCATGTTTTATGTCCTTTTAATGAACACTGTAAAATTGTGCATTATACAAAAAACAGATGCTCCCCTTCAGCGATGTAGTAAATCACATGCCCTTGTCTGGAAAAAAAATGGTGTAACACCCTGTGAGCAGGAAACACACTCACACACTCATTTTAACCTACAATTACCCCTCCTTCACATGTGCAGGACGATCTCACGTCCTACAACTAACCTCTGTCAGCAGTACCTCAAAAAGCTCCATTGTGACTCCATTTCACCCGTTGGCTGAAACTATCTATAAGACATTTATCAAATCCCAGCACATAAAGCTGCCGGTTCCTCAACCTGCCAGCAGCCATAGATCTTTATTGTTAAGAGTTATGGGACAATTTTCATAGCATTTAATACACATTCAAATTCATCACTTCTGTGGACTTGCGGATTTTAGGGTAGTTTGGCGTTTTACAAACATCGGCCATTAAGATTTCAGAATATATTTTGGTAGTGGAGTTCGACTCTTAGATAGATCTCTCAAAAACACTTTATGTATTTCAATTAAATTAGGTAGAAATGGAGTTCACAGGCCAAAGAAGAGCTGATTACTTTTTGGATGGTGCCGTCATTGAGCCATTTACGCAAACACTTTTCATTTTGGCACCAAACACCAGCTGCGCCTAAACAGATTTTCTGCCGTCTTGACATGTTACCAAAGCTGTTTTTTGCCATTCCCGTCAAAAATTGTATCCGATCCAATCATAAAACTTGAAAGGCATTTATTAGAGGCTCAAACCTCCAACAAGGCTGAACAGAGCTAGCAATACTGTCACATCAAAGCTGTTCACATGCTACTGCATCGGCATCATCTCAGGTACGCATTCGTTATTGTTTCATCTTTCTACCCTAATTGTTACTGCACAGCAATTACATTAATGTGCCCCCAGTAGAGCTTAAGTTGTACCCAGATTTGGACCAAGTTGCACCTGTTGCTAAAATAGCACAAGATAATAAATTTAGATTGGTGTATTACTTGTAAAAAAAGACAAAAACAATCTTATTCAATCATTTACGCTGCAGCATAATGTAATGGCTTTTTCCATCCTTAAACATCCATCAGGTTTTGCCAAGGTTTTGGTTAAGAAGTATTTCAATAGTCCTGTTATCAAGGGAACCAGCTAACATATGCAGGTGAAAACATTGTGGGGGGGTAATAACTCTGAGTGATCCTGAACCAACAGATGGCTCATGGAAACTTTGAGCAATTTGACCTTGTATAAAGCAGGAATATTATATTCAGGCAGGATTCCAAAATTCTCCAAAAGCCATGACCACCATGTATGTATTGATGTGCATTTTTTTGTGATTATTTTTCTGTGCAGCTGTGCAGCCATGGTAAAGATACAAACTCATTTTTCTAGTTTTTGGTGTTTGAGCCATTTAGGAAATGCTCATTGCTTCTCGGAAGTGATACTTGCAGTATTGTGTGAAGCATCACATCAGCTTTGCCTTGAACTACGGTGTGTTTTCACCCATAGTGCAATGTAAGGCAGTCAGCAGACACCGACATGCTGACTTGCAAAATTGCGGTTAAGCCCATGTTGCCCCACTAATGTTTAAACTCTCACCTTGGAAACAAATAAGAATTGCTAAACAGGTAGACCTCATTAAATGAATAAATTGCTTAATGCACCCACTGACTCTGTATAAAATCTGAATTTCATTATCAGACAGACAGAAAATACATTTTTTAAAAGTATGAACAAATGTTTTAATGACCAAAGGGAGAATAAGGTTGGCTGACTTGTTATATAATTTCTCCACTTACATTTCCATAGACACTGTATCTTTTTGCCACCCACAGTAAGAAAATCTGCTGTTTTAGTCTGCCACTCAGAAAATTGCATCAGCAGATTAAACCAACGCTCAGGCCCTTCATATGATCAGACAATTCAAAGCCTGATGGAGACCGCTAAGCTGACATCTTTGAGCCTCTAATATGTCTGTGATGTTGACAGACACATTGGGCCGCTAACCCCGGAATTATTTATATGACGTACAGTATATCTAACTGGATTTCACAAATCCAATTGATGGAGTACGGTCTAAAATATTAATCGTCATACTTACTACATGACTTTGAGTCTTTCACACAGCTTGAAAATAAATGGAAGCATCTCAGCAAACCAGATGCCATGTTTAATTTGAAGCTGATGGTAATGACAAAGGCAGTCGTGATCATAATAGTGAAGATGATGGCAGGCAGGGATTCCTGTTTGGCTCTTTTCCCCCCCACAATTTCAAATCGTAATTTCTGATTTAGACATCAAAGCAGAGACAATTTTACCTGTGCAGTCAGGATTATGGCACTCTCTGCTTTCTGCCCAGTGACCGCGACACTCAGATCCCCCATGGGCAGCTGCCGAGCACTGCCTGGTCCTCTGCTGAGTGCCATTGGCACAGGTCACCGAGCAATCGCTCCAAGAGCTCCACTCTTGCCATTGTCCGTCCACTGAGGCACCAACCAGAACCCAACAAGCAGGTCCCAGGTGTGGGGAAAAGGGGGGCAGAGAGAAATTGGAGGAGATATTAAGATCATTCTTCTATCTTAGATCAGAGGAAACTAGAAGAAATCAAGTACATTGTTGGGGATTTTGTCTGTTTCTCAAACTTACAAAATACAAAGGAAAACATAGGATGCAAAGCAATAAAAGGATATTCTTATACTACATTAACAAAGCTTACTTTCACTGTTTAGAAAAACTCATCATGAAACTGCTCACAATTACCAGGCAATTGCTAGTAAGTGATTTTGATGCCAGTATTACAGTATCAACTTCTTTAACCTCACTATTACTTACATACTACATTTGCAATTCAAGGCCATGTTCTCAATAAATAACTCAAAAAGAGCTTGGTGGAGCAATAACCATTTTACTGCCTTGACCGTTGAATTTTAATGGATTTTTGAAAATATATATACATGTCGATTGCAGGCAGATTATACCTGGGCAGAGGGCAATGTTGCAAAGCTTGGTCTGGGTTTCGGGTCCATCACAGGCCCTGCCACCATGCTGGGGAGGAGCACACATCCTGGTCCTGGTGCGGTGACCTCGCCCACAGGTGAAGGAGCACAGGCTCCACGGTGACCACTCCTCCCAGACACCGTGTACTGCAAACAAAGAGAAGACGTCAGGCCTGATCAATGTCTCTGCACAAAACAAATTCATTAATAGCCAGCTGTGCAAAAATATCTCCCAAATGAAATTAAAACAAAGAATTTGCAGCAAAATTAAATGTAACACTGAGCACATAGAAATCATGGGGTTGAGCCAGTAGCCAATAACAGTGTTATCCTCACTATTAACGCTTAAAGAAGAGCACACAGTCATTCTAACATACAAAAGACAAACAATACAGACTTCATTACACTCAAGGTACAAAAGGTCAACAAAAGGTCTGTGCAACATTCAATTAAATCATATTGGTCAACTGGAGTTCTCATAGCGTGAGACTCTGAGGTCAATGTGGGCTGATAGTGATTCTGCAAAGGAAGCCTCACAATAACATGCTAATCGGGCATATTTATGAAGCAGGTAGCCTAAAAGTGATTTTTCTTCAGATCTGCACTTCTGGATGAGTTTTTCTTTCCACATTGCAATTCCTCAAACACCAACAACAACATGAAAAAAAATATACAATGTCTTTGAAGAGATGTATTTTCTCTCTAAGATTGAATATCTAGGGAAGAATAAGTCCAAAAACTATACATTTGAAAGACAGTTACTCCATGATTTGAGTTTCTTTTCGTTTGCTACATTCTGTTTGAATTTATGTTGCGTTAGATTTGCTGGGCAATTATCGCTGGGATGTTTTTTAATGAGATATTTGTTGTTTTCACTCTTTCTCTGTTATGAAATAGCTATGAGATGTATGTTTGAAACTGTAATTTTTAAGAAAGTTGGGGTAAAGTACAAATTTAAAGCCATGAGACTTCTTCCTCTTCTTGTTTAAATGAGTTCGAGCTGACAGTTTGTGGGTTTTCATGTTACTGCAGAGAGTGTTAGCTGTCAAAATATGGAAATGAGAAACAGAAATAGGCTTAACACAGCTCTTGTCTTAGTGTCGCATAATGTACACACTGCCAATGAAATGGTGAAAATACTTTGTTTTAAAATGAAAAAGGTTTTAGTTCTGAACTATGAAACGTACGGTGGCTCCCTCTTCACAATGACAGCCCGCTTTCACTGACTCAGGTAAAGGCTCCAGGGTTTTTGGAATCATATTGAGGGAATAGTAAATCTCAAACGTTTGGCAAATCTAATATAAAAATGTGTCCATAAAGAATCAGGTTAAAAAGGTTCTGGTAAATCTCTTGAAATGTCTTCAGTTAGAGGAGGCTGTACAGTATAAAGTGCAAATTAACGACTAATTACATGAAATACGAAAAAAGGAAATCACACCAGATCTTTACTTTAAGTCAGTGTCATTGTATGGGATATATATGATTTCACTAGAGCTCTTGTTTCCTAACCATCTTATAAGGGGAGTGTGTACAATGTGAGTGTTCTATTAATGCAGAACTAGAGGGAGACATTTTGTCTTTCAGCTTTGGATTATATCTTACAATGCACCTGCTCACTTCATTAGTGATGATACTGGGGGCTCATTGGGCGTTCCAGGGTTTTTCAACAATCAAGACACCCTCACCCAGGCAACAGCTGGGGTTGATCAAGTCCCAGCTTGCGTCCAGGGAGCACTACCAAACCCACAGATCGCCTCTGCTGATCCATAACCACCTTGAGGTAACTTCAGCTGCTTCGGTGATCAACTAGATGGCCCTTTCATTGCTGGCTCCTGTGATTCTGAGCATTTCCTGCAGAGGGACAGCCAGCAAACCCACTGCATCCTTCTTTGATAGGCTTTCCACCATTTGTTAAAGCGCTGATCGACCGACTCAGTGTCATTCTCCCTGTTCCTGTTGTTTTCCTCCTCAAGACAATCCTCCCATGGAACGGCGAGTTCTAAGAGCACAACCTGATTGGAGGCCTCAGAGAGTAGCACCATGTCTGGCCCTAGTGTTGTTACCATAACACATTCTGGGAATAGTTGCTTCCCCAGGTCAACACCTAGTTCCCAATCAGGGCATAGGAGGTGGTTCTGGCAGCTGGCTCTGAGGACCTGATTGTGGTGCCACCAGTAGTGGCCCTTGCCCGGGGCTTTCAAACAGCTACAGAGGATATGCTCCAGGGTTCCACTTTTAAAGCACAGTGGGCATGCAAGCGACTCCACCTTTCCCCTGCAGAACAGGTTGGATGGGCTAAGTAGAATTTTGCAGACAGCCAGGACTAAGAACTTGCTACCCCGGGGCTCATCTGTCCAGAGCTTGGCCAATGAGACCTTATGGTCCATCACTTGTTTCAATCTTGTCCAGACTCCCTGTTGACACATTCCAACCATACTGCTGGTTTGCTCCTCCTCGACTGATGCCTTCACTTCCTCCTGGATAAGTGCCTTCTGTCCTTCCCCTGGTGTTGTGCTGTTGCCAAAGGCCAGTGACTGTGCCCACTAGTGCGTTGGGCCTTAGCAATCTCCACAGCTTCTAATGCCCTCTACTTCCATCCTGTCCTGACCTAAATGCTGGCCTGGGAGACATTTGGGTCAGAAGTACTCCCAGTACTGTATCAGCTCCCTTGTTCGACCATAAACTCTTGGTTCAGGCTGCTGATGTGGAGCGTTAGCTTAATGTTCCGGCCATAGAGGGCGATGTTACTCAGTCTTTGAGGTAGTCTCACCCCCTTCTGTAGGAACCTTCGTGAGTGGTCCCCTGCACTCAACCTCAGCATACTTTACCAGCATGTTCATGGCAAGCACACATAGGATCACTGAGATGGTGCACACAGTGATAATTCCCTTTTCGAGCTTGTGCCACTCAAATAACATAATCTGTTAGATGCATAATAAAGATACTGCATAATTTTCTTATGTTGAATGTAGCCCTGAGTGCAATGTGCACATAATTCTTCCTTCATTTTCTATTTTTGGAATAGCAAATGCTGAGACTTTCTGCTTTACCAAGTGAGTTGCTGCCTGTTTGACTTGAATTTACAGTCTAGGAAAAAATCGTGTGTGTCGACTTTGTGCACAGTGAGTTAATGGCTTTTCTTCCGAGGGCTCGGCTTGCGAAGACACTTTAACTTGCTGCACTTGCAAAGCTTGTAGTTGGATGTCAAGATCAAACTGATGGTCAGTTGTCTGTCCCTGCCCCTGGGTGAGTCCCACTGGGAGAAGCATTCTGCATCAAAGCAGACTTAGCTGCCTCTGCTTTTTCACCCTGAACGCACAAAGACCAGGGATGTTCATACACTGCGGACTAGATGTGCAAAAGCATAATTCTCTATTAATTTATGGCTTTCATTTTCCTTCTTACAACTACTGATATCCTTTTTTCTCCCCAACCAATTAGTTGGCTCCTAGCACCCTAAAATATCTGTCATATTGTGCAACCGTGTTTTTTATGTGCTGGTAAACACTGGAGAGAAATTTGTTCGTTTCTCCCCCCGATCATTAAGCAGCAGTTTATGGGAGAAACTGCAGCAATTAGGCTATTGTCCGCATTGCTATTTTTGGCTCGTGCATTTGCACATTCACAATGCACAGGTAAGAGCAATGATACCTGCAATTATCTTTGTAATATGGTACATTTGGGGCCCTTGCCTCTAAATGGATGAGTTCACTCCCTGATATGTAATCACAAGTGGTTTTAGGGACCGTGCAAATTTCCAAAGTTTCTCTAATAAAGAGCCACTTCTAGAGGCACATGTTCTAATCACATTAATAAGCTGTACAGGAGGACCAGACATCACTTATTCAATGAGTGCTGGTCTCTCGCAACAAAGTCACCTTATCATCCGAAAGGAAAATTAAATCATGGACTTGATAATGGTCTGCCTTTTTGTGTGTGTGTGTGTGTGTGTGTGTGAGTGTGAGTGTGAGTGTGAGTGTGTGTGTGTGTGTGCGTGTGCGTGTGTGTGTGTTTGAGAAAGCTGAGGATATTCTTCATTTAAAAAATTCCCTATTCTACCTGAGATACAATATACATTAGTATGCATACCTTAAAGGCCAACCATATGAAATGCATAGTCAAAATCAAACATTTTATACTGATGTCAAGCATCAGTTTAGAACATAACTACCCATACCAACTGTTAAAGCCAGAATGGAAGCTAAGAATGAATCACTGTTGTTACATCAACTGGCAATAGCGTAATAAATAAAGGCTACATTTTACAAATGCGTGTCCTTGCTGTTTGATGACATCTAAGTTGACAGTTGTGTTAACATGTAAATATGATATCCTAATGCAAATCCTCTGCATGAATTTAAATGAAATTGTCAAGTGTTTATTGTGAATCGACTTGTACTGATGTCAAAACCATCAACAATCTACCGTTTAGGGTAAGGGGTGAAGGAATAATAACATTAAATCAAATATCTGCCATGTCATTTCAGATTATGCTCAACAGCATATTTGGATTGATTAGATATGGTTCAATAACATTATATTTATTACAATATTAAATGAGCAAAGTGTTGCAATGAGGACACAAAGATGAGTCTTTGGTCTTCCCAGAATAGCAATAAACTCAAATCTGTATATAGTTACTGCTGGGTGTGTTGTAAAAGGAGGAACGGGATGTTGGATGAAGACAAGGTGTTACTATATGGCAGTATTATAGAGCCAAAGGGAGAACATTACTGCTTGAAAGGAGGCCCAGCATTTCTAACAGCACAGCTATTCGTAGCCTGTAGTGCATGAACCGTTATTTGCAGACGATGTTGATCTTGTCACTGATTATAACTGTGCTTCTTCCCCAAAGATTAAAAGTCAAACGTCGTCTCAAATTTAGGAGCATATTTTGTCCCAGACATATCCTTCCACCTTGGCATATCTCAGACTTTTTTGGCATATTGATGAAAGTGCAGTGACTGCATTGATCTGTCTGCCTTACAGACTATTGCAGACAGACCTCACGATTTTACAGCCTGGAAAAAAACAGTTAAGTTATTGTCTGGTAGCAATTGTAACTAAGTGAAACAGTTGCAATATATCATCTGGTGACTTGAAAGAAAATGTTACGGCTATGATCTTAGTGCTCGATTTGTAATATAAGTGATTGAAAATACCACCTTCTCTCTAATATTACGGGCAATGAAATTTAATGATTTTGCAGGACTAAATTTGATAGTCTGTAACTGAAAGCTCATAAAACAATATGGTAAATTAGAAATAATGCAATTTTAGGGGGAAAAAGTGAAAATGTTCATCCCTGGTGTTACATTCTGCAGCTTATCAAATCCAGTACAGCCTGGTTAGGTGTTTAGCGTTGCTGCATTATTATGTGAGCCAAAATTGTGGTCCACAAAAAAGTGTCTAATTGCTGCTTTGTAAATTCTGGTTGTAAGGTAATACTTAGACCTGTAATATTGTTGTGCCATAAATCCTTTTGATGCATATGAGCCTTAATGCCATCTGAGGTAAATATGGCCTGAGACAAGTCACTCGCTTCATGTTTTTTGAAATAACACATTTTCCTTTTAGCTTCTTATGTCCAGGCACTAAAATGAGTTTTTAAGTCTTTTGAGAACTCCCCACTAACACATGCAATATATTAATATGCTGCACAAATACAGGGATGTCACAGGATGAAGCTCCCACGTTTTTTTGGAATGAGACTCATTTGTTATTTTGTGATGCAATCTCGCAATAGGTGAGGCGTTCAAAGAGTTTGACAAAGTTTAGTCTGGTTTGGATTTGTCTATGAGAGCTCAGGACTGCGTATTCATTCGGTGAACGGTAGGACGACACTTTGTTCTGCCGGCAGAACATTGAAACATTATTTCACAGCCTTCACATGTCAAAGGAGTAACTGAGGACTGGTTGCGCTCAGAGATGCTGATACCTGACTACCAATGAGTCACCTAGCCTCAAGGACTGAGAAAGAAATGCCTTACAGTGTATTTGCAGAAAGACTAACCTGCTATTTCAAAATGCACGCATGACCTTCAAGAAAATGAAGCCTACCACACATCTGGATCTGCTGCTACTCAAGCTCCATGCAGAACCACATGTCAATATAGCATTTTAGCATTGATGAATTGACATACAGATATATGAAATGGAAAACAAAAAAAAATGATAATGAGAAATCCCACATTCACAAAATAACATTAACGAAAGAGAACATCATATCCATAGTTGTAAGTATGACAATGACAATCATACATTATTGAACACATCGAACACAACAACACATATCCTCTCATAAACAAAAAAAATAAGCAAGACATTAATATTCAAGAATCTGCGGCTAACACTACCTGGACAAGGGGCAGTGTTATTGCAAACCCTTGATTCTCTTAAAGGGCCGCTGCAGTGTGTTCCGTATGGTGAGACACATGTTCTCGTTCGCACCTGCGACCCTTGACCGCATGTTACAGAGCATGAGCTCCACTGGGACCACTCCTCTGCACCTGATTCACCTGTGTGGGAGAAGGGTGACACTAGTTAAATGCAGCAATATGGTCCCGGGGCAGGACTAGCAGGGCAGGGCGGGGCAAGGCGGGCAGGATTGAGTGAGGGGGGGGGGGCCAACATTAGTCATGTTAGGGGGCATCTGTATACTTACAAGAAAAGAAGTGTACAGTCTATTCTACCTTAATGTGATCTTTGATTATTTTTCTAAAGTCTGATTAGTAATTTAATTAAACACTACACATTTACAGTCAAACAGAATATTCACTTGTGTTATCAAAAACTTTTTATAGCATGAGTGTGATTTAACAAGACAGGTTTCAAAGATCACAGAAAAGGCATAACTGTGATTGTAGAGATAAACAGTACATTAGAACTACATCTCACTGCTTCATTTCATCTCTCCAAATAATCCATGCATTTTAATGAAACCCAATATAAAGTTGAAGCAATGTGAGAAGATGACCATAAATAAATACAATTGAAAGAAAATATGGCAACATGCAAGAAAGACATAGTTTGAGAAATAGGATGAAACTTTGATGGGTGTTAGAGAAAGCGATCGACGATATGATTCCCTTGCACTGCAGCAAACCGTCAGGTTTCCATAACAACAACGAAGAAAATACACTCCGAGAGTTCTAACTCTCAGGTGCAGAGGACAGCTATCTCATTTTATTTTGCATATCACAGCCTTTTTATATACATGAATATAGCTCAATTTAGTCCGATTGATTTATTTTATTTTCAATCTCTGAGTATCCATGTGTAGTGCAAAGCTGTTGAAGGGAAAAAGGGATATTTCTACTACAAAATTAGAAATTATTCAGTGTATATGGACCTGAACATTATGTATGTATTGAATCTGTATGGGCCTATGAGCTTGGGCAAGTTGATTGTGAATAACTTTAACTATGTATGATAAATTGCCACTAAATATCACTGATAAGGATTTAGTAGCTTAAAAGACCCAAAGTCATAACCTGAGCAGGAGAACTCTTTTGGGGTTGAATCTGAATCAGATTTATTACAGAGTCAAAGGCTGTGTGCAAGGTCATTTCCCAAAATGCCATGAAATGCTAAATAAGGTTGTATATTACGGCGAGGCAGAGGGTGAACACTAAAGCCATGATGGCTTAAATAAAGACAAATTATCTATTTGGAGTGGATAATAATGTTGCTACATCAAAATTGTCACCGAATAATTTGTTTTTGAAACCCTGGGATGAAGGATTAATTTTTTGAGGCTACAAGGAAAATTATATATAGGGAGAAATATTTTCAATAGCAGCTCTGAATACATTTATGTCTCCGAAATGTGTTTTCAGAGTTTTTCAACACAATATGCTTTAAGTGGGTTCTCAGTATATCGTATATCAAGGACACATTTTCAGCCAAATAGGGATCTAAACCCTGCTCTTCATCATGAAATAGACTGAGAGGTGGATCAATTGGTTAAATGAGGCAGTACAGGGAGAGTAAATTGTGTGAGAATGAAAAACAGAAAAGCACAGTGATGCGACTCATAACAGGGAAATAACATACTGTACCTACAGCGTGTGCACGATGGAGAGGAGTTAATGAGCATATGTTAGTATGTATGGGTGTTTTGCAAATTAAAATGGTAATGAAAGGACTTTTTTTAAAAACAACAACACCAATGGAACAACACATGATAAAAAAGAAAACATTTCCCAAAAAATCAAAATAGAAAAATTAAATTAATAACGGGATCTAAACCAACCCACCCCCCCAAATACAACAGCACATCTAAATAACGAAAGCAAAATAAAACTCTTGCTTTAATATTGCAATCCGTTATTTGAGAATGCTAAAAGGGTTATGGTATAAATCTGGTTGTGGATTTCTGATTTTAATTTATTAGATGTTATTCTAGATTAAGCCGTATAGCTTCATTTTCTCTCTAGGGGAAGTATCTATCACTACAAGTTTAGCATTTAAGTATGAATTTCATATTTGGCTGAAGGGGTGGGTTTTCCACTGAATGACATTTAATTCATTGTAGCTTGGAGGGAATGATTAACTACACCTGAACTCCCATTTAATTAATGTTTTACTTCTATACAGTGTAAGTAACCCAATTGCCAACTCACTAAGTGACAATAACACAAACAAACCCACAAAATCCAATTATAGTCTATATCCAAAGTAAATACTCAAAGAGAAAAGGGAAGTCTATCCTCCTGCATCATAATGTAGCAAGAAAATGAGTAGGAAAAAATAATAATCAAGCAAAAACATTTCACTTAAAATGTGCAGTACAAGAGAGAGCATGCATGTGACTCAGATGAAATTAAGTTTAGTTAAGGAAATAAAATAAAGAAAGATAACTATTGTATTACCAGTTTGTGCCATAAATTTAGCAGACTCAGCTTGCTCCTGCAGGGCCTTTGTGTCATGAACTGATCTTGGCCGCTGACTTTTTACTGTATGCTCTCCGATCATTCCATATTCTAGGGACAGAATAAAGGTTGATATGAAAGCTAGGCTTAAACATGATCTTCTAAGAAACAAAAGCTTATTACATACGATTTTTCAGGTATATTTCGAAAGCAACTGCAATGCATGGCTATAGAAACAAAGACCACACAAGTATGTATTTAATTCCTCCTTTACTTTCTAGGGCATAGAACAATGCAACGAATTTATAAGGGTGAGTTGGATGTATTAATTGAGCTTGAAAGCACAGCGTAGACACATAGCAAACATGCAGATAAACTCACATTGGTTTTTAAGACTCCTAATACTGTAGTTGATCAGACCACCCCCCCCCCCCCTCCCTCCCTCATTCCAAAGAAAACAAAATGAAAGTAAAAATGTGTAAGCCATCGGAAAGCCACAGAGGAGGGGGTCATGGACATAACATGCTATTGATCCACAGTTTGATCCGACACTTTGTGGGATTCTTTTCCAACATATTTCCTCTTTTTATTTTTTTTGGGGCGAACCAGGCCGAGCTACTGAGAGCCTTTTTTTAAAAATTAAATAATCGGACAAATGTATTCTGAGCTGTATTCATTACAGTGTACGCTCCCTTTGTTGCCAGTGAAGCAACAAAGAGACAATGAGTGTAATGTTCTGACAACACACTGAGAAAAGTCATGCGAGCAGATACGCTTTCCTATTCAGTCTGGCAACAATCTGCATCAGCTGCTTAAACAAATACAGACAGAGTAAAATAACAGCCTTCTTTCTTAAATAGCTCATGCACATTGTTTTGTTATCGACAAGCCAAGCATTACTTTTGGCAGTGTGGTCCCAATGAGGTGATTTTTATAGGATATCCTTTGCATATAGGCAAAGCATGTGATGCATCAACAACAGATTCACACATGTTAGTACATTGGACAATACAACGCTTCAGCCACTGATTTAAATAGGGGTGATGTTTCATTAAAATTTGTAGCCTCAATTTGCCAATGTTCCCTCGGGCCGTCTATAAAGCTGAAAAGGCTGACCTTACATGCAGAGGGCCTAAAGGAGGAATTCTGACATTTCATCTAACCATTCAAAATTCAATTTTATGACTAATTAAAGCTGTCTGATCCACTCATAGGGGTGTTCTAATCAATCAAGACCAAAAAGAAATGGATAAGAAAAAGGAAATGCATAGAACTTTGGTTGTCTAAGTATATCTATCTCTTCCCTGTGCAGGTTCAGGTAAGCTGCTCAATAATCAGAACGGGAGGACATTGCCACATGCACACAAATGTCACAGCCTATCCTTTGATGCCGATCGGGATCTTCAGAACAATGACTGCGCGGAGAAACTAACTTCAAACGCACGTTCAAAGGTCTTTCCAACTGATTTCATCCCGTCCACGTCGTATTCGTTTAAATTAAGAAGATGGTGCACAGTGGACCGTATTGTAGGAGAGCATGGACAGGTAAAGTGATGGTTAGACGAGAGAGATGTGGGCAATCACGCAGCTACTGTGACATGTTTCCTCTGAAGCGTGCGTCATGATGCACGACCCTGCTTTGTCTATGTATCTATCTATCTACGTATTGGAAATCATTTTAAAAGCAATGCAGACTTGCTTTATTAGCTTTAAACTGCAAATAACAATGAAAGCTTATGGGTAAACAGACTCAGACGTGTATTTCAGGACACTTGATAGAGGAGAGAGCCGCATCATCATTGATATTTTGTTCAAGCTTTATAGGCACTTGAATAGGGTGTTGCTCCTTTTCTAAAACATCTAAATGGAATGAACAAGATGTTTTTTAACATTGAATGTTATTAGGACATGAAAAAAACACTGAGCTGAGTGTGTGGAGGTCATCCACTTTGTCATCATAGACTCATTGACTGAATTATTGCATGCATGAGGACTGTTTTTCTATACAAAGAGGAAGAATTTCAAAAGCAAGGAGCAATATAAAATCATTCAAAGTGGCACAAATGCAGCACTCCAGTCTCTGTTATTGTTTGATGTGTTATTCAACATCTATCCATCCATTATTCTGTTTTCTATTCCAGTGCGGAGGCCACAGTGTTTCTGGAGGTTATGCTAGCATCCATTTGGCAAGAGGCGGGCTAAATCCTGGAGGTCACTAGTCTATCCCATACCGTCAGAACACATGTTCACACGCACATTCACACCTGCGTGTTCCCAGTTTGCCCAACCTGAATGTTTTTGAACGGTGGGAGGAAACTGGCACACCTGGAGGAAACCCACACGCACACGCACGCACGCACATGCACGAGGAAAACATGCAAACTCCACACAGCAGGACTGAACGTTCCTGCTGTGAGGCGACAGTCATTACCACTGAGCCAATGTGCAACGTTCACATGATCATAATTACAACTTTAAGAACGATTTGCCTCCATAAAACAAGTCAGCACATGGAACAGCAGCATTCTCCTGCCAATGACAAATAATTCATTTACCAAAACTTTTGTATCTTGAAAGATGTGGTCATTAATCACAATGTCAATGAGGATGCTTAGGCAACAAATCACCATAAAACCACAGGACCAAACTTCCCATTTGTGTAATGTGAGTAATTATCTAGATCAGTCTGAACAGGAACTTTCAAAGTGTTCACCGTTTCCTGACAAGCCAAAATTAAGTGTAAAAAACGTAGTTTATGTTTATCTATGTTTTACCAAGATGCAGGGAACATAAGTCCCGAAAAGCCTGCGGTTGTATGGAAAGGAGCAGAATGTCAAAACAAGACGTCATAATAGTGCAGGGGAATAAGAGCAGCAATTTAATAGAACTACCAGCATTCATGCCTGTGGCTATTTGGTGGTAAACATGAACGATAAAGCAGAATTTGAATAACTGGAGATGAAGAGTTTTGTCAAATTGACGTAGGTAAAATAAGCCCAATGTAAAGCGACTCCGTTGCAGTATGAGGTAATAAACACAAATGATGCATTTAGGTTAAGATGAATCTGTTCTGAAGATTAAAGAGGTCACACTGACAATCATTGACCATCATGCTTCGGAAAAAGAAGGAGAAACATTAAGAGAGATCACGATCAAGTTCCCTTTGCTTTTGTGCAAAGTGTATAATCTTGACAACATGCTCATGCATTTTGGCCTAAGAACTATAAATTGAAATTCAACAGCTGTTACAGCAACCATTAAATTTCAGCCGCAGCACAACTGACAAATCTGCCGCTGAGTGACATTTATTTCCTGAAAGCATTTGAGGACTAAACACATTTGCCTAATATATTTGAGTTGATTTTTTTTTTAGGTGACCTTGTTAGAAAGTCTCTGTTTATCACACGGTGAAGCAAACATTCAGGCTTGTTCCAGTAATCATTTAAAGATGACAAATGAAGTCAAAAATCTCCCAAGAAGGAAAAAGACGTGTCTGAATATGTTTTGATCCAGTTTTTGTATCTCAAACCTAACAGCTTGATCTGTAACATTATTTAGTGAGCATGAGGGTTGTCTGTGAAATACATAAATGATGCAAATGACACATGACCACAAACAAACATGATGGTTTTGTCGACAGCAGTCAGAAAATTACGGAAAATACAAAAAATAAATAAAGAGCAGCTTTAAAATCTATTGTATCTAACAGATTGCACAGATGCTCTAAAGGAAATGCTGTTTATAATCACACTGTATCATCATCAGTCATCTTAATCATAAGCTGTCATCATACTGGAATGAACTAGTTGCCCTTTCATTCAGATACAATACACATGGAGAGACAAGGCCACTGGGTGAATGCATACTTGCTAACTTGCATGATGTTTACAGAGCATTAACTGCAGAGAATGTATTCAAATATATTGCTAGACTGCAGTAATCATCCATCCGCTGTCTATATTAGTCCCTATGAGCAATGTTTGTTCCATTAAAAAAGCAAACAAGTCGGTATTTTTAAAATTTTACAATCTACCTATGCTGTCTCCCATCATAGAGGTTTGGATGTCAGCAGGTTAATCTTTCATTCGGATGATTGTCTGCTACTTCTATGACTGCTGGTGTTACACACTGATGACACCAGACACAATCAAGCAGGTTAAACTCCACAGGTCCAACATGTCTGACTGTGTAAGCGGACAGATAAGAGACATGATGGAACAAGCAAACAGAAATCTACAGGCTGTAAAACGACAGACAGACAGATAGACAGACAGATAAACAGATAGGTAGATGATACACAGTGACAGGTATGACTAAATGCATTAAAACAAATTGCAATATATTCATTTGAAAGAACAATAAATTAACACTAATATATCTTTTAAACGTGGTGTCGTGTGATTGGTTTAGTCATCCACGGCAACCATTTTGTCTGCTTATCAGAAATGATCAGCATGCAACCAATCAGATTAGACTGAATTAGACACGCGGAATGAGATCAGATAGCTTTGAGCAAAAAAGAACTCTCTTTAAATTTTGGAAGCTTGCATTATTGGTTGGCTGGTCTCATGAGCCAGACCGTTTTGCAAGTTGACCTGATTAAGAGATATGTTTGGCCACTTTAGAAGGAAAGAGGAGAAACATATTTTGTCTTAATCAGCGTTGGAAGCTGATTTTGAGAGAGGCAACGTAGCAAACCCCGGCATTGGATGCAGACATAGACATAATGGCAGCTGTAGGGCATCAAAAACAATGACAAAACATGTCTGTTATAATTACTGTCCAGGCAGCCCCCATCGCTCTGGTTACTACTGGCCTGCAACCTCAACAGGTGACAATAAATGAGGCTTTGATAGAAGGATACCAAACACAGATTCTGAGGTAACAGTGTTAGTGTGTGAGCCCACAGACCTCCACTACAGCCTCAGTGCTGTTCAAACCTGGATAATGCTGGGCTCTATTTTCCAGCCCAAAACAAACCATTTATCAATGCCTGGTTTGATGCACTGGCAGCTTTAACCCATCACTATTCAGTGATGCTTTCATGTTGAATTAGTGGTCGTATTTATAAAGATATTCAACCTTTATCTAATTAATGTCCCACTACTAAATACATGACGTGCACATTACAAACAAACCAACACAGAGCACACTATCAAAGAGAATTAAATCAAATGAGTTCTCTGGGTGTATGACCCTTGTCATCGCCAAAGCTTTGATCCACAGCATGCAGGGAATTTTAAGCTTAAGCACTGGCAATGATCACAGCAGCCCCAGAGAATCCATTGGAAGACATTTCATTTCCAGGTTCATCTTCACTGTGTGGACACGTTCCATGTGTAATTTTATTGAAAGGCAGTTAAAGCCAGCCCGATGGCCAATGACTGATGTGTCTAACCTTGCATGAAATGAGCCTTTACTCAGCGGCCCCTATGAGAAGCTTCTATCAGGGGCCGCTCCGCTTACTGCCCTCCATGCATGCCTGCCTGACTGACTGACTGTCACAAATGTAGCTCTTAATGAGAGGCACTTCATTACCCCTGCACTTTGAAGAGTGGAACTACCCAAAAAAGAGACAAGGGAAGAGTCCACGCAGACCAGGATGAAGGATACTTCCCTTCCCCTGTGTCTCTTTAAGCAGGTGAACTACTGAGGTTAGCCAACGTCATTTGTAGTACTCTTCACTGCACTCCTGTAATTGTTAAGTACTAGAAACTACTTTCAGATGTGGATTTCCAATTTCGCTCTCTAATAAAAATATTATTCTTAGTCTATATGGGCTCATCAATTTGTTTGCCTTCTTTGGGGATCAAAAATGTAATAATGTAAGTGCTGGAAAATTATCCAATTCTTTGCTGGTTGATCCTGACGCGTCCATACAAAATAAACAGCATTTGCAATGAACAACAAGTACATTATATAAATACAAAAGAAAAGAGAAGAAAGAGTTCCAAATGAAAACATTGAAATGAAAATAAAACCAGGCATTAAGAGAAACAATGCCTGCATAAAAATGAAATACATTACATAAAACATCAAATATGCATTTACTCATAGCAGATTCAATTAGTAGTGTTGATTGCAACATTTAGAATCATATTCCAGTACAGCACATTTCCTTAATTTCCCACAGAAAATGTGAATATTTGGGACCCAAATGTGAATGACCTATTTTCAACATAAAATGATGATCATGATGATGATAATGATTATGATAATAACACTGAGGACGCATTTGTATTTCAGAAAGCCACTTCCACACGAAAACAGGTTGTTTCAAGTCACTTGAAGCTGAAAAGCAGACTAACAGTTTGAAAAAAGGCCTCACCAATCGATTAAAATGTCCTCAATATAACTCTTTACACTCATTATACAAACCCTTCACCATTGGCGGGACCATATGCTTGAGACAATCTAAAAAACTCAATTAGTCCTTCATTAAGAAAATGAGGGGGTTGCATAGAATCAGATAGAAATTACGAATTGTCCTCTGAGACATACAATTATCCATCATATTCCTTCTGCCATCTGTTTGCTTCCTGTTGACTCTCCTAATGACTTAGATTGAAGCCAAATTAGAATTCTGTACAACTGCCACTGCACCTCATTGAAAAGTGAACTTGCAAACAAAATGGAGAGAGTGCAGTCAGACAAGCACTTGGAATACAGTCCAGTTGCGAGCAGAGTGAATATATTGTAGATTACTGATGTGTAGGCAAATAAAGGGCTAGCGGAGATTGCATTGATAATTTACAGCACAATGTTAAATCACAAGGTTATTGAGCAGTACCTCGCAAAGCAACCTAGATGGAGCTCTGACGTTATCAAAGCACTGCATCAGGGAGCCCTGTTGCTGGGTGCTGTGAGCAGATCATGCCACCTCCTTCCCGTACACTTCAGAGAAGAGGCATTGGCACTCTGTTTTCACATTATCTCAATCATCCAAACATATGTACACAGAATCCGAGATGAGTCAAAAGCCCTACAGTATGATCCATCATCTCACACGAAAATATGTCATGATGTAACGCCACCTCAAGAATTAAATTAACATAAGCATCACAATCATTAAAGAAATTGCGTTGATCAGTTCTTAGGAAGATTGCATTTTGCTTAAAGTAAGAATAAATAGCAGCAGTAATAGGAAATAGTGATACTCATGTCCCCTTCATGTAACTTCCTCAGAGATACAGGCTCTGAATGACAATGTGAAAAATGTGTCGTGTTTTCAGTTCAGCTGCATGATCCTATCAGAAAATGGATCCGCCAATGGAGCACTTTAAAGCGAAAGCAATGCCAAGATTGAAGCTTATAACTTGCAAAACCACCAGCCTTTTCAGAAAACAAGCCTCTGCTGAGCCACCCGTGACTAAAAGTGGGGCTGCTGCAGGGATGCAGCTGAAAGGACTACTGTGCACCGACAGAAACAGAGATGGAAGCGGATTACTAATGAAACCAGTTCAGAAAGAAGAGTCTGATTACATGAATAGTATAGCAGCAACACATTCTACCTTGTATGAAATGCCGCAATCTTGTAAGGAACATAAAGGCCAACAAAATTCAGTTATACTTAACATCATGATAGGTTAGGTAAAGTCACTATTCTTGTACATGTTCAGCAATCAACAAAGCTATTTTGCTGATCAAAGGGATGATGTTTCATGTCAATCCCTACAGGTTTTCCTTGGTCATCTTTAGAGGTATGCTTTATAATTACAATATTACAATAATTACACTGTTCTGCTGGGGGGTAATGGAAGACTATGGAGGGAACTCTTGGCACCAGTGTAGAAACACACAACCCCGGTAAATGACCTGGCAGGCACTGACACTGCCAAGCTCAATGCCGCTTATGCCAAGCAATGCATCTGTCAAGTGAGAAACATGGCACATTTTTTAGCACCTTTGCAACTGCAGCCAATTTCCAAAGAGCATACCTTGTCCTTTTCTGAACCATTTTGCTCTGCGCGTCAGGTAATGACCTTCAATTTAGGAGAGTCACAGTTGGGCGTCAATGGAAATCCATCACTAACATTATGGACAATTATACATCGAGGAAAAAAGGAGGACAAGATGTGAAGAAAAAGAAATGTGTTCTGCAACTGCATGGGGAAAAAGGTGGTGGGACGATAAAGCATTTCCAATAACCCCAAAATGGAACTTCCATGATTAATACTGTCAATTTTTCCAAAGCAGAATCCATGTCTGATCCTTAGCGGTGTTACAACCCACTGCTTCAGACTGCCGCCCTGCATCTATCAGCACGGGGGAACATTGTGTCATATGCAACTTAGTCATAAGGAAGATGCCTGCAACATACCCTCTCTTTGCTCATTAACTACACTCCTGTTAAGAGCAAATATGCTCCTTGAAACAATTACAAGGACATAGCGGCCATACGGAAATGTCCTGAGACTCGAGCATAGCAGGGGTGCAAAAGAGTTTTGACGCTCCACTTCATTGGATCTGGTTAGGGAACATAGGAAATATCTCACTTTTTATTCTATGATTCACAACCCACTACCGCACTGAAACGTAATTACCTAAGCTTTTTATTCATCAGCTAGAATTAGCATATCTGGGCTGCTTGACTGTTTTCCTTTTCAAAAGGAAATATTCTTTGTTCTCCATTTTCAAATTCATTCATCAAATGCTTTTAGTTGCTGGTTTCTTTTTCAAAAACATTTTAGTGGTTAAGTTATGACCGTTTTACCTGAATGATGCTTCAAACATGACTAGATGACCAACAGCTTCAGCTTGAATTCAGACTGAACACTGAAATATGAATACATTGTGAAAATATGTTGCTACCAAATATAATATTAGTTGTTGTTATTGAAATTATAAAGATACTACACCTGATTTACAATACAACTCAAAACAAATGCCATGGCGCTGTAGTTTGCTTTTATTTTTGTCCATTTTTCATTTATCATGGACGTCCTAATTTGTCATTTCTTATGTGGCATATATTTACTTAATCTGAGCAATTGCAGAGGTAAAATCCCACAACGGCATGAAATCCCAGAATACTTACTTTTTTTTTTTAGGGGAAGGTGGCAGTCAACTCACCTTTAGTATTTTTAGTCTTTATTTAGACTGTTGGAGAGTGGCTAGGGAACGGGAGAGAAGTCTGCAGAGATTTAGTCCGAGGACAGAGGGGGCATTCGGCTCCAGACACAGGAGATATAACCACTAGAGGATCTCTGGAAATGTGTAATATTCCAGAGACAATAGCAGCCTTTGACAGCCTGTAATCACATTCTAAGGTCAAATATGACCTCTCACCTTACAATGACTCCACAATACAATAGTATATAATCTGGTGATGATGCTCACAATTACGATTTCACAATATATTTACAATACATTGCAATTAGGCCTTCACTTACAGGGCCATAGATCTTTGAATGGACACTTTTGGATCCCTGTGCTATTTCAGTCCAAAGACAGAAGTTACGCACGCCAAAATAAAAGCTCAACATATCTTGTGGATGGATATATATAGAAATAATTATAATAAGTTAAGATATTTGTATTCTTTTGCACGTTTGTATTTTCACTGATCTTCTCAAATGGATTGAAAAATACATGAAATACTGAGGGAAGGGGAAAGAAGACAAGTTCATAATTCATCATTTTAAGAGAGAATAAACAGCAGCAAATTTCCCAGAGGTACCTGGTGTTATTATGTAAGAATTACGTCACAATGTCGACCAGAAGCCGCAGCACATTTTTGCACTCATTAACTGGATCATCAAATGTATCATTATAACTGAGATTATTAGGAAAATTAGGTTACCATGGCTTTCATTACTGTGCCTCTGTGTGCGTATTCAGTTCGTGTATGTGTGTGCAAATAAATCAAAGCACATAAGAAGTGATGAATAAAAAATTAAGAGTGAAAACAGACTGTTTTCCGAAACAGCCGCAAGCAAGTATCTCTCAACCACAAAGCAATGCTCATCTGTGCCATTTTAAATCATCTTTAATACGTCCCAGCCACTAACAAAGTGAGATTGGAGCTTAGAGTTTACGGTTGACTGAAGTCTACTTCTGATTTCTTGAAGTGATAATTAACTAATTTGGTCCCTGGAAAGAGAAAGCAATCAGTCCATGGTCAGGCCGACCTCGTTGAAAAGCAAAAGACTACCATAAACAAACACATCAAACAAAAGAGAAACCTTGGCCAGTTCTCCTCAGTTGTCTATCTTTCAGTTCTTTCCACCATAGAGTGAACAAACTGCACAGCTTGGTTCAGATCTTAGACAGAGTATGAAATTACTTATCAGTGGCAGCTCCTTGTTATATTCTGCTGCAGAAGCGGCCAAGAGTGACATTAGTATTGGAAATTAATTGTTTTTTAATGTGCACGTCTTCATCGTCCACCACCACATAGCCATGCACCATTACGGTGGTCAATTAGCCATTCAACATCTTACCACTGGCCAATATATGGAATTGATTATCACACTCCCGAGTTTTCCCTGCAGCTTTTCATGTCTAGAATATTAAGTATTTGGAATAAATTGGTAGACTCAACAAAGTAAATTGAATTAGCCTCAACCTAAATGCAGACGTTTAGCAACAGAAATATTTCTCTTTTCATACATACAGAACAGCTAGTTACAAAATAAGTGTCTAAAACTGGCAAAACTTTAATATTCAATAAGAAAACTTTCTAATTTCCTTCTTGGATACAAGGAAAAAAAACAAGCCCTTTCTAGCTTGCTCCTGAGCCTTTGGGCTAAGAGGACAATAAGAATGACTGAAGTGCATTATCTGGGCACACAATGGCTGCTGTCCATTCAGCTGTGCTTTACAGAGAACCAAAGGAGGGAGCGGGAGCTGGTGAGGTACACGGTGCAAAAGAACGAGGGGGTTTAAAAGCCCAGCACACCGCAGCCCCCCGATAGCTATGGCTGAATGGCCCGTCCGGCCTCTTGTCGACAGGTTCACATTATTGTCGATGAGCCTGTCTGATATGCTGTGAAAGCTCTCAGGTATTCTTCCGTCTCGGACTTAAAATGACAGGTGAATTTAAACAGATCCGTCTCTGTGATTGTAGTTGTCGCTGTCACAGATGTTCCCTAGTCAAGTGATTCATTTGCATGGAACAATGTGGCTCGACCATCGCTAAATATTAACAAACACCATTAAGTCTTCAAGCTGATCAGCCTCCTTGGTATAATTATGTGTTTTGCATACAGATGCAGAATAGGCACATATGTGCACACATTAAAGAATCCATAAATAGTGTGTGTTGTGTGTTTACTGCAGTCATTTTTTCCAGTAAGTAGCATTCAGTATTTATTCATCTGAGGCATCCACTTGTGAATACTGTGTTTTTCACACAATAAACAAAGTATCATCTGATGTGTGCCTGAGTGACAAAAAACCATTTCCTTCCCATTCCCAGTGAGAGCAGCCTTAATGAGCTCCTCAATGCAAAAAAAAAAGTGCAAAAAATGTAGCACCATGTAGATTTTTTTCCGCTCTAATCAGCAAAGTAAAAAGACTCTAAGATGCCTCACTCCAATCTAATTAGAATTTATTAAACTAGGAAAAAGTTCAAGGACATCAGCGCATGCATTCTCTCAGTGAGTTAGACAGCAGGGAGCCATAACGCAACAAATCGCCAACGCAACCACCCCTTCACCTCACTGTAGAATGTTCATTTACTGCATTTCGTCTTGATTTTAAAGCAGTTGGAATCGTCGGGGTGCAGGAATTTTAAATGTTAGATAAATTACTGACATTTGACCGGTAATTGCGTGTCTCCAGGCATAGCTTGATATAATAGAGGGTAGTCATGGTGCACAACTTGCAGTATTTTTGTATTTCAAGGGTTATTCGAAAATCAAGAGACAGAACAACATGGAACTAATGGTGTAATCAAGTCTATCAAACCATAAAGGAAATGTACTATTTCAGGATGTTCACATACAAAGACTACCAAAGCCATATTGTGGAGGAAATGAATGCTTACGAGCAGATTGATGCAGTTGGCAAAATACATGTCACCTGTCATAGATGATTGCAACTCCAAATTGCACAATTAGTTTATGTAAAGACTGTGTGAAATGGTTCGTAAAAAGTATCACATTTTGTTTTTGTTATCTCACATCTGTAAATGTATAAAATTCACACTCTCTGGATATGACAAACATTGATTTTACTGTGCTGTGCAAACAAATGATTACATTTTAAGATTGCAATGCCGTTGTCTAGTCAAAAACAAGTCATAGACCGAAGAGATATTTGACGTCTTTATGCCTTAAATGGGCAATTTGCAACAGTGGAGACAATGGAATATAAACGATGCTTACAATGTTGTGAATTGCTTGATAAGTAGATATATGAGAAGGATCTGAACAATGCATATAATGCATATCGCATTTCAGATATATGAAACTATGATTAACAGTAGATTATATTTCATTATTATATATATTTATTATTATAGTATTTACAATTTATCTGGGTTTTGTCATGGTCACTGCCGTTTCCTGGTGCTGTAATAAAACATTTCTTCTTTTCAAACAGAGTCAGACACCATATTAAAGCCTAGAAACATAAACCGTTTTCAGCACAACACGAGACCATGAGGCTAAGTGTTGTAGTGTCTCTGTAGCGTTACTATAGAGACAATGAGAACACGGTGGAGGAGCTGCAGCTTGTAGAAAAGTGTTCTCCTCTCACTATTGTAGGTTCTCTCAAATGTTGTTGTCTTCACTTTGTTAGGATCAGACTGTAGCTGCTTACTGTAGCTGCTTCTTCTTTAAATATTCCTCCATGTAGTATTTAAAACTTAAGAATCAATATCTTGTTGACCGATTTTTATCAAACAGAAGTTGGCAGTCAGTTACAAAACCAAAGTAGTAAAGCTTTTTCTTACAATCATGGATAACTATTGACTATTCAGCTCTTTGCCTCCTCAGCTTGGCCTGGATTGAGGCTTTGGGCATTAGCTTCTGAAGGAACGCGATCTCGAAGATTCACATCCAAGTAGTGTAATTATTTGTCATTACAGGGATTTAAATTGTGCTGAACAGAAGTGATTTTGATAGGGTTATGCAACCACAAAAGCTTGATGTCATTTGGGTTTTATTTTTCCCACTTATTTGGAACATTAAATTGCTCCCTGGCGGCTTCACTTCATTTTTGCAAAAGCCACATGCAGGAGCTCACACACCCCGGCTGTCCATTTCACCCACAGTGAAATATTGAAATGCAACATTTCACACACAGTAAAATTCACAAACAAAAGCACACCAATCTTGTTTTTAACCATTGTGTTCAATACGCAGAATCAATTGTTGCTTTAGGTTCAATTACTGGAAAATGTTGCACCGCCACACAAATCCCCTACTGTTAGCATCACAACAGAAATACAATTCTGTTTAATGATAGGTTCTGATTATGTGTTGTCCTGGCAGCCAGATGTGTTGTGCCTTAATTAAATATATTTCACACATGTTACACCACCTGCTTTGATTACTCTACTAGAAGTTGAAGTAAAATATCTCTGAGTAATTAAGTCAACAAGGTAGTTCTCACATATACACACCAGGTCATTGGTCAGTGCAGTTTGTCCCATATAGATTATGAGTGAACCGACTCACTGACAGAATAACAAGCCTCACAGTTATTGTCATGGCTGCAAACACAAATAACACAGATATCATAGAGAAGACTATTTTCCTGAGCATGGATTCAATGCTACACAGGTGGTCTCATATGTCCTCTTTTGCCTCCTGCAAGCTGGGCAATAACAACGATCTTCACCAAGTTCCCTCAATCTCACACTGTGAGAAATAGGTACAATAACATATACCCTGTAATCTGTGTCAGACTGTGCGATACCAAGTTCAATGTCTGTCCGAGCCTATTTGATGAATGCCTGGAGAACGAAAAACAACTACGCAGGCAGAAACACGTCATCAACTTTGTCCGTCAGTCTGCGCTCAGTGATAAATTACTGAAGGTGCAGTCTAGCTGTGAGATTTGTTTCCCACATTTTTGACAACATGACGTCGCCATGGGACAACAACAAGTGGAAACTAGATAATTATTTGCTAGCCGAGAGATAATAATATGAGGGAACTAGATAATGAAGTTGTGGCCACAAATTACTGTAACACATGGCCTTTAAATAATAACGCAGTGGCTCCTGGCTGCACCTGATCCTGGCGCAGGATTTCAGGTCCTCCTCCTGTCTGTTAGTGAGATCAATGAGCTCCACTGGGTCAGAAACGTGCAACAAGCAAACTCTAGCACTTTGATCCTGTGTTCAAGTGGCACCGACCGACGATATGCGGAATGACAACTGAACCCACGCGGACGCCGCAAATCCACACATTTCCTGTGCTGTCAAGTCGGCTCTGCCGTTTGGAGAGTTGGTAGAGTCTGGACACCGGTGCCCCTCCAGCAGCCACAGTCCACAATACAACTGAGCCTCCATTTTGATGAATTTGTTATATTGTTGCATGCCAATCCTACTTTAAAATACATCTGAATAGCTTTGAATATATTAGATAGACAGGTAATGAAATGCAGAACACCCACCACCACTGAATTTAATGTGTCAAATTTACACAGTTAAACTTTCTGTGCCTATTTGAGAATATGACAATAATATATGATAGAAATATGCTAATATGGACCCAATTTCAATAACAGTTTTAAGACAGCCATGCAATTACACCTTGAAGAGAAAAAGGAGAAAAAGCTGAATCTGTGTGACTTCTGTCTGTACATTTCAGAAATCAATGTCTGATTGGACTTCAAAGTGCATGTCTGACTGAAACTGTCATGAAAACGTTTTTCCTGAGGCGGCGGAATAACGCTCTTAGACTGCCATAAGTCTAGAAACATCACATCATCTGAAGCAGACAAGTCGGGCTGGTTTATGCACCATGTTTTCACGGTCAGACTGACGGGCAGATATGAGCCTCTTATCTACACAGAGACCTTCAAGGCATTGTTAACGCCAGACAATTATTTCATTATTCTAAGTTATTCCCATGCAAATCGCTGCAGAGCAACATCTGGCAATCATTTCATGTCACCGAGTTAAGTAAAGGCAGACGTTGTGATCAGCAGCCAGCTACCAACAGCTACTATGTAAGTCTCTTAGAAAATGTGTTACAAGGAGAACTCCTCTTCTTTTGTGATAGCTTTTATTTGTCCATCACTTACTGACTCCGCATCGATGGCGTTGAGCTTTTGAATCAGTTTGTTGCCGTGTAAAATAATTGCAGCTATTCTCCAAGGGATCAGGTGACTAGGGTTGGTAATGAGGGGGTGCTATTATGGATGACAAACACTGTAGGACACAACACAGTATGGTGGATCTGTTTATGCCTTTATTAAGTCTTTGTACCGATTGTTCTTTCATATATGGCTCCAGGCCTTTTGAAGAAAGAACTTGATGGACCCTTACGCTGAGTTTGAAGTTTGAATCAGATAGGAATTTAACATAATTGACAGTATCAGTGGTCTGCCTGCAAGATTCTCCACTACTCTGATCTGAAAAACATTCAGAAAAACTTTTTTTATTCAAAGTCCCTGGATCTCAGTCAGTCGTTATCGTAATGTTTTAAGTGTGTTTGATTCATCTGTGAGATCAAATGGCGGAGAATTCAACATTTCAGTCACCTGTCTGTCTGTGTGCTCTGAAACTCTCAGCGCCTCTCTACATCGCTCCTTCTGCAGCGGTCACCGATCTAAAAGTGCAACTGCGTTTCACTCAATGGCTTATTTTGGATCTCCTGCCTTGTCAATTAGATCTGTTTCCAGCGAGAGACCGTGTTGTTCCCGCTTCCCCGAACTAAAGGAAACGGCTTCCTCACGGCACCTCTTCTGTCTTCTCATACCCCTGCTGGATCGGCTATCACTGGGCCCAGCTGCGTCCACCGAGCTCCTAAGCCATTAACAAACAACCCCGTACCAACTGTCAGCCATCAAAGCTGTCAGCCAGTTTATCTATGTTTTGGGTACTAGTTGGTCGGCATTTTGCCCGCCCTTCTGCCCACGTTCTTCCTCAGCGTGCATGTGTTTCGTCACCCTTTCTTGTTATTACTGTCAGCAAACTGATGAAATTTCCTGACCGCTATGGTTCAAACCCCCAGAAATTGACCATTTCGCACAGACAGTACATAATAGATTGTTCGCAATTCAAAATGGCAGCCAATTGCTGTGTGACATCATATGAACACACTCGATTTCCGGGAAAATAATGAAAGGAAGGTTGTAGGTATTTTCAAATGGTTAACAGTGAAAGCGAATGATTGAATAGGAATAATCTTAGCAAAAGTACGTTTTTTAAATTAGGGAGACCTTGATCCTAATTCTGGATATGTGAAGTGAGATTTGAATTGATTGAAGCCATCAATAATGACTGTACAAGTGTAACATCTAAGTGTCTCTGGTTTCCATTAGTCAGGATGCTAGGATATAAAAGGTCTTCTACTAGGTTTCCTGTATAATGTTTTCCCTCTTTAATACTGGTGCTAAACGCAATCACTTAAACTACACCGGTGAAGATTACACATAAAAGAGCAATTGAAATTCATAATAGGAATGCTTCTATAACAATATTGATTGGAGCAGCAAGACAAGGCACATTTTTATAGCTTGTTGCAGTTTCTCCCGTTAAAAACCAACACATTTTCACTCGGACCCATTTTTCTTGGCAACAACTAGTAATCCCTGCTGTGAATTTGCAGAATTAGTCCTGAGGCAGACGGCCCTGATATTTATTCCAACAGGGTTTACGTATCCTCTTGGAATCGCTGATTTTGCCATTGGCAGCTACTGTATATTACTGAAGCTTTTAGACACATTTATCGATCGGGTGTACGCATGAGCAAAGTAAGTCCATATGATTTTGAATACGTATTACACAAAACCATCTTCCCTTGCCCTTCTGCACATACCGGAAAGGTCATAATTGTCTATTACAACCTAGAAAAATGTTAAGTTGCCAAATGTCAATTCCAAATAGGTTGGTGTAGTTTAAATCCATACGTCTATCTTCTTTAAAATTAAATATATTATAAGTAAATATGTATTCTTCATCGCGGAAAAGACCATGAATGTAAAGATCCTCATAGAAATGCATGCAAAGAATTTCATTACAACACAAAATGAACCAATACTTCTAATACATTTGTTGGTGTCAACTCTATCAAACAAATTAGGTGGATAGACAGACAGACAGACAGACACAGACCTGGAGTACATTTATAGGTTAATGCAAAATGCAATATATCCATTTGAAGTTGGAGCAATCAGCAGTTCTTGTGTGTCTGCAGCCTGCAGTGAGGAGGCAGGATTCATTATATGACATTCTCAATAATTCATCGCAAATGAGCCCTTCCTGTTTCTCCCCCGTTTCAATGTCTCGGTCAGCCGTGGCTTCCAGTTACTCACCTTCTAAATGATCAACATATGATTAACCCCCCCGTCTCGCTTTGTGAAAACCATTCTTATTACACATCAGAGACCCCTACTTTCCTACATATCTGAAAGCTTACAGTGTGTGCAGCAGAAGTAACTTCCTGGGGGAATTTCACAAATGCAAAACTCAGTTGGAGGGCTTGTTATCCTTTCTTGCTCGTGTCACACTGGGCTCTAACATTTATTCATAGCTAGAGTCTCATTCTTCACTTTCTTTTTCCCATTATAAAACTAGTTAGTTTGGAGATATTATTCTCACCAATTCATACAGAGCACCCCGGGAAAAAAGGGGCCTGGATACATGGATCAAGTAGCACAATTTAAAGATCAATCCAGCTTTAACCCTGCACTGAGCTTTGTAATGATGATTTATATGAAGGCAAACCCAGGTAATAATGAACTGAATCTGCGCATCACCATAAAGGTGATTGTATGTTCTGCAAATGAATAAATCTTGCATCTTGAAGCAGCGTGTAAATTGATGCTTTTGAATGTGTGGTTTTTATGATAACAGAAACAGCAAAGATATTTAGAAAATCACAATTCATTGTCTCATGGCTATAAAAAGGTATTTCTTATAGGAAGAATGATAATTTTTATCTTAAACTGCTCCCAAAGTCTGTTTTTTATTGACCCCTCCCTCTCTTTGTCCTTCTATCTCTTCAGCAGCTCTTCTGAATGCAAAACAAGGGGAAGGCAGAGCAGAAAGCAATGCTCAAAGCAGCACAGACTGCGACTTCTGAATTTGCAAAAACACTTTTGTCTGCTAAATGACTGAGCGTCTGCTGGCTTTTAGCTCTTCTTGGAAAACGACCATGCTTATTAATGTTAGCCAGCTTAACCATGTTGTTTGCACTTTCGCTTCCACTTGAAAATCCAAATCTGGAAAGTGCGTGAAGAATTAAAACCCTGCCTGGTAAATAGCTTCGTGAGTCTTCCTGCATCTTCACAATGTAGGCACTAGACCGAAAACTGTGTAATGTCGTCTTGGCTGGATGGAATAATTAGGATAAGGAAAGGAGGACATTTCTGATGTATTTGTGCGGTACTCAGTTTGGTCACTAATATTCTCAACTGTTTCAGATGGGGTTCAACTCCCAAAATAGCAAATCTGCATATCATTTGTAAAACATACATAATTAAATCTTAAAAAGAAGAGAATCACATGCATAGTTTCTTGTTACCAAGCAACCAAGTCAACCAATGTGAATACCATTCACTCCACATTAAAGGCGGGGGCGAGGGTATTTAAGGATGGTGTGTGTGTGTGTGTGTGGGGGGGGAGGGGGGGGGGGGGGGGGGGGGGGGGGTACGGGACGGGACGGGACGGGACATATCACATCAATTCATAAGTAAGGTGTTTGAAATTGAAAATTGGCAGATTTAGAAGCATTATTGAGACTACCAGGTAGATGTGACTTGAATCATAAGCAGTCGGCCAGTGGTGATAATTGGGGTTATAAATTATCTGTGTAATTGCAAAGCCTGAGATAAAAGAAAGGGAGTAAGAGGGAAAAACAACTAGCAATGGGATTTGGGTCATTTTAGCTTGTTTGTTGTTTATCGTTGACACAAAATAAGATGACTTCTTATTATTGATCTTATTGTTATTATTGTTATTATTACACTTTTTCCTCTCGGACACGATTGCTGAAATCAATGAGACCAGAAAACAGACAGCTATTGATTAATATGTGCTTAAAAGACGAAGTGTGAGATGTTGAATAATGTTGATTACATTTGCTTTAGGAGTGTGCTAATTTAATCAAAAACATAAACAAGCTATGATAAATGAAAGCAACATGTGGATTTGGTTTAGAATTATAAATCTCAAATGTATTGAAATTACAACAGTCAAATTAAATTTAGTTTTCCGACAAGTCATAACTCAACGCTGCGGTAAATAGTGAATATTGCTGCGTTGTAAATCAAATGTTTTGTGTGTACAGCCGCACCGTACTGCCGGTGAAAGTATTCAGGAGAGGACGTAAATGTCCAAAATTCATCTGCAGGCATCCACGATCGGCCAATATACCGCCTATGTTTATGCGCTTCTGTCAAGTTCATTTCAGTTCAGCAGCGAGTAGGAGGCGCACGACAGTGCCACCCACCTTTTTATGGCCGTCGACAGCCCGTCTGCGTGACGGATAACTGACACGCACAATGCACTTGAATAATGCACACGTTCCGAGTGCGATGCATGCAGAGTTCAACCGGTGGACGAACATCTGCATTACTACCTCTCAATGCATTTGGCCTTACGATGGCGGAAATGTATGCCTATTTAAGAAGCCCTGGAAGTATTTCCTATCAATGCGTAGTTTTGTGAACAACAGAACCGACTGGAAAAAGCTTATTTTTAACACGAGATTAAGCAAAACTAGGATGAGCACACAGTTCACTGAAGCTCTCTGAGGTGCGTGTTCCCCAGTTACCTAGCCTATTTTTCCTTTCGTTTTTATACATATTCTCACCTAAAGAATGGGTTTTGAGGGCTTTTTTGTGGCTCCACCCTTTTCCCCACCCCGCATTGTTGATCTATTTTTGGACTGAGCACCTGCCTCCTATTAAGTCTGTGCACATTCCTGGGTGGGGGGTGGGGGGGGGGCTGGGGCAATTACTGCATATTGAACAATGCAACAGAATGAAAATGAAGCAGTTACAAACTCTATTTCACAGGTATGAGGTGTAGACAGTTGCCTTCAGTCCAGCTCTCTTCCATTATACCCATCACACTCCGAGGGATGAGCCGTCAAGGGCTTTGCAGATCGCCCCAAAACCTTCGCCATGCCATTAATCTAAATTAATACCCTGGCAAATATGTCATAATATTGGGTGTGAAATATGATAAATGCTCACTCCAGCCCATCCATAATTAAGTCTCTTTAGCAAAATGGCAAAATTTCAAACTGCAGATGAACACTGGCATGGCCCTGGAAGCAACACAAGTGACCTTATGCTTTCACCATAAACAACCCGCTAATAGTGAAGATTGCCCTTTAAAAAGACTTGACAGGTGAAATAAAGTACGGTGCAGCAGGGGTATAGGTGTGAGACACATACAAATTTGAGCATGAATGAGGAAGAGTTTACTCATGTATTAAAAACTTGCTCCTTGACGGCTCAGTAATTAAGGATGCGTTCTGATCTGAAAATATCTTTGGTTAAAATTGACTTGAGTTGTCAGCCAACATGAAATTGGGTATTAGAGGATGGTCAATTAATATGTTTTAATTATTTTATTTCACATTTGGTAACATACATACACAGTGCTGCAAGTATACAGCATCAATTATACATCTGAAAACCGGGTCTGAAGGCTTCTGAGTTTGAATAAATCCTGTCATCCCTGTGTGGATAAATACTTCACCAGCATCTGGAAAAAACCTCCACCTTTCTGCAAAGGCATATTGAAAAAAATGGAAATGCACACCGCCTGTATTTTCATCTTGTCAAAGCACCATGAAATTTTAAAAAGAAATCTCACAGCTGCATGATACTTGCCTAACTGGTTCATTATATCTTTTTTCTCAGTTGTCTTCTGAGGTAAATGACATAAGGTATTGTACAGCCCCAGGTGCCACCCTCTAACAACACTGGGAGGGGAGTCTTCAATCGCTGGCCGTCCTGATAATGAGGTGGAAGACAGTGCCGGCCTATGGCCAGCTGGGAAGCAGAGTCCACTGGTGAGTCATACGCAGTCTAACAGGCACAGCTTAAACATGAAGGCAGGCTGCTGCAGTCAGACTGATGTCACAAGTGCTGGAGGACAGGCTAATAATAGGACATGTTTATGAAAATATCAAAATATAACATGCCATAGGGTGTCCTGATGACTCAAGAAGCAGGACACACACAATGTTCTGTGATTTTCAATCTACCTCAGTACCGGTTTTATATAATCAACCAGGCAATCCACGTACACAACCTACAGATTGAATATTAAACTAGATCCTGGTGTTTAAACTGTTTTGTTTTTATTCAGCAAATAACAGACTCAACCGAGCTCGCCTGTTTGGCTATGACATGACACTGACATGTGTCAAGTCGGGCGTGAACAATATTATTTAATTATGTGGGTCTGTTAATGAGTCATCTGTGTCGAATGTATGCGTTTCCGTAATTATACAGCAACATCAATTCAAATTTGACAACATCTTCGACATGATGAGACTACAGACCTCTGCTGCAGTGCAGTGAATAACAATACAAACAATAAACATCTGAACCAGCATATCATCACTTGCACTGTATCTGAATCTATCTTTTATAAGTATAAATGTTTCCGTCTTGACATTTCAGAAAAAGAAGTCTCAACAAAATATTGTGATTATAGAAGATATTGATACTGCAACAATTTAAAAGCCAGAATGTTACGGTAATTTTTTATTTATTTATTAGATATGTGGTGAAATAGTTTGGACTTCCACTGAGAGCTACAAAAGGCAAAATGATCAAACGTATTCTTCCATTTTCTAATGCACTGAACCTGGATGATCAGGTAGGGTTATACTAAACTCAAAGAGATGTATCATATATGTACAGACCCAGCCATTGAACTAATGTTAAGGGTTAAACCTTTGATCGAAACTCAGTGAAAAATGTAGTGATAGGCAGAGTTTCTATACTTGTACTGTACTTGTTATGATATAGAGTGTGTGACAGTTGTTGAAATGCTTTGACAGACAAACCTAACAATGTGGATAAGGTTTTGTCAACATTTTTTTTTTTTAAATTATTGTACCAATGTTACGCCAATTGGCTCCCTGGTGGCCTCCTTGTAAATATGTCACTGTTATTTTCTGCTGCAAATTTTATCGAGAAAAGGCTTTGATTGAGCTACTGTGTCTGTGTAAGCCCAGAATTGTAGAGATTCATAGCAAAATCTTCTTCTAAGTGTAGAGGTAAGTCTTGCATTTATTTTTCCAATTATTTTCTTGGCTGGTTTAACACGTTCACAATAATCTTATTTTGATGCACACCTTTTTAATTCCTTCCTATAAGCAGATACAGTAGATGTCTGGGAATATGAGGAGTGAAATTTAAAAATGTAGCACCATTAGTTACATTTTCACCCTTCAAATTACATTCAGATATTAAATGTGATAAACATGATGTGAAATACAGAGCTAACATACCAAGGTGGTGACAGATTTGTGTGGGTGTTTAGTCTGTCGGAGCCAACACTCACATTATCTGACGGGTGGCGTGTATTTTTTTCATACCGGTCGGAGGTTTTGAATAATTAAACAGGATGAGTGTGCCCCTCTTTTTCTTAAAGACAGGAGCTGTCCTGACAGTCACTGTCTGACAGTCTTTGCCCTGCTCCAGAACGTGAGGGGCTTTCTAAACAAAGCCCTTGCTTTATGCATTAAAAGCAGGGCGACACTGTCTAGACCGAATACCTCTTTCACACTAAGTTCACCAATGTTGTTCTGTCCTGAAAGGCAGACTCGGGGAGAAATCTCATTGCTGGTGTGTTAGATTCATCTGTCTGGCCAGCAGTGATGGCTTCAGTCCATTTGGGAATTCAGTCGGGCTCGGACTTATACACCTGACAGTCTGTAAGAATGGACGAAGCGCAACACTCTCCTCTGAGATCACATTTGTTTTTTCACTGTTAATGTCCAAAAATGCTGTGGCACCAATAAATCAATCCTTTTTCAGACGTATTAAAATAATTGATGGAGGACATTTGTAGGGCAGGAAAAAATAAAGTGCCAGCCAAACATCCAAATAATTTCCTCTCTCAAGGACAAATAAATAGTGCCCCATGAATTTCTTTGTGAACAAGTGCTGCCTTAGGGCAAAAAGTATATTCAGACATCAGTTCAATGTGTTTTGTGGTCATATAAAACAACCCACAGGAGAGGCCACTTTGCAGCTCCATGACATGGTTAGGAAATTGCAAATTGACAAAAAGCTCAAGGAGTCCAACATATTCCCAGGTGCTGGTTTTGCGGCAGGACAAAATTCTTACGTCTTCATCATCGCCCTGATTTCTTAGACTCCTCCTACTCCTAAACTAGACATTTGCCATGAATTGTAATGCGAAGAAACAATAAGAGTCAAAGAAAAACACTTCTCCTAAAGAAATACAGAGTGTCTAAAGGGCATCAGATTATATATTTGCATTGCCGACATTATTTGTACCTAAGACATCTAGACAAGGTGTTCTCACACGATTATGTACTTTGCAACTTAGTAGTGCTGCTAAATCAAGTGTCTAAATGAAACAATGTATACTATGTTAACATCTCAAAACAAACTAAGTACTTCACGATTTTCAGTTCAATTCACGCGGCTCCATGGCTGCACACTCTGTACATTCACACCGTGGGTGAGAGAGAGAGAGAGATAACATTTCGTACAAACTAAATACTTGACTAGAATTGCAGTACTCCAAACACAATGTTCCTGTTTGTATCTGTTAGAAGGTTTCCACTCCAGTAAGTGCCACACTTCAACTCGCCTTCTTTGGCAAAATAACTGGCTCAATATCCGAATTGTCGAATGCATTCCCGAACGGTTCACTGAACTTGCCAAGACCCTAGGGAATATTTCTGATGTAATATAATCGGAATATTATCTCAGCAAGTGCGAGACACAGAGAGGCAATGAGGGGAAAATCCTACGCAGACAGCTTAGCAGCTATCCAGCTGTTTGTTCATTGCATTTATTTTAACCCGTCTTAACATTATTGTGTTTGTCTTGATGCTTTTGATAACAATGGGATCGATTATTAATAGTGACTGGAGGTACCTATCAAACTACTGCAAATGTATGACAGTGTGTATTATGCATAATGTATTGCAGTTGTCATTAAAGCTGACATATTATATAGATTCACATTCAATCATTTAGGGTTCTATTTTGAAACTTTTGCAAAGGCTTCAATATTCAAAAACAGATTGAGTCTATTTTCCATTGCTGCAGCATAACTGTGCACACTGAGAGAAAATAAGCCAAATGTTGGTACCACTATCTTTTGAAGTTCTATCTCAGAGAAAGTGATGCTGTTGTGATTGGTCAGATGCAACACAGTGGAGCGATGTACCTAAACCGGGTTTGTTAAGTTGTTGGACGTGGTTGTCATGGCTTCGGCTTAAATCTTTGTTTTGTTATCAGTCAAATCAGCTTGTTGTTGTTTGATGGTACGTGTGTGAGAGCCACAGTTAACCTTACATCAAAGCTACATGCCACCAAAAATGATACATGGCAAAGGCTTTTGTCCTCATTATGATTTGATGTCGCCCCGTTGCGTCACCTTGTTTGCTCAGATCTTACAGGTCTCAGTATGACCCTCATTATGTCACTTGTGCGCCTCTGCGTGTGGCTTTGAGCAATACATCTTTTGTGCATACGGGCATGGATAATGAGTAATGTAGGGCGCTGGAAACTGTTTCTTCATCTGCCTGTGTACTACACTACTGTTGTGCGTTTCTCAAAATAAATCTTAAAAGTCCTATTGATTTAATGCCTCTACAGCTAGGTCTGTCTTAAATTTCACTTCCTTGGTTTTTGCCTTCAGCAGTACTTTGGGGAGCAGCCACCGATAATCTGTAACTCATTAACCTCTCTTGTCCACATTTTACTGCTGTGCTAGCAACATATGTCACAGCTAACACAGCTCTAAGAGAGACAGCTCCAAATAGCTATCTGTAGGCAATACAAATTATCAGAAGTACACAACATTCTAGAAGAATGTAATGGCAAATGGAGAGTGAAATCCACCTTATGGACTCAATAACAATAAGGTCTCATGGATAGAGACTCATTATACCAGGGTCACCCAGGCACAGACAAGAACAAGCTGCTGTGTTCAGCGCTGACAAAAGGATGTGCAATCTCTGCATCCTCCCGCCGACCCCGATCTCGACTGACCTCCGGGGCTTATTGCTACAGCTTTTTCACCTACTAATATAATGTTTGGGTCAAAGATACAAGTTTGTTTCACCTTTAGAGGAGGCGATTACACGAGGGCCCTGGAATTTCCATTGTGAAACTAGAAGACAATAAAGCAAAAAAGGTGTATTGCCAGTTTGTTTTAGCATAAAAGTGCAATCTGGTTTTAGTGCGAAACTAGAGGCGTAAATGTCAACACTGCATTACTTGACAACAACAAAGAACAGCGTTAACAAAATCCTTTCGTTTCTCTGTCACTCAGTATGTGCGTTTTCACTCTTCCAAATGGCGAAGCATTCTCTCGCTCTCGTTGCTAATCCTCTCCTTTTCACCCCCTTCCTTCAACTTATCACCTCACATCAGAGAGGAAAACTGCAATTTTAGCACTTCAGTAACTGTTGAGACAATATCACAACAGTCAAGCGTTGGTCACTGCTGAACCATGGTTTGGAAAGATGGCTGGGAGGAGCAGAGCCTTGTCAACTGGAAGATTTCAAAATCTCCAAAGCACCCGCTAAATGATAGTGTTCGATCACAGCGGGGACACTGCAGGGTATAGACATTGTCACATAAAAATGCCACACAGAGCAAATTACAGGGCGGGTCCGTGTGTTAGTACATAATCCTACCTGAATGGCCTTAATACTTAATACTGCCTAGACTGCCCAAGTAGAGCTACATGCACACTATGCTCGAAGTTTCCAAGTTTGTTCTGTACTCCAGAAATGTGAGATACATTTATATATATATATACTGGGTAAAGGGGACTTTAATTTGAAGTTTCTGAGTCACCAATTGTAGACAAATTGATTCCAGGGTTGCAAACTGTAACTGGGGAATATTTGATTCTTGTTACTGTCTGAAATGGACGAAAACAGTGAGTGCTCAGTTTCATAATGATTCAAACTGAGTCTTTTGAAGGAAAATCCTGCAAATTCATTTTGGTGTTAACTCTCCAAAGACTCACACAGGCAGCTTCTGAAATAACTGCAGGCTCACCCTTTACCTCTCATTGTGGACAGATCTACTTCATCAACAGATCTGTGTGTCTGCGTGTGCATCTTTGGATTCTTCTACCTGAATGATGATTAAAGAATACAGTGAATTTTTCACACCACTATGTCTCTGAATGCATGATCCATTTGGAGCGAGGGTTTCCATGGAAACCAATGTTCTTGCAGGCCTTTGTACACAGACAAAAAATCATTAATGTTGCCACACACTTGAATATATTTTATATTACTATCTGGGTTTTGTTATACATGTTTGCATGAGAGAAACCGTTTTACAACAACGATTTGATCAGAATTGTTGCTTATGAGCTGCCATTAGGACCCAGAGCTAGACTGAACGGAATCACAACATTCTAGGTAGATTTGCAGTATTTGGAAGTGCAGATCCTAAATGTTTGTGGTGTTGTGGCCAACTTGACCTTTAAGACGGAGCACTAAGTGATGCCTTCAACAGCTGTTATTCCTGCGTTCATATAGGACATTTGGGAACATTTTTGGACATACTGATATCATTACAAACCTAACAGAATAAATGCTTAGTAAAAGTTTGTGAAATGCCAAACCTATAGGAAGCGATGGTTAAAAGAATTAATGTTTATTCACTCTAATGGAAACCTAGTACCGCTCAATTAAGGTTAAGAATCAAAGCATTGTTTGTGCAATTCGCTTGTTATTCTGATTAGTGCTCAAGCAACTCAAGCATTTTGAAGCATACAAAATCTTCTCAAAATTAAACAGGCTATTTTAAGATATGAGAAAATATGGAAGTCAATTTGGTTTGTGGGCAAAGCATTTTTGTGAAGTAAATACAGTGTTAATGTAGAAAGCAAGGAATCAGACTGCCAGAAAGCTGCATCGAAGATGAACACCTTCCAATTCCTAAATGAGCCGCCCCTACGACGATGCAAACACATTATTTTACACCTGGTCCCTGCTAAAGTTTATATGCATGAATGAAAGATCTGCATTCACTGGCGGATTTGATGACATCCACAAGGTCTTGTCCTTTTAACTCACCTTGTAATGAATCATAGAGCAAAGCCAAATAACCAATCAGTCCAGGGCTGACACACAGTGTGGCAACTAAGGCCAGAGAATCACTACAGCTACCAGTAATGAACAGCAGCTCATGCTGTGCATACAAAACACTCATCTGGACCAGACATCTCCTGAGAGACCATCAGCGGAGGGAGGCGACAGAGGTAGGGATGCTGATACTGACAGACTGTGCTTGGTTTGCCTCTTGCTTAATTCAGTAAATGCCTCTCACCCAGGGGAGCCTCACTACAGAGCTTTACAGGGACACTATTATATAGCATCCCGTAGCTTTTAATAGGGTGTTTATTTATCTGCCTATACCATACTAAAGATGTTTTTCAGTGCATACCTTAATGTTGTTAATAATCTGATACATAGCATAATGAGGCCACTAATGCATCAGTGAGAAATTACATTGCAATATATGGAATACTCTACAGTCTGAAATGGAACCTCTCCGAAACAGTGATTTAGATTTATAAGTCTGAATAAAGTCTGTGTGATATTAATGTTATTTTATTTGGTGGTCACAGCACATGTGAGTTATGTACTTGACAACTTTTATTTTTCAAATAAAGTCTTTATGGAGCACAAGCTATAGTTTTATAATAACTGCAAGCAGAAGACCCTTGGACAAAAGCAATAATAAGGACTATTGCAATAAATAATTGATCATGTATCCATATATCAGTGGAGCAAACCATTGGCTGCTGTTATTTGAAACAACAAAGAATTTAAGACTATCCCTTCCTATATTTGGTTGTGCCCCACTTTCAGTACGTGTCTGAGTTGCTTTATCTCCCAAATCTAGAACCATACTGGAGATCACAGTAAAGCCAAGTAGGATGGAGGGTTTGGGAAGAAAGACTAAATGAGCCAGGTTGATATGGAATTGCGATACTAAGTTGAAGCCGTTTCCCAAGTGTCTCTCATTTATCTGTCACATTTTATTATGAGTTTTGGGCTCTGAACCTTCAGCTCTTCAAGGCAATATTGTACAGACCATCTAATCATCTGATACAGTGTGCACTGCCAGATTAGATTCTCTGCTGCAGACTTTCAGAAATTTAGAGAAATGCAATTCACTCATCTACTGTATCTAGACATCTCACAGTGACGCTGCTGTTGATAAGTCAAAGACAAAACAAACAACTGTGGAACTCTGTAGAAAGGTATATATTCGTGATATCAAAAACAAACGTAGTACAATTGCATTGCCTACAGCAGTGTTTTTCAACCTTTTTTGAGCCAAGGCTGCGTCACACAACCAAACCAAAAGTGTTACAAAATGACACATTTATAACAATTTGTCAATAGTCTCAATGTATTCATACTAACTCAGTTACAATGGCTTTGCAGGCAGGTAGTATTAATGTCTACGTCACAGAACGTGGCTTTTTTGATTTGGCTACGAGTTCAGCTACTTAGTAACTAGCTTTGAGCGCTATCGCAGACACCGTTGTAGTTTTTCCTCATGAAGGTTGCCTGTTCCTCCGTGTTTTTTCGCAGGTGAATAAAATAGTCTGTGTTCTTGCTTTGAAGAGACGGGTGTTTTGTTTGGAGATGGCGTTTAAGCTAGCTTGGGACCATGACACTGTTGTTAAACTTCTCCCCACACACACCAAGCATGACGGGGTCGGTGCATAAATCCGTATGTATGTATCTGTGTATATGCTTGAGCTCACCGTTTTTGCTTTCTTTCGACCACCACTCATGTTACTCTCTTCATCTGGGTTAGAACTTTGTCCAGGGCCCAGTTGGGAGTCTTCATTATTCCGTTCCAAATATTCATCCATCGCTGTACGTCTTGTCATCACGCGCGTCACTAATTCTATTGTCTTAAATTAACAAGGTCATTATTGCGCTTACTGCCACCTACTGGGCAGGTCAGGTCAGTACACATGGAAGAGGATTGAATTATTTCGCCAGTCACTTACATTGCAGGCACAGACGCACAACCATGGCAAATTATTTGCAGTAACTAAATAATATATTTTTTGGACTTATTAAGTGAAGTAAGATAATTTCCCACGGCACACCTGACGATCTCTCACGGCACACTAGTGTGCTGCGGCACAGTGGTTTAAAATCACTGGCCTACAGCATATTACTGACATAGATAGTTAGTATTCATTTTAATGATTTGTTCCTGTTCATTTACAGACCTGTAGAAACAAATGTTATTGCCTTTGCATGGATGTACTGGAGTCATGCATAATTTGGGAGGCAGTGGCTCAGTCGGTAGTGCTTCCGCTTGGGAACCGGAGGGTTGCCGGTTTGAGCCCCTGCCGAGGTGCCCCTGAGCAAGGCACCGAACCCTTAATTGCTCCCCGCTCTGCAAAGGGTGGTATTGTAATGTAAGTCGCTTTGGATAAAAGCATCTGCCAAATGATCCTAATGTAATGTAATTTGTATCCATCCATTCTTTTCCTTATCCTATTCAGGGTTGGAGGGGCGAGCCTGGAGCCTTTACCAGTGGTTATTGGGCCAGAGGCAGAGTACATCCATTTTACAGTACTCATACTCATAATGTTTTCCATGTACACAGTCATAGGTGGCTGAGAACGTCTGGAAAAGGACTGAAACAACATCAAATTTGTTCTAATCAAACCATTCACTTCCCCCAGTTGTGACACTATATTTGGATGACATCATTGAAAGTATTAGAAGAAAACACACATACATATTACTTGCAATAAATTGAATGTGGAATTTTAATAAAAAAGAAATCTGTTATAAAAACTCCAAAGTTGATGGATGGTAGACAAATTGAGTATACACCTTCAAAACTAGTTGAAATGTGTATGAAGTGATTTTAACAAGCAGCAGCAGCAGTACATTAGGTTTAAATTCTATGTGCCAGCACCACACATGTTGATCGCTTATTTTGGCTGCAATCTCAGATTAACCTTCAATGTTATTTATCCCCAGGGGCTTTGAGTGCAGTCTTCCAGAAACTAATGGGAAGGGTACATCCAGGCTTTGTGGAGCTGTCAGGTGAAATCCCTACGGTAGGTGCCCGTTTACTGTACAGGGTGGAAACTACAATAATAATCATAAAAACCATATGTATGTTGTTCTATGAATGCGCAAGCTGGAGCAAATGTCGAAAAATTGCGTTTAACTTTTCACATCTACATTAGGACAACGCTGTTAAATCTATATACTGTAGTGCATTTATGACCCTGGTTGCTGCAGTAACAGCTTAAGTGATACAAATGGTGGTACACGTTTGTGATATGAAAGCAAAATTGCTACAGGCCAAATGAAGGATGGAGAAATGCCGACACGCTATTCATGCAATTGCGGAATGTAGTTGCAGTGCATGCAGGACTGTGCGGCTGCTGCAGCAGGATAGCGGCTGAGACAGATGAGCTTCTGAGCACGGGCGAGCAAACCACACTCGGGATGTGTAATCAATGCTATGAGGTGGATGCCAGTAGGAAATTTAATTTGAAAAGTCAAACTTGATTTAAGCTTGCCAATTATATTAATGTGCTTCTCTGACTTTCAAATTCGGTCAATGAGTGTTTTTCTTTCAGGCCAAACTTGATTCCAATGTGAGCATGCTATATATGAGTGCTGCCAGTCTGAGTGAGTATGCAGTATCTACTCGTGCCTGAAAAGTAGACACCATACCAACATAATATCCACAGTCAAGAGAGCAATGTCCATCACTCAGCTTATATTGTTGTAATACAATTTACTTTTTAGCAATAAGTATTACTTTCTTACTGGATCCAGCAAACCCACACATCCCAAAGTTTAAATTGTAAAAATTGTGTTAACTAGTTTCACACATTACTTATTAATTCAAGAAGTACATCTTTCAGAACAATGCTGAAAATGTATTGGTTAAAAGGTTTTATGTATGAATAACAGCATCAAAAGACATTTTTAGAGATAAAATCAATATCACCAGTATTTCTTCCCGCAAATGTAGCAATTACATGGACTTTTATGAACACACACACCCTCCATTGATTTACTTCTCTTTTCTCTTGTATGTCACTGTGGTATCACAATATCACAATAGGACATTACATGTGTATATTATAATGTGTCCATGATAATGTCACTGATTGGGGATCTTTCATTAATGCATGATTTTTGCACCATTTTAAAGTAAAGAACACTTTGCTTAAATTGTGATACACTTACATGATCCATTTTGATGTACAGTAAGTTTGATGTTGAGTAAAGCTAGTAAAGAGTATCTTTAGCAGATATTGTTTACAATTGAATCAGTGATTGTTCTTTAAAGTAATGTAGGTTTTTATGTATGATGCCATTTTACAGCTTCTACAGAACAGCTCACAGATGGTGGGGGATTGATTTAACCCCATTAATTGCTGCCTTCTCATTCATCTCAATATGTTGTCACATCAAAGTTAGGGCCTGGAAGTACACTGGAAGTTCAAATGTTAATTATTTATATCCTCATTACGTCTTATCCAGTGTCGGAATAATTTTTTCTCTTTTCTGGGGGATGAAAAAAGGAAAGTAAATGAAGTCATATTGGTGTTTCAAGATTTCTAATATAATATTATACTTAGATGGCTTCTAGATTCTAAATCCCAAACAAATGCGACATTGACTATGAAATGTACACAGTGTATAACTTACAGAATGCACACTTAATCATATAAGAATGCATTTTGTCCTGGATGGTACCATGATACCTCAGACAGCCTCCATTACAGCTGCATGAAGACACTGGCCAGTGAGAGCTGTTACTGAAGGAAGGAACGAGGAATGAGGAAAAAAAAAAGATAGATTTTGCTTCGTCTTTACAACACAGACAGGGTCTTTGAGTGACAGACTCATTTGCCAGGTTTTGTGGGTGGGATGTTTATGCAAATGCTTCCACTCTGTGGGCTGAAATAGCCATCTTCTGACAGGCCAAACCTATCTGGGCTGAAATGCAGGAACATGGAACAGAGAGGTTGAACGCAGTGCATAATTTACATTAACATTTTGGCTCCACACAACAAGGGCTTGATCGAATTCACAAAATCGTGACAACCCACACACAAGTTAGAAGAGCATTTTTTTTGGCTTATTAAAAAAAAAACATTCAAACAATGTTTATCCACATTAGTATCAGCGGATTCCAAAATCTGGGCCCCACATTGAAGTGAACAGAATTACTACTGAGGCCCATGATGAAGAATGTTGTACTTGAGATGAATCTGCCATATGAGATTCACAGTTTGTCACCAGTTTTGTTTTTACAATGAGTTGACTGGCGCCTCTCTATAATGTGGCAGTGATACCGAAATTTTCACACTCCCTTCTACTTGGCTGCAATGGAGCCACATTCACCGTGTTGAGTCTTTTTTTTTCCAGAGCGAGACGTTTTTCTCATTAGTAGCCTTGCACCATTTTTTTTTGTTCCAACATAGAAAAGCCAATGTAATAAGCTATCTACCAGACTATGAGAGATGCATCAAAACTGACTCAGCATCATCTCAGCGATATGCATTAGTGGCTCTCGTCTCTTTCTGCCCATTTGTCATTTGTTACTCTGTAGCAGCCCTACTAACATGCTCGCTGTCCAGGAATATATTTTAGTCCAATAGATCTACAACTGGATGCAATTTAACCAGAACAAATGAGTTGTTTGCCTGATCTTTATGTATTTATTGATTTGTTTACCATGTTGAAATAGTTTTAACAATTCTTGGACACACTCCTGGATCCAGCCTTGCACCAAAATTGCTGGATCCAACTTTGCACCAAAATTGCTCCCTGAGCCATGTTCTATCTTTCTCCCTCATTTCACCAAAAATAACAAAAAAACTACTTTTTTTGGGTGAACCTACTGACAAACAAACAGTTAGATGTGGTTGAAAACATACAGCCTCCTTTTCAGAGGTAATAATAGGAGTAAATACGAAATGATGGTAAGTATTAAATAATTCATACGTTGGCAATAAACCATTCTAATTTGTATAATAAGAAGATGAGGCTGGCTTCTTCCTCTGCAGAGGCTCATTGCTTGTTATGTTTGCATTCATATAGAAAGCTTTTTGAAGTCAAAGGAAACAAGAACAGAGCCTCGCGTATCGCTTTGTAAGGTCCACTCATCTTTCACTCATAAATTGCAAACTAGAGACTTGATAGTGTGATGTCAAAGGAAGATGTGTAATTACAAATGGAAATGTTCCCTGATTAGTATGTGTTATTGTTGTCGTGATGAAACAGTGCCTTGGCATAGTGTATAGAGCCTTTGACAAAGGACAGCCTCAGCTGCAGCCACACACACACACACACACACACACACACAGAGAGACTCACACTACGGCAAAAATGTATGCAGCACCACTGCGCTAGACGACGAAACCAAAATGAGCCCTCAATTCTCACGGAAAATGAGAGTGGAAACATGAAGTGATTTAGTGAGAAGATCTATTCATTCAAAATACTTCCTTACACTTCAAAACACTGTCTGTGCAACTGAAGATCTTTATAGACACAGTGTTTTACGGCATTACACAGAATGCTTTAACACACTGTGTATTCCACACCCTTTTAAATGAAAGACCACATGTGTGCTAATGTTAGATTTCAAAATCTTTGTGTACCATTTTCATTAGCATTTTTATTGTGTTGTCAATACATGCTGTCAAATATTTTACCAAGCAAACCACAATTTAACACTTTCACTCTGTACAAACCATCGCTTGCTTAGATTTATTGCCACTTGTTATTTTTTATTTACGGGGCGAAGCTCAAAGAGTTGTATGAGAATTTTTTATTCCTAACAGGTAAATCTGTGGCGTTTCAAGAAGAATTTATGAGTAGTTGTGGGAGTTGGTGCACAGAGAGATGCGGGCATACAAATCTACCACTGTTTGGAATTCATAACAAGAAGCTTGCATACAGGTTGGATGTGTAATAAATCACACCTGTATGCTTCCTCATTGCTTATACAGGATTTGACTGGCGAAGGAGAGAGTTACACACTGCACAATACTGGCATTATTATAGGAAACAACTAGTGAGGCCACTTTTTCTGCAGTTAGCAGTTAGCAGTTAGTTCAGTGTGTTAGTTACTACTTTTGAGTGGTGAAATGTTTTCTATGTATCTGAAAGACATAAATCATTTCTACACTTATTAAAATGTATTTCAGGGTTAGGGCATTCCTCCTGCATCTCAATGATTTGTATTTGCAATTCAGCTGTGGCAACACCGGACCCATATTCCTGAGGCAGTCTACAATATGCGGTCATGGTCGATGAGCGTATTCATACTGACTTACAACTGACTGACTGCTGGAGTGTCTCATGCCAAATCCATGTCAGGAGGAAAAACAATATTTACATCTGATCTACACCCTCTTCTTCATCGCACGTACAGTACTGTGATGAAGTATTTTTACTCGGTTAATTTACTCTACTGCCTAAAACACAATTTGCATTTCCATTTTACATGCTGCTACCGTCCTTGAAGTGGTATAGGAAGAGGAATACACTCAGATGCCGTCATAAAACCAGACAGAAAATGCTGCATGTACAAAATCTGGTCCATTTGTCAATGTAAGTAGGTGCAAATATCTAACTCCAGAAATTCTCATATTCAAATAATGAATAGTTGAGGATCCAATTCCAAGACAATGGGACATTAAAGACAAAACTTAGAAAAAACAAATAATTCAGCTTTGTGGCTAAAAACTGGTCCAGTGCTGTTGAGCCCAGCTCTCCCCTTCACTGAATTGGAACTAAAATGGCCTCCAAGTGTACTGAACAATGGGGGTGAGCATAATGCAGTGTGACTACTGAGTGACTTGACTGAGATCCAAAGTGAATAAAAGGCCTCACTATGTGAGGCACCGCGGCTGAGCTGCTGCAGTGCTCAGGACTTTGGCGAGTGACAGTGCATTAGAATGCTTCACACACATTTCATTTGCCAATAAAATCTCATAGCCATTTTCCACATGGCCAATACTGTAGTTTGTATAGTCAGAAACCATAATGTCCAATTGAGTATCTGAAACAGAATGGTTCTTAAAACGTACCCATATTAGATTCCCACTTTGTCCGTTTCAAGGGAAGTTAACTTAAATCTCCCTTGTCAAAACGCATCTAAATCAATGTTTTCAAGTTGGAAGGATTCCATTTTGTCATGTCATTGTTATGTCTAAACTAATTCTCAAACTTATAATGCATACTTATAATGAAAGCAGGGCTGAATTTGTGGATTCATAAATTATTCATCTGGCAATTTACATAGTTTGTTGCTTTGTAGAGAAATCGGAAAACATGGTACTGTTGCATTTATAATCTCTCTTCCATTACTATCTACTGTATAAATGAATGACAGCGCAGAAATTGGAAGAACGAATGAATGCACGATGTGAACCGACATGCCTGACAAGTTCAAAATAAGGTTTGGATCATCAAACATGTATTGCTGTTCTCATTTTAGAAAGTGAACAGCAGAAATTGAAAAAAAAGACTACTTTGTGAATTGGCTGGTATTTTTGAGAACAATATAAGTGATCGCACAAGTCCAACGTTGCTGCCATTAATTACACTGTTGGAAGCTTCATTGACACAGAGGACCTATAGGAGGAAAGTGAAAAAGAACATTTCTTTGACACGGTGACCCACCTTGACCCTCATTCCAGAAAACACAGACGTTCCGACAAACCAGACAAAAAGACTTTCTTGTCATGAATGGGAGACACAGACCGAGCCACAGAACAAGACAATGCCTTTTGATGCTGTTATTTCCTACAGCCAAGTGCAATTTGTAGATAATTTGAGTAGCACAATGTGAATCTAATCTTTTTGGAATCTTTTTTAAGCTTCTACGGGTGCCAGCAGCTGTGCAGCATGCGACATGGCAAGGGCAGGTGTGAGAACTGAGTGAGAAAATTCTCCATTTCTGTTTCCTGCTGCTGCCGGGGCTACAGAATGCCACCTAAAGTAATTGATTAACTGTTTACAGAGTAAATGCATCAGAAAATTTTGTGTTAGGAGGCCCTAAAAATAGTCATGACTCAACTCTTCAGAGGAAGTGTGTTCCCAATTCAGGGAAGCTTTTACTCAGCCTCTTCACTCTGCATCCATTTCTTTATTCAAGATTGCATTTGGTGGGCGCCTGTCCTCACACTCATTGAAGGGGAAGGCAATGAAGCGTCCTCATAAGTCACCTGGACACCACGGCGCTAACACAGATAGACAGCTGAGTCTCATATCCCATGGGCTGTTTCTCCGAGTCATCAGTCTACACTTGACTTGCGCAATGGCTGAACGTGGGAGGAAATTCAAATGAAGAAGGTGGAAAACGCACAAACTGGACACAGAACAGACTGTGTGTGACACTCAGGGTCATTATTGCTGACATTTATTTACATTTTTTAAACACTGCATAAATGTGTCACCCAAGCAGAGTGTTTTCTAAGGATTTCATAAAGGGCATTTTGATATTGGCCATATGTCTGCTTTTAAACTGCATCCAAACAAAGATGTTATTAGGCGCCTGTGGGTTTTTTCAGGGGCAAGGCTGGAGAAAAACAACCTCCAGCCAGGTTTTCTTTGATGCGCTCTGAAGCCATCCTCTACAGGAAGTGAGAAGATCAAAGACAAGCAATGTTATCAAATGGTGCCCTTGTCGACTGTTTGTAATGCTTTATTCTTCATCAGGAACACCCACTCTGTCACCGCCATGCCACAGGAGACACAGTGCTCTTTTAAACCCACTGGTGATCTCCCTGTTATCCAGATGAGAACGGATTTATTCCAACCTTGCTATAAATAGAAGCTTGTTGAAAATCTTCTTTAGAAAAAAAAATAAGCTGTGCTCTTAAGCAGTTATTAACATGCTGATAGAAAAATGCCAAATGTTGTTTTTGGTCAGAGGATTTGCCCTTCAAATACTAAGCATAATGTTTTCTTTTACTATTTCTGATTTGAATAAGCATGAGATTGAATGAAAGATGAGCGACTTATAGAGCTGATTCATATTTGCAGATCTTACTTGACGTGCTGCTTGACTGCAGGTTCAGCTGTAATGATCATTTGCATTAGAAAGTGAATGTATTATTGCCTGAAGGTGCTCGTGAAGAGGAAGGTGAACAATACTTGAAACAATCCTTCAATTCGATAGAGGCTTTCCACTAAACTAGATCGTGGAGATTATGAATAAGAATGATTCGTGCAGGCATTACAGTGTGTTCTTCTGTCAGTCGTGTGTTAGCAGGAAACGTGTCTAAAATTGCGCTGTTACGTGTAGCAGCAGGAAGTCCTGCAAACTGCTGGAAAACTGCTGCAATCGATGTTCTCCTGTTCTTTACCATTAGAAAACTGCCACCTGTTCTCCAGGGTGCTATTACTGCAACTGTTATTTTGGTAAGTGCCACAAGGGAAATAGCGCCATTACATTCATGCAATCATAATCCCACCCCCCTCCCACCCCCTACTGCAAATCCAAAGGTTGACTCATTATTTTAGGTTCTGCGTGTGGTGATGAATGCTCCCTCCTTTGTGTCACCTCACCTCTCAAATATGAAGGATATTCCTCTGGGTGTTGCCTATTAACTGTTCAAATGCAAGCAGCTATGTGTCAAGAAGGAATGTATGTGTGATTCAGAGGTACAGAAAGTTCTCCCCTGCGACCTGCTGAGGCTAATAAACAGGTTATGTCATTTACTTTCAAATGTTTATTTACTTCTATCTTGTTGAGAGTAGAATGCTCCAAACTATGGTTATGATACATGTACTGCATGTGTGTAGGTGTGTGTGTGTAAATACAGTATGTGTGCATAAGCATGAGGGCAAAAATGCCCATTGATTCTGTTTTTGTGCAATAACTTATAAGTTCTTTGCAATATCACAATTATTGCTCCACTCTTAACCGCAATAAACCACGTCGCATTGCTCTATGGCAACACAGGACACATAGACTTATTATTCTGTGTCGTAAAATGCAGACACTTGGTAACCCTAAGAAATGGGACGCATTTCATTTTCATGTGTTTCTTCCCTTTCCATTCAGAGTGAAACACTTATATTGTGTGGGGATGGATCCATATATGTATTTACCTCCCCGATTCATCCGTAATCCCAATCCTTCCGAGTGGCACGGATGCGAATAAAAACCCAGGTCTTTGTATCGATATGACATTGACATAAATGTGCAACACACACACACACACACACACACACACACAAAGATATCTTTGGCTTTGCAGCCATTTTAACTCAGTGTTGATGTGTACAAAAACAGCCATTTTAAAGTCACAGCCATACTGCATTTTAAAATTCAGTCCAATCAAAATGAAAGACCCCCTTTTTGAGTGGTTTTAGTTTGGGGGTGGTGTGGTCTTCACTACACCCAACTCCTCTGGCAGCTTTGTTTCTCAAAGTCGACACTAACTCTATTATAAATCCATGTGTGCTCTTTGTTTCATGGGCCATCACATATTAAACATGCATAATGGACATTGACAGGAGTAATTGAGCATATTCCACTAACATGCTGACATCTTAGCTATGCATTTAAAGTGTATTAGGCAGGAATTAGCTACATTTGCACAAAAAGAAAGAAAGAAAGGAACTTGACTGGATACTCACCTTCTTTAGGAGGCCGTTTCACTTCTGCACTCAGATTGCAGGTCTGCCCAGCTTGTAGTTGAGGTGACAAGCAACCCTCCGTTTGTGGATTTAAAGGTAACACCACATTGTTCAGCATGAGCATACTCTCTGATTCTCCATCGCCTAAGTGTTGAGGACAAGTGCATTTCGTGTACACAATTCCACATGTCTCCACCGTCCCTTTCTCTAATTTCAAGCAGTTTTCCAGCCATGTACAAAGGACTTGACACCCAAACTGACTAGGGCTCGCCTTATTCAACACCAAAAACTCCACAATAGACTTGTCGTCCTCATCAAGCTTCTGCGGTGTCAATCCGTTATAATCATAAGGGAAAACCCTCCGTAGTTGAACAAAATTCTTGTCATACAGCAAAAATACATAAATATTCTTTGAATCGCACAGGTATACTATAGACTCGTTGATTTTCAGTAATTCATTGATCTTTTCGTGAGAGTAGTGATCGAACTGATAAGCAAGCAAAGAATATTCAGAGCAGCTCAAGTCTCGCTTGTATAGCTTCAGGTAGATGCTGTATTTGGTAGGGTCTGGGTTCTCCAGCGTCCATGTACAGTTTGTGTAGTTCTTAGGAAACATTTCAGTCACTGAATATGATCCATAAATGACCCCCTTGACCAGAGTGGAACACCAATAATCTTGGGCACCAGTTAATCCAAACATAACCAGAAGATAGGTGGAAAATATATAAATCAACAGGTTACGAACAGCCTTCATCCTATGTCATTTGGCCTGTAAGGAGAGATGAGAAGAATTACACAAGGAAATGTTCAAGCAAGGGACGCTGGCTGCATGATAGATGATCTCTATCTGCTGTTATTGATGTGCTTCACACATTTCTAATCATGTCCTACCATGGAAATGGGAAAACATTAAGCAATAAGCAACATGTCTTTTGCATCCCCCATCCTTCCCCCCTTTTCACTGATACCATACTTTGTGCAAACATTGCCACCTTGTGGTTGCTTGAGTCATTATATATTTATTAATTTCTTTTTTTTAATGTTTTTTGGGGGGATGGGGGCAATAATCAAGAGTCATTTAGACGTTATTAATTGGGTCGTATTTGGTATGACGCAATCCCGGGAGGAAGTGGAATCTAGCTGTTTTTTTTTTTTTTTTTAAATATCTGACATCAAAGGCGGAATGCAGATAAACACTGACAGCTGAATCCAGTTCATCTTGGCACATCTGGGGCTCTGGGAAGCTCCGTTTACGCAGTAACCAGGATCTGTTCAAATCAAGCTGTTGTGCTCTATGTTTAGTTTCTTTCCCTCTTACGGCAATTTGAAAATGCGTGCTGGCCAAATCCATAGACTGAGACATGTCTTTGTGCGTCTGCCTGAGTGGAGCTTCGGTACCTGCATGCTGCCTCTCTTTCAGACCGGCATGTTTCCCCCAAATTCAGGGCTTTGACATATTTGACAATGCAATTTGATAAAGAGCCAGCGTGTGTGTGTGTGTGTGTGTGTGTGTGTGTGTGTGTGTGTGTGTGTGTGTGTGTGCGCGCGCGCGCGTGTGTGTGTGCGTGTGTGTGTGTGTGAGAGAGAGAGACAGAGGGGGAGAGAGAATGCAATGCGATGTCCTGATTGCTTTAATCCTACAGGCAATGCAGCTGTGAGCAGTGTCACAGATGAACGTGCGTGTGTGTGTGCGTGCGTGTGCGCGCCTGTCTCTAAGTGTGAGGGAGTGTGTGTGTGTGCTTGTGTGTGTGTATATACGTGTGTGTAGGCGTTGAAATCCCAAGTAGGCTCTATATACCAGGGGACCTCAGTCCAGAGTGCTGATAAATGTGTGGTTATGGCGCAAACTTAGAACATTTTGAATGATAAAAACCTGCCCGTCATGTTCCAGTGGGATCAAACGTGTCTTATGTAAGGATTAGAGGGAGCAGTTAGGAGTAAAACAGCTTTTAGTCGAGGCAGGATGACAAATCCGAATGATTCCACATGCCTGCGCAAGATTCATGACCGAACCGACATGAAAATCAGTATTCTGGGGAGGCGAAATCGGTCGTCAAGAGACTGTGATTTTATTACCGAGGCTTCAAGGAGCAATTACGTCTCGAGAGGAAATTTGAATATAGACACACGGGCTCCATCTCAGCCAGTGTCAGTCCGACGATCGGCACTTAAATGTCCTTTTTTGTGGCCGTTAGTGAGAGCGATCGCCTCTTCGAATCATGTGTTCAACACGGCGGAGAGTATGAACGGATGAAGGATCAAAAGACATCATACTGATCACACATATTTACCAGGAGTGAGCAACTTTAACAGACAGATGACTCTATGGAAATGGGGCTTTTCAGTCACTTGCTTCACATGATACTGTGTGTGAGCCACATGCAATAATCATCATAATAACACTAACAATATGAATAATCATAATATGATGAATAATAATATTCATAATCTTACCTTACACTGCGGAAGCTATGGCTATTTTTCCAACATACTTGGCCACATCCTTTATAAATTAATTCTGCAGCCTTCCAGTGAATCAGTACTCCCCATTCCCGACAATAGAAGTCCCGGCGCAACAAGATGCTTCAATGGATGAAAATAAAATGCGTTACACTCCGATCTGTCCGCTCATGTCCCCCCGTCGTCTTCTTCCTCTGGGTTTTTCCCATCAAAACGGAGCGCAGGAACACACGACAGCCACCGCGCAAAAGCGAGGGAGAGAGAGAGAGAGAGGGAGAGAGGGAGAGAGGGAGAGAGAGGAAGAGAGAGTGAGAGAGAGAGAGAGCGAGGGAGGGAGGGAGAGAGAGAGAGAAATTCTTCTAATGATGGAAAGAGGAAAGGAATTCTTACGACACTATAGCGTTAATTAATACGGTAGATAGACGCCCGCGTCCTTCTTCTTCTTCTTCTTCTTCTCTACACAAGTCGCACCCCTGCTCCTTTTTTTGTTGTTGTTTGTTTAAACAAAAAAGAGGGGAAAAAGGAAACGATCCGCTGTGGGTGGATGTGAGGTGTTGGGGGGGCTTGTGAGTTACAACAGAGAGGGAGAGACGCGCTTTGCTTTGCTTCGCTCGCTCGCTCGCTGCTTGCAGAGCTCCAGGACTATAGGCTGCAATATCACGTCACACACACACACACGCTCACACACACACACTCTCTCTCTCTCTCTCCTCTGCCGCTAAGATAAAGCACGTACGTACGCCTTCTCACCGCCGCTGCGTCTGGCACCAGCAGCACTGCTTCCCTCCCTCCTTCCCTGCCCTCATCCTCCTCTTCCTCCTCCTCCTCCTCCTCCTCCTCCTCCTCCTCCCCATCTTCTCATTCAGCCTCCCCTTAATTCGAGTCAAAAGGGTTTCCCCCCTGAACTGAACTGGACCCACGCAGTTACGCGCTGCAGCTGAAAACGCATGAAGACTCTTCGAAAACAGGACTATTTCATGGATTTATAAACAAATATATAGATTTTCTTTTTCTTTTAGAGAGGAAAGTGGGGGGATTCATAATAGTAACATACACAGGATCATAAATACAGCCCGAGTGCTGTATGGACCCGATACCCGGATTAGTATACCGTCTGGGGACTCTCACTCTCTCTCTCTCTTTCTCCCCCTCTCATCCTCTCTCTCCCTCCTTTCTCTCTCTTTCTCCACTTACTGGCGTGTTTGCTCATTTCTCCTTCTCTCCTGATGGGTGACAGCCGCTGTTGTTGTGATTTCCTCTCTGTTCGCTGGTGTTCAGCGCGCTGCACGTCCTCCTGTTCGCCTCCTCTTCACGCTGCTGGGGACACATGCTCATCAGGCGCAAAGTCTCATTGGGAAAGTTATTCCAAGCATGGCTCGCACCTTCGGGTGCACCGAGGTAACCCGAACTTGCTCTCTTTTCTCTCCTTCACTGACTTCTTAAAGGGAAAAGTTTTAATCAGTGTTTTTAAGGGAGGAAGGGGACAACACAATTCACCAGCCTCTTAAGAAATAAGGGAACTTGTGAAGCCAGCATTAGATATGTGAATCATTTATGTTAATGTATTTGTTCAGTCTGAGAATATAACTTTATCCTTCACGCTTCAGCTGTTGCACACCAACAATGTGGCATCAATGGCGCTCCTGCTGCATTCATTGCCTGCTGGCTGAAGTGGAGGAATGGGGGCTGTAGTGGACATGGAAAAATGGATTACACAGAGATTTAAACTGCTTCATTGTTATCATAACAGGTCCAAATAAGTGCATGCTTCATAATACAAGGCCTTCATGATTGAATTGAATGGAAAAAGTGAAGGAAGGAGATGTGACTTGAATTTGCATATTCAGAAAAGAGATGTTTAGTTGGTTCCAGTAGATACAAATGACCTCACTCACCATGTTGCTTCACTTCTATTTAAATGTTTTTCTTTCCAGAGGGTGGGTCAACTGCTGTAATCACTTTTGCTGTGCACAGTTAGCTCTCATTAGCATGGCCGTCTCTTTTAGGCCTTGAGTGAATGTGTTCCATCCGAACAGCTGCTGCAGGAAGGAAGAGCCCGGTTGTTTATTTATTTCCAGTAAGTTTCAGCGTGAAGTGTTTTTTGTTAAACAGCTTTTTTTTTCTTCCCCCAAAGAATATGAAATCTCCAGAAACACAGAGGGAGAGAGAGAGAGAGAGAGAGAGAGAGAGAGAGAGAGAGAGAGAGAGAGAGAGAGAGAGAGAGAGAGAGAGAGAGATGTCTGAGACGGTATAGTGAGAATCTGAGAGGACTTGTTTATATCCCCCAACATCCTGTACCAGTGCAGCCTTTACAACATTGTTAACATGGTGCCAAACTTATAAAGGAGATTGGAGTCCTTTAGCTCGGTTGGTTGGCATGGCCTGTGGCTGCGGTAGCTTTCTAATTCCAGTCTTCCCCAGGCAGCCAGTGGAACATCAGGGGTGACCTCAAGCCTGCCCACTTTCCACCATCATAATGAAGTCTTTGGTGTTTAGGGAGCTTTTGGCTCAGTGAGCTAAGAGGTGGAAGAAATTCATGCAAAGCCTTATTGAACAATGAAAACACAATAAGCATCTCTCCACTGACTCATGGGCGAGCCATTTGCCAAGCTTCAGCAATGCTGCCATCACTATCCCCTGTACGGATGCTTCCAGAGTACAAAGTGCCACCCTGCAACTTTAGTCATTTTGCAAACACGCACTATACAACAGACCTGATTTATGTTTTGTGACAAACGGAGATCCAGTGAAGATTATTTATAATGAATGATGGATATTTTGTCACATCTACAGTTGTATGTAATGTATCTTGTGTATAATTAAAATGATAAAACTGTGAGCTCAACTATTTATTTTAAAGTGAATCTATCCTCTGGTTAGGTGCAAATAAATGTACAAGGTAATATAATTCTTCTATGTTCAAGTCAAAGGAATGTCAGATTAAGTACACAGTTCTGTGGAGGGTTCTTGAATTTATCTAATTTCTCAATATCAAAATATTGCTTTTGGTTATAGCACACACAGCAGATCACTCCACTTCACGCGCCACTAAATTCTCTAAAACATTTGTGATATTTCTCATACAATAGCAGTTGCAGAAGCTGTCATATTATTCTGTCAAGTCAAGATTCTGTTTGAGCACATGGTTTCTGAATTATTCATGACCTAGAATGAAGAATAGCCCCATTATCACCTGCTCGTATTTGTGTGTGTTTGTGTGACAGAGCCTGCACTCACTTGTGGTGTGGATGCAGAATAGAGAGTGTGTGATATAATGGCTGTAATACAGTATCCATATCCATTATACAATCTCTGTCATCATCCGCTGTGAGAAAGATCATGTGATAAACATCAGTCTATTGATGTAAACTAAGCATAATTATTCATTACATGATGACACCTTCCAGAATGTATGAAGTGTCATTCCTATAGAAGAAATGTGTAGGTTTCCTTTACAGCAAAGACACACGGGCCTTCACACACACGCGTATGCATAGGCACTTACATAGGCTAAATCCTCTAGACACTAGTAAAATGTATTCAGACTTTCAGCTCAACTCACCACCAGGTAGTCCATATGTTACTTTAGTGTAGCTCAGTGATAATGGGCTCCTCCCTGTAGGAGTCTCAGCTGGATGACTTATTGGTAAACCCAAATAATCAGATCACTAAGAAGTTTCTCCTCAAGTGCTGAATGCAGTTGTGGAATAAGTTATTAGACCATTTGTCATTATGAATGTTGTGCATTTGTTTTATGCTGAGAGTTTAGAGTATATTCTTACTACTCTACTGATGTGAATAAATGGGCCGTCCATACAATGAATACACATTACATTTACAGTACAGAGTATCACATACAGTTAGATTCATTCCACTGTCACAACAAGAGAGATCATCCTAATGGATTAAAGTAATGCTTGTTAACTTTCCTGGAAAAATAATATCTCAATCTGCATTCTGTGCCATGAACTTATTAGCATTATTCAGAACAACCTGATTACATAAGGAACCGGTTAACTACATTACCTACATAATCACCTTCAGAGACGTGAGTGAGCGACAACATCGACAAACAATGCCTGTTGTGTGGCTCCTTTAACATGCTCCAAAACTATTTACATTATGGATACATGCTCTTAGTTAGTGTTGTTCATTTGCCATGTGTGCCAGATGTCAGTATCAGTGTATACAGGCTTGTGTATTATGGTTCAATGCAATCATTACACTGATGATGTACCAGTCTATTAACAAATTAAAGTATGGGCACTTTCCTTGCATCCCTTCAAGGGCTGTTTTCCCATTTTTCTTCATATTTAATTAAAAAGTGTTGCAGAAATTGCAGAGTGCCGTAGCAGAGATGAGGTTAAGTGCTAAGGGCAGTTCTTGCACTTCTTCTTGTATGGCAATCATAAACACTTCAAGTAAGTGCAAAGGGAAATGTATGTTAACCGTATGAGAGAATCAATGTCTGTCAAAAAGATGCATAGATGAAGCTCTGAAGATTTACTGAACATGCAATCGATGTATCAAAATGACTCCCCATGTGCTTGGTATGAGTCTTTTGACTCCTGAACATACATGATCCTTGCTAGTCAATAACAATACATTACTAAGATCATTTATCTTTCGCCAGCAACATTTCCACCCAACCAGTATTTGAATCCATTGTAAAGAGCAATAAGCGATTCAAACAGCAGTATAATTACACCATGTGTAGTTTCAAAAGAGAATTTGTAACAGAGAGATGATCTGTCAACCCTTCAACATCCTGTAGATGCTCGTCATTAAGAATAAAACAAGTTTGGCCCAATTTTACTTAAGATTCCTTTTGTATCCATGATTTAAAATGTTCTTACATAGCACTCAAACTATTGACGACCAAAGTGCAACTATATAATGATCTGCTTGTGCATTTCAAATGAAGAACAGCAACACAGCAACATACCCAAGCAGTACAAGGACAGATGGTCCAAATATTGACTTAGAATGAAAGAATTTCCAATGAAACAGACCCAATGTATTTATTCCCAGACATTCGGCCAAGGTCTGACTTAAGTGAGGTTTGCAGTCTAACTATGCAGGAAACTGTTTTGCCTCTGTAGCACTTCAGAGAAATCTAAAAATCTGTTTTTAAAAGAGTCTACCAGTGTAAATAGATTGTGCGTATGATAGCTTTAGTAGGGTAATATAATGTTTTAACTTTTAACCCTTGCTGCAGCATGTTGCCAGGCAGAATGGCTATAAGCACGGATGACCTTGAACAGTGACTGAAATACTTTAAGTAAATTAGTAATGGAGGGGTGACACAAATTATGCTTATTAGTTTGGCTCCCTGGCTGTCCAGAATTATATTTTAGTGTAGGTCATGTGCATAATAATTGGTAGTCACAGAAGTTATGTCTATGATTAGAAATCGACCATAACAGCGTAGATAAAGACTGTAGATGTCTTTAGTTCAACACTGTAAAATGTTCCTTAATCCATAGTAGACCATGAAGTCACTCACATGTTGGATTATACTCGAATCAGCACAGCGTCTATTATCTATCTATTGTATATGCTTCTGTGATTTAATGCTCGGCTGGCATGTAATAAAAAGCCTACGAGTGTGGTAGAGGTGCCTAAGTGTCTGTAGAGAATAGAAACAAATGAAATCTAAGGAAAAGATGTGCTGACGATGTAATGTAAGGGAATTGAAAGGTTGTTCATATATCTGTTTCTATGCACGGTGGCACGTGTTTCGCTTAACATGAAAAAGTTGAATAGATTCACATGATTATCTGGACAATTAGCATCTCTGTGAAAGTGTAATTTCCGGTTTAACCTTTTCAGCTATAAAAGAGCAGTCATTCATATCATCAATTACAAACAGCTCCAAAAAGTCAATCTAACATCAGCTAAAAAATTCCCATGAGTTGCCTTTTCTATCAGCGTGTTTTATTACTTTCCCACCCACGTCTTTTTGATGTTAAACATACCAGTCTGCCGCCTACTCAAAGGAATTCACCTCTCTGAAGTCTGCCTTTAAGAAAAACGAGGCTGACGTTCTCCAAACCAGACCAAATCTCATCTGCCATGGAGTAACTTGTTTACCATATGGTTGGGTATGAATATTAATGAATACAGTTTCATTTTTAATATCTATACATATGTGCGGACCATGTGAAAATCAAATGGTACTCTATGCTTTCCAGATCCACACTGGCTGGAATTTAAGACGAACGATGAAAGCTACCATCAGAGCTTCAATGGGCACTTTTTCCTCAAATTTTAGGGATTCAGTCCAGTTCGTTCTCTTCTGCTTTACATTCCACTCACACTGCTATTTGCCTCTGTCATGCCTAGGTTTAGAACTGAATTTTAAATCAAGGTATTTTTTTTTTCTCCCCAGCAGTGTTCCTGTTTTTTTTTTTGTCAGAGACAATGCTGCACTGCATGAATCCTCAGGGCCTTTATCCATTTTCTTTGAATGTGGTTCCAACCACCAAGCCTTAGACTCCCATCCCACCCCCTTACCCCACTCCCCCCATCTCTGGCTCTATGTAAATATTCCATGAGCCTCTGCCCCCACACTGTGTGCTGACAAGCATTCCACCTCTCTCAAAAACGTTCTTTTTAACAGAGCTATCGGAATAGCATGAACCATGCAGTAATTATGTTTTATCCGACAAAGTGACTTCTTTTTAGTACATGTGAATAAATGTGATATAACCATTACAACTTGTCTTGTTATGCGTCAAAATTCTGACAACCAAATGAAAAGGAAATGATTTGAATTTTACAGTTTTTTTTTTGCTATAGAGGGCAAATTATAGATGACTGGGACTCATTCAATTCAAAAAGGTAAAGAAATCCTGCAGACAAAGAGGTCTGAGAATAGCCCAGCAGCAGTCAGGATAAAGAGCTGCTGTGTCCTTACTAATCAAGAGGATCATAGGTCACCTTGGCAATTATCAATGCTGAAGGCACACAATAACAAACTATCTTTCAGACAAATCACCTGCCACACTTTCATTTTCCTCTCTATAATTTATTTTACCTGTCATTTATGATGTGAGGGGGTGAAATAGAAAGACAGAAAAAACAGAGAATCTTGAAGATGCCTAGAAAGGAGCGGCACAGTAATTAATAAGAGAAGAATATGATTTAAGCCAATAATATCATCGATTACATTAGCATACTGGTAACTCCATCACCTTTTATAAGCTATTGTCTCACTAATCAATCATGGCTCACTAATCAATTGTTGTGTCACATTGACTTACAAGCACTGGGATTTGTTTTTATAAAATTTGAGCCCACAGACCTGATCTGAGAGCCACAGTTGGTTGTATTGACGATCTTACAGCGTTTCCCACGGACCATTCATTACTTTTTTAGTCACGATGTGAAATAATAAAATGTTCCTCAAGCATTTATTAATTGATTAATCTAACTATCACTGCCCTCTGACACAGGCTGGACAATCTTTTGGTGGACTATTTAAAATTATCACTTGCTCCTTTTGCTGATTCATCCTATAATATCCATTATTTCATTGGTAGCGTTCTATGTGAACCATAGTTCTTCTTATGAAAGACTTCTTGCTCCACTACGGCGGACAACTCAGAGATACATTAATTAAAATTTCTTTGATGAAATAATTAGCTCCCACTGCAGACAACGGAGGGTGAAATTCTTCATAATTACTGAAATGAGTAGATAAGAAACTTTTCAACTATCTCACATTTTGCTGTCTACAGGACAAGCAGAACTTGACTATTCATTTCCATTGGCAAAGCAATCACCAAGTGCTGTGCAAGATTCTGTGGCAGGTGGAGAGCCCACATTGCAGTCAGTGGATGTAGGGAGTGTATGGTGAGAGAGAATGCTTTTTACAAACTATTAAAGACAGAATACATTTCAAGTGCAAGGTATAGAGGCTAGAATGTTTACGAGTAATAGGAACTAAAGAGCTACAGCTGATGCCCTCTCTTGCACATCTGCAGAAGCAAATCAAATCAAGAATGCAACAACAAGGCCGCACTTTCAAGTCTGCTATGGTAACAAACCTACACAGAATGTACCTTATTCTAATGGTCTACTCTAAAGACTAAGCAAGAATGATAAATAATAGATTTCTTTCATTCATATCGTAATGATTGATAACACAATGTCTAGGAATCATTCAAGTATCCATCCCAGAATTCGAATCAGCACCGAACTTGAACAATGTTCCGCCCTTCCACCAAGTCGCTACAAAATCATGTCTTCATATTTTGAGTAATGCCATTATAAAACAAACAAACCAGCAGAAATAAAAACCTCCTTGGCAGACGCAATAACAACAATGATGCTGCATAGAATACAAAGAAAGTCTATACTTACTGTAAGACTGTACATCACTTTGGAACATTTGTTGTAGTTTTAAACTCAACTTTGTGCACTTAGTATTGACTTAACACTCGCTCAGCGCACATAAGATGACTGTCCAATCCGAGAATTGACCAGATATCTGTTTGCCCTCACAGCAGGATCGGGGACAACTGCTCGTCATCGGCAGGTTGCATTCCCAGAGCACAGCAGATGAAAACCACAGGCTCGGAATGCTTCAACCACCACATTGAGGCCAGACGTCACAAGTTAAAAAAGAAAACATCTTTCAAATGAATCCCTGTAGTGTCTTTGGATGTGTTATAAAATATGTATCCAGTCAGTTTTACTGTGGAAAATAAGGACACTTCAATCAATACTCAATGTTCCAGTTACTTTTTGATGAGGGGGGAGGGGGTGGGCGGGGGCATACACTTTGTTTTATTAATCAGTGTAAGATGTTCTACTGTGACCTTGAGTATAGGATTGGTGATTTGAATTGTACACTTGCACTGGTGAATAATAAAGATTAATGCTCAGAGATTACGCTCTTGCCATTGCGAGTGAGGCATATGAGAGAATACTTAAATGCAGGCGGACTGTGTGTGCGCTGTAATTGATCCCATGCTTTTATGATAAGTACTAAGCACGACACAACACACTGTAACGCGATGGGGTGAAAGCATAAATTACAGACAAGTTGTTACTTTCATTAAAATGATACTGATTAGAATTGTCATGTGGAGTTGGTATAAATTGCCCATTTACTATTTTGTCTGCTCTACTACATTCAAACTTTATCATCCCTTTCAGAGGCAACAATCTTTTCAAACGGCGTGCTGCTAATGCTGCCGTTCCTGGTTCTGCTCAGATAAAAACAACACCTTGGATCTGTATCATAATTAACATCCCGCTTCATCACACAATTAGTGCTTTGGAGCCAACCTTGTCTGAGGAGCCACTGCCTGGATCAACCTGATCACTGTAATGAGGCTGGCTGAAAACTGCCTGCACCACTGGTTTCTTCCTCAGCTGTCCCTGGTGATATCCATCTCCCGAGTCTGGTCCGGTCTGTCAATCTCTGCCATATGAACACTCTGCCTTGCAACAGCGCAAATTGGTCACAGTGAACGATGCTTCTGCCATCTAAACCAGACTGGCTATTGGAATCCACCACACAAAGAATTCCCTGCATCAACAGCACTGAGGTACAATCATTTATAGTTCAACAAGTACATAGAGTGTGAGAGCACAGAAGTTGACAGAATTTCTGCTCGGTATACCTAGTTTGACGTATTGTGAAACTGAAAATCAACAACTATCGTTTTCGTTGCCGCAAGGACGTTATGTGCAACTCCTACATCTCTTGATAGAAGTTATAAAGAAGAAGAAGAAGAAGAAGAAAACTAAAAAACTATGAACTCATGGGAAGCAAAGTTAGGCTAGACTTATACATTTTAGTCCAATTCCATGCTTGAATTCAGTAATTTTCAGTTATCTTCTTAACTTAAATCTGATAGGTGTGTATAAGTGTTTTTCTTCTTGTAATACACAAATCCCGATGGCAGACTAAAATACATGCTTTGACTTGTGGCACATTGATGGAATTGTTGTAATAAATAAATAGGACTACAAGGATCCAACAAACCCAAGCTGAGTGTAGCTGAGATGATGTTGATCCACTAGCAGTTTTCATATATCTTTAGTTAGACAGTTATCACAGATAGAGAGAAATCATTAAAAATATAGTGCTTATTGCAATTGTTTGTTTAAGCCAGTATCCAATAAAACAAGATCAATTTTGTCTGGGCTTTAATGTGATTTGAATTCTAATCAATATTATTATAGCATAGGACCTGTCATGGTCCACTGCAGTAGATGGATACAAGGGAGGCAGATGAGATGCAAAATGCCAAAACATGAAACACAGATGTAATTTGTATTGATATGAAAATACACTCTAAAATGTTATTTACGTGTTTCCTCTATAACTTTGGATAGTTAAATCTAAGACTGTGTCTGGGAATACATTTCTTCTTGGCAGATGAAAGAGAGCCAAGATTTCAATTAGTCATCAAAGCAAACCTGTCCATGTCTACCCCATTAACGCTTAACAGGAGACAGTATCCATGGTGATGGTGAAGGGGGTGACAGATATACAGCATACGGTGGCATTGCTATGGAATTTTGCACATTTATGTGATGAAGCTGTAGCAAATCTACACGAGTCATAAAGTCTCCCAGAGCAGCTTGTGTCTCTTGATAACCTCATATATTAACTTTGTATTTGGTTATTTGCTTTTTAGCATTGCAGAACAACAGTGTGTGTTCATCAATATGTATTCCATTGTCCAAAATCTTAACAATAAGTATTCCTTTGGCATCAATTACCTGTCAAAACCCTTCCTTGATCAATTTGAGTCAAACAGGATACATGAAGGATGAAAGCCAAAGCAGTTGTTTTAGATGATAAAAATCCAAATCAAATGTCATCCCATTTTTATCCAAATGGAAATCAAGTTAAGACGGTTTGCATTCAGAATCATGCTGCAGACATGAAAACAGTCAACTAATCCCAACCAAACATTTCCTTTTTTTCCCAGCAACTGAGCTGATGAACCCTGCAAAAACAATCAGGTTACCTCCCTGTGTGGAGGGTGGGCCACCTGTGGTATCGTACAGATGTGCACCGGAGGGAAGCCGCCCCACCCCCCCAGTGAATAGTGGGATGTATTAATGGGGTAATCTCTGGTGTACATCTCTGAGGGAGCCGGTGAGGAACACCACTAAGAAGTCCTATTCTACCCTCCTGGGGCCTGTGCAGGTGTGCTAATACTGTACCTGAGCTGTCTGAAGCACTTAGACTGTAGAGCAATGACTAACAAGACAAATTAGAAAGGTCCCTCCCCTCTCTTTAATGACAAGCCCTCTTCTCCATTTCTCAACTCTCCAATCATGCAGACAACTCGCCACGGTGTTACTCCAGCCAGGTCCCCAGCATGAGGATGACCCGTCAGTCTGCCACGTGTTCCACAAGCCAATCTGCTGGGATGATAAATGATAAGCAGGAGCCCGGTGCAGCTCGCCCTGTCAGAGGAGATTTTAGATGGGAGGGTTGATGAGGCTGCCGCACTGGAAGCACAGTGGTGGCTCTCAGCAGGTACTGAGCAGAGGATCCAGTGCCACCAATTAATGTTTGTCTTAGTTCACCTCGGGTATTCCAGAGCGAACTACACCGAGTAGGCAAACGCTGGACCCGGCAAATAACAGCCGAGCAAATATGTGAGACTCTAGGGAACACAAGAAAAGCTGCAAGGTATTAGGGGAAAACGAAACAACCAACAGGAACAATTAGTCTGGTGGCCCAATGGGAATCATCACCTGAAAAACAACTTCAAAACAGAAAAACAGAAGTACAGAATTATTTGCTCATTTTTCAACAGTGGGCTTAAATAGAGACCTGAAGAATACTGAACTGAATAACAGATGAACCTCAAATTAGTCAATTATTCATCAAATTGAGACATGTTTACTATGCGAATAAACAAACAAAAGCATATTTATAGGATGAATTATTATAGTTATGTCCTGAAAGCTTACAGAGGGACTACTTCGTTTGGTGTGAAACTGCCCAACACCCCCTCCCTCTTTCTGTCACGTATGAATCCTGCAGCAGCTCTTTTTTAAAATACCATCTAGAAATCATATTAACAGCAGAGGGTGCCAAAGCTTTTCTCTTTTACATTTCCCAGGCGCACTAGATTCCGCTGCATTTTAAACCTCCCTGCTCATGCACAAGATTATACATCTAGTTCACATTTTAAAGACTTAACATTTTCTCATTCAAAACATTTGTAATAACTTAACAGCAACATAATATAAAAGCAAACACCGGTGGGATCTCCTTAACAAATCATTGTCAAATGAACCAACAACACTGCATTAATCCCCGTGAGCTGCTCTCTATCAGCATATTTTCCTCCAGTTTCACACCCAGGTGTTTTCCGCCTCTTTCTTTCTTTCTTTCTTTCTTTCTTTCTTTCTTTCTTTCTTTCTTTCCCCTCCTATCACATCTAATTTCCCAGCAATATTTTAATGAGAAAAGCCTGGGGTTACACATTGCACCATTACTGCAGCTATGATCATGCAGCATATACAGGATGCCTGATAATTAGAGCTCACTTTGGAAGCACCAGTTACTGTGCTAACACGGCCATGTCAAGCACTATAAAGATTTTGATTTTAAATCTGTTGCATAAAACATGCTTCAGTGATACTTCACTGTCTGTATGCGCGTGTGTGTGTGCGTGTGTGTGTGTGTGTGGTATGTCCTCTGTACTAAGAGTGGATCCTCCAGCTCTGCTCTGACACAATGTGAAATGTGTTTGGAAAATAAATGAACCACTTCTGTAGATTCAGTTGCCGTTGCTGTTGCCTAAGACAAAGCAGTGGGCACTGTTCCTTCTTTTGAGGGCATATATGCAATGCTGCAGTGGCCATACATCTGTTCAAATCATCCTTGTTTTCAGGTGGCTGCTGTTCAGGTGAGTAACATTTTCTCCTCATGGTGCATCCCATCATGGTGGCCCCCACGCCACAAGCTCACTGCAAGACAACTCTGTCATTTGGAATGAGCATCCCTGTGACATTTAAACCACAGGGAGTCCCTGATGTGTTGGCAAGAAGAATGGAATTCATCCACCATGAAAGTACTGACTTGGATATATAGCACATCATGTCTAGATTGTCTTAAAAATCTTTAGATTCAAAAGCCAAATGATCGTGGGAAGCAGCAGGCTGGCCGGATCTGCAAGTGACAGATGTCTGGTATGTTTGGCATAGATTAGCTAAAAGCTTATTTCTGCACCTTCGCTGTCAGCGGAGTTCAGTCTCCTCAGACATTTCATCAGTTTTCAAATTATGTGCAGCCTGTGAAGCATCCACGCAACAGAAGTGGAGGTTGTCTAACTTGTGCAAGCACTGTTAAAGAAAAGTAAAATCAGCTGATTGCATTTCAAGGTCAAAGGGGAAGAAGCTGTGGATTTTAATTTGGGATTTTGATTGGATTTTTTAATTGATTTTGATTGGATTTAAAAAAAAAAATTAATAATAAATGAAACTCCTATCCCCATCTTCCAAGACCTGCTTTGCTCTTTGTACATGAGTAATACTAATGCGGCCAGATTTTTCATTGGATCAGTAAATAGGTCGCAGTGGTGACACGCAAAGTTAGAAGTTAGAAGTGGACTAATAAATCCCTTTCCACTAATGCAGGCTAAAAAGCTCTATCCACCTCACATAATGTTCCATCCAGCATCGCCCACAGTGGTGGCCAGTCAAATTGGATTAAGCTGAGGTGGCTTGGGGCTTCTCTGCAGCTGCTGCTGTTTGATATGGGGTTTAGGTGTGCTGCAAGTGTTAACTTGGCTAGACTTAAAAGACTTGCAGAGAAACATTAATATTTCATATGAAACTACAGACTACAATGCCAATGAGTCATTGGCTTGACAAAAAAGAGAACATTAGAACATGTGACTTTCATGTCGGTCTACACAATCGCTATCTGCTCAATAGTGTTCAGATTCACCTCAGTTAGAATCAGCGACTAAATCCTCACAACCTTTCATCTGTCACAAAAGGAAAAAAGGATTTGGTCATGTTCAGTATGAGTGTGAGTTTGAAAAAAAAAATCTTAACTGAAGAAATTTATTTTTCCAGCATAGCTAAATAGTATGCAACAACAGAACTGAATACTTTCCTTGTTGAAGTCATCAAATACAAAGCAAAACTCTGCCAGCAAATGTGGAATTTTTGCTCAAAGACAGTGTCTGGGAAAATCGGATATATTGCTTCACATTATGCAAAGAAGATGTGCTGCTCCAGAAGGCTGAACAGGAGGATAGAATGTAGATTGAACATATACTGTACATAAACTCATGCTCACCCAAAAAATGTTACTCTGAAGATACCGTTTGTTGGGTAGGATTCAAATGAATGATCATTTTCACACCACAATAAAACTGCGCCATGGTTCATTTGGACCCGGAAGACAACCTCCTCAAACCCATCTCAATGTGGTGGATTAGGTTTGCAACCAAATGTGATACAATACACAATATAATATATGAGGAATATAAAATATATGTTATAATAATACAATGAATTTATCAGATATCCTCTAAATTCAACATCCATCAAACATCACACATAACGCCATAACCCAATGTCCAAAAATTTTGAGATTTCTGCATCACAAAACTCCAAATGTCACCTTTCTTATATGGGTATACACTGATGAAGGTGCCCTTTAGGGGATCAATGTCCAGTCTGTTTGATGAAGAAGCAGTGATGTCCAGATCTGTCACCTACATGTATGTCAAACCCTTTGTATGCTACTGAATCACCGCTCAGGCCACACATTAGTGGGTGTCGCATGTCCTACTTCCAGCTCTGCATGGTAGCGATAATCTGTTTGTGTATTGTTTGAAAAATCCAATGTTGACTTGTAGAGCACCTGACATTAGATTGCAACAAAGGTGTTAAGATGTACTTGGTGACCAGTGCCCTTTGGTGAGTGTAGGTCATCTGCTTCTGCTGCCTCGGACACACATCTCAGGAACTATGATCATCTTTGTGACACTGAGACCACCTTGGAATTATTACTGTATTCTTGATCGTTACTGTAACAGATAATAGGTTATGAAATCTTATTAATGAAGTTATGTTTTGTATTTCATGAATATGGTACCAATTATGTCAGGAGCCTCGAAGGAGTTTGCCATACAGGCTTATTTTTCTAAAGAGATAATTAAACAAAGGAGATGTTTAATGATTTTTGTAATCTTTGAATCTAATGAGCTTTAGCATTCTGCAACTAAAATGCAATGAAAGTCATTAATTAGTAATCAATAGGGGGATTTGGGCCCTGACAAGGAACAAGAGATTGAAAGAGAAGAAGAAAAGACCTAAACTAGGCCTATAGAAAGACTAAATGAGAGTTGACATTGCCATGGGAACAGCACCACCTTGGGCATCGCGAGAGAGAGCTGCTGTGAAAACGAATGGGGCATCGGACCAGAGAGATGTTATAATATTGTAATGGAGTCCTGACCCAACTCAGCATGCAAAGGAGAGTTGGAGGGGGGAATACCAAATATCAGATCATAACTGTATTACTCACAGAGGCTCACTGCTCTGTGTTCAGCTTTCTGCTGCTCCGTGGCAACCTTAATGTTCTCATTTGGATATAACCTAGGCTTACAAACTTATCAAAAATGTTGTTGTTTTTTACCACAAGCAGCACAGAAGAATGATTCAAATAAAGCTTAACCATGAAATCCACGAGTTAGACAATTGCAGTCTTTACTTGGGGTCCAGACGCAGGAATCACACACATTGACAATTTATATTACTTAATGGTGGTACGATTTATGGATGTACTTCAAATTAACCTGAAGTTTAATTATACAGGTAATAGTTAATTCTGTATATAAAGACAAAAAGCATGTTGAAAACTGTTACATCAAAATAATGAAAAATGTGTGTTAATCTTTGCTGCTGCCCCATGGAGAAGATGCATATAGCAATATTCTCAGGCATTTATGCATGGGACTTTATGGGGCTAATAAGCATTAGAGAAAATCCCTGTGTGTCACTGATAAAGCCTCACTGTGATATGGATCAGAGAGGCATTTGAGTCTGTCAGATCAATACCTGCACATCTTCTGCCTGCACATAATCACTGTTTTTGCAGTTAGTATGCAATAGATGAAGAGGTCTTTTGCAGAAACAGTTTTAATTAAATCTGTATTATTAAGGATACATTTTTGAAGTCAAGATTGATGCATTCCAGGTCATGTCAAACTTCATGCTACTGTTGTTTTGTTAAACTATTCCTTTACGACCTGACGACTTCACCATTTTTGTTATTGAGACTGCAAAATATTTACAAATTTCACAAACTGAAAAGTGAAAAGTGCCGGTAGTAAGCATTGTCACCTAACAGCAGAAAGGTTCTGGGTTTAAATCCAGCTCAGATTAAATTAGGCCTTTATGTGCAGAGTTTGCATGTTTGGATTTTCCTCCCAGTGAAGAAGACACTTAAAATGAAGTAGAAGTGTGATTATGCTTGTCTGTCAAGTTTGTACCCTGCCTCTCTCCTTGGATAGGAAACTGAATTCTGTGTATTTGCAAATGAACTCTTCAAATAAGTGCGTAACACACTTTGCAACTGCACCTTTGCAAGGCTAGAGCCAATTTAAAAGAAGAAAGAAAAATAGAGCTAAAAACTAATTTAGTGTACCTACTGACATCTTTAAAGACATCATCTACTGCCTGGCCTCCTTATCCAGAATCAGTCATTTAGCAATTGAGTACATATTGAGAATTGAGTGCCTACCTTCTCACCACACTCAATGATAGCAAACATTGTAAATACATTATTTGTATAAATCAGACTTATTAAGCATGATGCAAATGACCTCGCGCAGGCCACAAATGTCTGCATCGTTGCATGTTTTCAGTTGAACATGGTAATTACTAAAACTGATTATGTAACTGAGCACAGCCGCAACTGCTGGTATTTATGGGGATTCTTGCTTCTGTCAGGAGAGCAATACAAAAGGGCCTCTCATAGGGAAATATGCAATAGTGTGACATTTAACGCAGCAAATAGCTTAGCTTTCAGCACCAGGGACAGTGCATTTCAAAACGTGGCCGGAGATCCTGGCTAATGAAGCGACTGGAATGCGCTGGGATGAGCCAGAAGACAGGAAATGCAGCATGGAAAGTTTTGTCGCTGCAGGGATGGGGTTTGTTGTTGGCTCCAGATTATCTGCAAGCTCATCCAGAAACTGGAGTGTGGCATGACTTTGGAGCCTGTAGGCTGAACTTACCTTCTCCTCCTCTCCAAAAAGTGATATTCAATTCAGAAACACTCTCTTATCACACATGATGACGACGTCTCCTCCTAAGTATGACAACAGCTGCCATGGTGAAATCTAGGGCCGCAATGAAGTTAAGTAGTTAAGAAGTAAATAATTAAGAATCTGCTTTTCAAAAGATGGGAATTCATGGACGCAATTACCTCTGCCACAACAGTGACCAGTCATGATAAACCAGTTGCAGTAAGTCATATGCATAAATTCCATTCACTCCTCCTTGCAAGCCCTTAATTTCCTAAGCATTATCCCAAACACGCATATTTAACGGATGCAGCTTTTCTCTCATTTCACCAGTACAAACCCCAGGTGCATCACATTAGTAAATATGGACAAACGGTACATGTCTCTTTATCGTCTGTAACCCCTTAGTAAGTCTGGCCCTAGCAGTTTGAAATTCATTACAGAACTGGCAGAGGTAACAATTTCTCCACTAACGATTGCCTCATTAGAGTGAACTTCAGCTACATTAGGAAACGTTTGCAGAAAATTGTCTTACTTTTTCACTGGAAAATGTTTATTTTATCACTATCATTATTGTCCTCTCCATCCATAGCTGTTGCTGAGTACAGCACACATAGGCTTTTTTGGAATCACTCTGTTGGCAAATACTAACTGAACCACCAGTGAAGAAAGCCAGTGTTAGTAAATATAAAAAATAATAATAATAAAAATAATAATAAAAAATTATTAATAATAATAATAAATTAAAATGTGAACCCAAAGAATATTGAATGGGGAAAATTAGTCCAAGTAAATAATCAGTAACTTGTAATTGTCCTTCTGTATGCTGCAATTCAAATGAAAAGTAAATGATTTGCAGGGAAATATCAAACTTTTAATGAGCTCCAAAATCTACATTTGTATGCAGTTTGACATATTGTAAATTAAATCCAGTCTAGCCCTAGTCATTCTTTACCCCTCATTAACCAGACTGAAAAAGACTTCATATTTAGTGTCAGATTGTACATATATATTGAACTGAGACTGAGATTTATCTATCTTATTTGTGTATTTGTGTATTTGGGTTATTAAATTTGAACTAAATCAACAACCAAATGATATGATTCTTCTGTCAACATTCTATGAGAAACACAAAGACAAACGAATAGGACAAAAAAAATGATAAAAACATTGTTGAGCAATAAATATTCTCTTTATATACAGAATAGATTATTCCACTTGTTTGTGCTCTGTTCCTGACACAGCATCAATTTTACTTTAGTCTGATTGTGAGCCTGAATGACGTTTTTTTCCCCAGTTCCCTGTGAGAGCAACCTTAATGAGCTTTTTTCAGTGCATATATGTGGCACCTTGCATACATTTTTCACAATAATCAGCAAAATAAAATGCTATATGTTCATATGATCTTCTCCTCTACTCTGAGTAGAACTCATCAAATAGGCAAACAACATAAACACCTACACTCTGCTCCACACATGTTAAGAGAAAGGTGACGCACCAAACATGTAAAGCACCCATTTAGTTGTGACCACCCCCTCACCTCATTGTGTCATATAGAGGCACTGATGAATGCACAGTTTATGCATTTGTATTGTATGCATTTTGAATCAGCTGGAATATGAGTGCAGGCGTTATTGAATGGTTACATAAATCAGCCATATTCAACCAGCAATTGAATCTCGATAGACATTAAATGACATAAAACCAGAGGTTAATAAGAGTTCACGATATACAATTCCGGAATTTAAGGGAAAAGACAAGAAATAGAACATTGACAATATTGCTGGATGACAAGTAAAAATGGTGCCTTACATTTAGTGTATCAGAGACATTTCTAAATGTATGTTCCTGCACTGGATGAAGATTTACAATGACCTGCACTTCACCACCCTGTTGGCACTGAATGAAACAAAACACGTTTGGCTCTGTGACAATGACGTGTTTGAATGTTGAACAAATGTTTTTTTTTTTTTTTTTTTTTTAGATGTAGAGCTTAACTGGAACCATTTTCCCTTGGCTACAAGCCTTTGATAAACAACTCAGTTTCCATTGTAAATAAATGCTAATCCTTATCTTGGCTGTCATTTGATGTTTAGAAGGTTATACTAAACACCCACCACTGTAAATGTGACTTTTTTCACTTTAATGAAAATGATTTGAATTTCCAGGATGTCTTATGATGAGCAAATTACATTATTGTTTGAAACCAAATACTGATCAGGGTTTTCACTGTTTTGTCCTTGGTATATCTTACAATACCTTTTGTCTTTTCACATTCAAGCAACACATTTCCAGTAGTGCAGCTTGTATAACCACAGCTCGACTGGTGATCACCTAGCAGCTGGGGGTTAAGTGTTTGCTCAAAGGCACCTGGGCAACAATTGCATATTGCAGATTTTCATTAATGTTACACTTCTGAGCTATTAAAATGTCCACAAAGGTGATTTTCAAAGGCATAGCCAAACCATCTGGCATGAACAACAGCGAAGGAAACTATGACCCATATGAAAGATTTTGCTGGAGAACTGCTGAGTAGCATCTGCTCGCTGCGAAAATGCCTTAGGTCCTTCACATGACATGACAAATTACATTGGGCAGTTTACATTTAATTATCCACTTCATTGCTCACTTCAATGAGGAAGTATGGAGCACATACTTGAGGGAATGAAAAATCTTTTACATTATGTTTAACAAATAATTCTAATCTACCCTTTTCCCCCCTTCTCGACCAGTCGTGAATGGACCTGGTCACGCAGAATCTTCTAAACTATTTTGGTATATCTGTTGGGCAGATATCACAAATTGTAGGCACAGGCTTGGTAGAGGAAATTAGTTTGATGGTGATAAATTGTCAGCGTTGTCTGGTGCAGTTAGTGGCCTGCCAGATGGGAGAATATGTTACCTTCGAGCCACAGCTGGCAGCATTTGCAAGAAGGAGCAGATCCATTCAATAGTTGTAGGCCATCACGACAAAGATCAAAGTAATGATGTTCTGAGGATAAATCAGAGAGCTGCAAAGAGTAATATATCATTTATTATAATGGTAATGCTTCTGTGACCATTGTGTTCCTTCAATGGATATTTGATGATGTAACAATCGGATAAATTAGACCAGCAGTTTCCAGCTGCTTGTTGAGTGAAACTGCTTTATTGCATTGTCCGAGTTCAGGAATAAACCAGAGCTTATATGAAACTAGAAACCCTCAAGTGCTCTCTGCCCACTGCATACGGGTTGGTTGATAAGTTCTGAGATTACAGAAATAGGAAGAAATATAATGGTGTAGTGTTTATTTTGCACATCAGCAGTATTCATTTGAACCTAGTGATTATATACTGTATATGTGACAAATTCCAGAGTTTCCGAAATCTTTTTGAGTTGCACAAGATGGACAAACAATACGCCTGCACACACAGCAGTATTTGCCATAGCAGCGATTTCAGAATGTTCAGCAGCCTTTCAGAATCTTTCAGACTTTCACTTGTGCCCAACGTTCAGCTGGCTGGCTGGCTTTTGATTGATTGAAGGATTTGTCGGCAATGTGAGATTGGTCCCATTCTGCCATTTTACCTTGTGTCTGTGTGTTATCTGCGTAAATCTGCATGAACATTGGTATTTGAACCAGAAATGATGAATGAGGTTAAATCCTCATGTTGAGACATGAAGTTCTTTTATCTACCTATGTTGAACGCACTTATTGGAAGTCACTTTGGATAAAAGCGTCTGCTAAATGACCGTAATGTTACTGTGGCAACGATGGCATCATCACACTTAGCAAAGCTAGACCATTTACGTCACCAAGCTGAGAGAGTTGCAACAATAATGTCATGACGTTACTGGAGGGCCACCACTGTGCCTTTGAGTTGCTCGAGAGATTTTGTCAAGTGAGTGTTTCTTTGTGGTGTTTGGATGTTCTCCCTGTGTTTTCATGCGTTTCATCTGGGTACGCTGGTTTCCTCCTACCTCTAAAGACATGCGGCTTAGGTGAATCAGAAACTCTAACTTGTTGGTGTGTTTGCCCTGCGATAGGTGACCTATCCTTGCCCAATGACCGCTGGGATAGGCTCGAGCACAGCTGTTACCCTAAGAGGATAAGGGGTGGATAAAGGTATCGAGCTATGGAGAATGAATTAATGTTTCTTATCAGCTGCCCTTGGCCACTTCACATGCAGTGTGTACATGGAGGTCTTGGTGGCTGGTTGGGTTCCTCTACTAACATCTCCATGCTTGAGTTTTCCTCCTCCATGACAGGACTTCTGATGCACTGTGACATTTGGCTTGTATCCAGTCACTGAGCTTCACTTGACTGATTTGGCTGACTTTGAAAGAAGTATCAGTCTATAAAGGCCCCTGTCTCTCCTCTCTGAAGAACGGACTTGGGTTTCCACAATCGAGTAGCTCTCAGGAAATTGAGAATCAATATATCCTCAAATCTGTCTGTTTCTCACCATTGTGTTCTATAGAGACCATTCATCCAAAAAATAATCATGTCAACATGGCCTGAACTGTTGATAACACAGCTGAGCATAATAATGGCTGTTGTCTAAATAGTTGCCATGTCAGGTTGCTAAATCCTGTTGCATTTCTTGATTAATTCTTGCATTTGTGGTGTTGCCTTCCCTCTAGTAAAGCTTATTTAGTAATGTCTGATTGATTTCAAGTTCAGTCCATGTTATGTACACACAATACAAGGCATGCATCACATGGCCCTCATCCCCAACCCAGAATGAAACAGAAGATATACTGTATATAGACTCAAATGCACACATACACACACAGGCTTGTCTTTCAACAGAATAGTGGGCATGATTGATGATGATTATACATTCATAGCAAGGTCTAAGTGAATAAATGATGCACTGATCAGTCGGGTGAGGGCACTATTTGATTTTTCTTGTAAATGTGTACTGTTGCTAACACTAGGATTGGCCATAGATCCCTTATTAGTAACAAGAAATAGATTTCCAATTTTATCTATTTTGTTTTCAAGAGATTCAGAGATGGAATTAACTAAACTTAAATAGGAGCACACAAACCAGGTCAGGCCTGACTTAGGCACGACAATTTTAACATTACTGCTATACTTTGCATACGTGAACAAAGGAGATACTCAGGGTTTCATGCTAGGTCCACTTTTATTCCCTGCCCATTCCCATTGGGATATATTATTTAGGAAAAAAAGATTTGTTTTTGTTGCAATGCGAATGGCATTGAGCTGTAACCTTCTTTAAAGTGGGGTCATCCTGATAGTTTATCTACTGTATTTTGGAGAGGTTAAGTCTGAAATGCTTAATGGCTGTCTTCCTCTTGGTGAAAGCAAATCTGAGATGGACTCTTTGGAACTTGAAAGTTGACCCATAAGCACTTTGAAGATCTCATGGGTAATGTCGGTGTGCCCTTTAGCTGGGAATCTTGGGGTTCTCTGTAGACCACTGATTTGGGTAAAGCCACACATGCATTCATATTAGCTTGATGACATTGCATGCATTTTGATGTGCATATAAATTATGGGTACTAATTTATTTAAACATACAACCCCATTTCCTCTGAGCTATTCCACTGAAATCCACATATAGTATGTTTGTCTGTCAATCACAACTTTATTGTGGTATTGAATATGCATGCATTTTGAACATGTGGTATTTGGAGATCTGTTAAATTTTCTCTGTTCAAATTTGTTTTCCTTCAATATTCACTTATCGCAACTAAGGGATTATTAAAGCATCATTAAATTAAGATTATGATTAGGCAAATACAGCCACATCGCTGCACTAAAAACAAGAATGGGATTATGTTTGTTTGGTGTTTTTTTGTCAGCATTCAAAAGTATTACTCCAACATCAATTGAATTAATCCCTACAAAGCCGTTTTATTGTTATTTTTCTCCCTGCAAAGGTAAGAAAGTCACTACTTGATGCTTTGTTAGAAATGTGGCCTATAAACATAATTAGGAAGACATCACATGCATTTGTGTATAAATGTTTGTAGGGAACAGCATACACTAAAGGCTATGAAACTGAAAACAGAAGGTGAGTCACAGCAGGCGCTATGACTGTTGCCCGGGATTTAGGTCAGCCAAATAACTCCAGGTGGCATGGGTCCTTCCCCGAGGACAGAGTGTGGCCTGTATCTGGACCAAGGTTAGCAACAATTGCCCTCCAGGTATAATGGGACATTAATTTTTAATGTAAACTAACCCATCTACAGTTGTGGGCAGAAGGTTATGAGTGGTGTTCGTGACACCACATCCTGTACTGTAAAGGTTCCCATGTAGCTTGTTCTTCCTTATGCCTTGTTTGTTGCCTTGTTCATTCATATTGTCCAGTGGTGGTGAGGTGACAAATCAATCCTGATTGTTATCCAATGAAACTTGAACCTTGATGAAGAGGTCAGAGACTGCAGAGTGGTTTAGTTACATTATTTACTCTGTCCGGGAGTGATAACCATAAACAGACAATACCTGTTGAAGTTTACAATGTTGTGGTCCACAGGTTTCCTTTTCTGTTAGAGAGAACGACTAATGGTGTGTAATGAATAATACTTTAATATTTCAATGTGTCTTGGTCACAGCATGAAATCCGTAAGACCTGCAAACTTTTGGCAAGTTTTTATAGATACACTGTTTGAATTATTGGAAAATGTGTGACAGAAAAAAAACCTAAGTGCTAGGGTGTTTTTGAATGAATTATCTTCATTTCACTCAATGCCCACAATTTAATGCCCAATTTAACACTTCGATAAGAGCAAATAGCAACCCACAAATAGATCCTTTGTTCAGTCTGGTGGTCTGTTTGCTGTGAAATCGTTGTGTTGATAATTGTTAATGTTTTAAACAGTAACTGGGTAACATGTTAGTGATCAACAAATCTGATATCTAAGCCCACAGAGTTGATTAGTCAGTTGATTTATTATAATGACAAGTTTTGAGTTCTGAAGTACAGAGGTAAAAATGTCCCTTGTTGATTTTTGTCCCTTGTTTGACCATTTGTCCATTTTGCTTTTACACCAGTGGAAGCAGTGTAAAGCGTTGCTCCTACATATGCAGCAGCTCATTAACAAGCTGACTCCTTAAAACAATGCATCAGTAATGGAACACCAGTGCTAATTAAAACAAGGAAAACATGTCCAGCTGCACCGGCTGTCCTCAAAAACAACTTCAATTAGTACCTTAAGTTGTTCTTGTCCTCTCATTGAACAACAAATATTTGTGTCTGTGCCAATTTAAGTAGTAGCAGTGGTTAGTAGCAGTGGTGAGCATAACCAGTCCTTTCATAGGCCTCCATCCTTAACAACAATGAACATCGTGGCAGGCAATTTTTGAGGCTGTGTAAAGTATCTTTTGTATTTTTCCTGATGTTTCTCAGTTTCCCTTGTGAAATGCTGAGCTGACTGAAATCATTGGAACAGCAGTACAGTATGTGATCACTATTTATGTTGTTATTATCCTAAATCTTAATTAAGTTTGATTTAAATATGTGTATGTAAAGTGTATTTCACCATCCAGATAAGTGCTATAAAAAAAAAAGTATTATCATTAGTCTAGTAGTGAAAGCACGGAAGTAACACCATTTCAACCAGTTAAGATAAGGTTAACACATCAATTGATCAATACCATACATTGAGGTAATTTCTGTTGTTATTTAACATATATACACATTTATGGTATTATAGTAATAGAAAAATCACAAACTTTGCCTATTGTGAGCAAAACGAAATCTAATACTATCAGATTTTTCAGTGATCCATATCAGATTTTTGATACTTAGATTATATGAGCTCATTAAATCTAAGAGGTGTTGTTCATAATCTTAGGTAACATCAATGACATTTGACCTGTAAAGTGACCTGTGCAGATAACACCAATCTATATTAATGTGTTCTGCTCCAATTCCAATATATATTTATGCGGGGTGAATATTTTCTGTCCTGTGAATAGGCATTTCTTTGGCATTCTCCTGGTGTTAAATTAATCTGTTGTTAATTATTCATTGTGATTTTCAGCAACTTGTACACAACAACAAATGCAGTGTCAGAAATGTATAGCTTATAAGGAAAAGGATGATTTTCTTGGTTATTCTTTTTGTCTATTTGGGTAATTATAACTTTTAATTACACATATAATCAGAAAATAAAGTGAAATCACAAACGCAGCACCTCTGCATGAAAGTTAAAGCAGTAGCCTTAATTTGACCTTTTGTGTATTTTCCAAACAGGATTACGATTTCATCACACGGTGCATTAGTGGTTGAGAGTCCACTTATAACACCCCACACTCATGATTCTTCAGCAGTTCAGGGTAAGCATGTCAGTTCCAGTATGGATTAGACGTTTAATTGCTTACTGTGTGTTTCACATGGCGAAGGTGCAATCGCTTATTTTACTCTCTGCCATCAATCAGTGAAAGGGCTGAACTGTAAACATTACAGTGGATCGAATTTTAGTTTCACTCATGTTTTAATGAAAATAGCCATTACGCAAAACATTCCCCCAACATAACAATCTTCTATTAATGAATAATATTTTATATGCACAAAGGGATCACGTTACATTACAGGGCAAAAATGATATGGTAACAAATGGAAAATATAATGGAAATCACTCCTTGATAATGTAATGGTTTGTTTTTGTTATAGGGTAATGAGGCACTAATAGGGTAACAATTTATCAAAATCAAATCACGTCTTACTATATTACATTACATATGTACAACGACTGTGTCAATCAGAGTTAAGTGAGGATATAAGAGGTTTTTCGAAATAGATAATAAAGGGTTACAATCATCAACAATAACATTAACAATGAGGGTACAATGAGGGGACAACTAATCTAATCAGCTAATCTGTTCACATTATCAAGATTTTAATAAATGTTCATTCTGTAATGATGTGATTGTATCTGTTTAAAGTCATTAAAACTTTATTAAAAGATGGCCATGAGGGTAATATCCTAATAATCATAAGGTCAACCCCTAGAAAATGCAAAACACTTGCTCTTCTGGTTATGTTTCCATACAGATTTTGTCCTCAGTAGGACACTGTAGGTCTCAGTTGTGTTAACTTCCAAAGTGCCAGTTTTTTAGCCTGATTTTAGAACAACTTGAAGGGTAGACAGTTTCACCAAAAGCAACAAGCTACGAGAGAAATACACATTCATGTTGTGTGCTTATTCAAATGTCACGCTATCAATGTGGATTGAGTGGAAATGGTGCAGAAATGAGGCATTAGCTTTACTTATGCCTTTCTGTTTCTTCAGCCTTGTACCATGAACCATCACTGAAAATGAGGGAGAAAGAGAGAGAGAGAACTATATAATCGTAAAACTAAGTAGAAACAGGTGGCTTTGTATTTTACAACCCAGATTCATTGGTATTGCACTGGAGGTGTATGTTTCCAGGAAATGGCTCCATCATTTGTAGTTTAGTGTTAATGAATGTGACCATAATCATAGATTGAAATAGTTATATTTGCATTTTACAGCCCTGACTCTTACACATTAGCATTTTATTATATTTATATTATCACTGTTACCCTGTTTCTTGATTAAGTATTACCCATACTTAAAATAACCACCATGTGTTACCTTAGTGATTATTACAAATGTGAACTCTAATATAACAGAGAGTCATCAGCCAGGCTTTAGTGTTCACTATACAGTGCTGTGAGTGAGCAGGTCTCTGATTGTCACAGTCAAAATCAAATACACTTTAAGACCATATTTTTTAGCTAGACACCAAGAACGTTGTACCAAATGTTTGAAGCCTATAATTTAACAAAATGTAGTCTAATTATCAGTGCAGTGATCAGATAAAGCAGTCAAACAAACAAGTGATTGAGCTGTTAAATTGTCACTTCAAAATGAATATCATGTCCATAAATATTAAGTTTTTCACTTGACATCAACCCATGATCTATTTATCCAACAGAATCAAAACAATTAAATGACAAATGATTTGGATCCCTTTTCTTTCCGGGGTCCTCTGTTAGATTAAGTGGAGCATTCTGAATTGGAATCAAGCAGTGAGAAGCCAACAGTGAGAAGCCAAATCTCCCTCAGATTCTCAACATGTGAATTGCAAACTCTCTGCCAAACAGTGAAGACATCAAAAAGCAATTAAATCTAGTATTAGAATATAACGTTCTGTGATACAGGGCCATGCATTTTAATTTATCCTCCCATGTTAGTTCACATTCTGCTTTCCTAAGCCATGCAGCTTCTGTGCCCTCATTCTCAGAAAAATCTGCAGGTGAGGGTTTGTCTGGAATTTACTTGAATAAGAAATGCAGAATGTTTGCATTTCAACAAATCAAATCAAATCTCGTGATATATAATCCAGTGGAGAAAGCCCCAAAATCTTCTATAAAAATACATCCAGTGTCAGCAAATAATATGAGCCAGTACAACTAGAATGTAGGTTAAATGAGTATTTAAAATTCATGTGTGATTTGGAAAGGAACTTTTAGCATAATAAGTCATAAATAGTATCCTTTCTCCTGAATGCCTGGCAAATAAGTGTGGCAGGTAGTCTAAAAGGCTTACTTACCCAATACTTGATATTCTTCTCAAACAGTGTCTGCGCAGATACTTGGAGATAGTAAATGTAGGATGTGCACCTACTGCCATGGATTATACGACAAACTCATTTCCATGCACACTCTAGCAGCACAGCCTGGCAGTGAGGAAGTGAGACCTCACTACATATATAGATACCGCTTACAAAGACAAAAATCTATTGGGACTCTGGCCAAACCTTTGCACCTGCCTCAGTTTGAATTCCACACACACACACTGTTGGCTGAGGTGAATATCAGATAATAGCGAGACCCATTGTAGATAGATTGGAGCCCCAACGGCTTTATGTTGTCACAATATGTAGAGATCGCTTTTCTCACTTTCCTTTCATCGTGTAATTACAAATTTGTCCTGTGTTGTAAATTTTTTAAAAGCAATGTCTTCCTTTGAATCACCAGTTCCTTCAAAAATGAATACATAGCAATGGAACTGATAAATAAAATCCATTTCCAGCAGGCCCAGAGACGCTCAAGTATTACCACATGTGTCATTTACATAATTTATGCAAATATATACACTGACCTCAAAGTTTCATGTATCAACTTGTCATCATCACTGTCTTTACACTACTCATCCAAATGATCAGACAGAGATTGCAGTTTGATTGTAAAAAGTCAACCCCTGTGCAAATGCATCTTGTATAAGGCCAGTGTGTATGAACACAATCCGGAGCCACGAGTGAGAGAAAAAACTAATGTGGTCAGACAAGTTCTTTGTTGTGGGATGTTATTTTTGCTGTTATACTGAATCCAGATGGTCTTAGGTTTGGGGCAAATATAAAATTGCTTTGACAGTTGCTGACTGTTTATGGTGGTTCTACAATGGTATTGACAGCCAAATGTCCACACAGCCATGAGATAATGGGTCCCATGATTGCATTACAATCTGATTCACAGCCAAGGAATATAAGAGTATTTTACAGGACCAGCTGCATTCTATGGTAGAAACATTGTTGAAGCATTATGCTCCAATATCCCAGGATGCTGATACACTCATACATGCTGCTAAGCAAATAGAAATTTGCAAGCAAAAAGTCACATGCTTTTAATAGTTGGATCTAAATATCATTTAACTTTTATGGGAGAACAGAATGTGAAGTAGATTTGACTTCTGGCAAACACTGGAACAATAATTGGAACTGGAACAGACTTTTCTCTTTTTTTCCCTTGCATTTGTCCCTGTCAAATACCCTATGTGATGTGATCTACAGATTAGCCTGCTGACACCCACTGAGCTGGAGCAGCCCTCACAACATACATACATCACATACATCACTAAAAGTCAATGAGCTGCGTGATTTTCCCAGGAATGTCAGCTCTACCACAATTTATGAAAAATCTGGTCTGAAGTCAAACAAATTAATTCATTGACTCACTGTCACAAAAGCTCAATTCAGTTTGGAATCAGATTAGAATAGTTAAGAATTACCACATTACCACAAAGTTCAATATATAATCTTTTGATCATAATGTACTTTTCAATAAATTAGAATAACTCCTACATATAACATTTACCTCAGCCAGCCCTGGCTGGGTAGCGTAGTTGTTACACATTTGAGATTGTTGCCCAGATCTGTTGTGCCTCCACTGCAACAATTTATCATATATATTTTGCACTGAGCTGCCACAACAATGATTTGTTGATTTCTTTATGTTTAGTGTTCCATTGTAGTCTGTTCCATACACTACGCCCCCTGCACTAATTCTACACAACATGAATGTGTCACAATATCCTCTGATGAAGGTTATGCAATATTTATTACTTACGACATGAATCAATGGAAAATCGAGCTCCTTTGATCAGTCAAATACCAAGATAACAAACAGATATTTGTATACTAATAGTAGGGGCTTGTCTTTGAGTTCATGTTGATTATCTGTCAAAATGTACGTATAATACACATTTAACCTATATTTCAGTATGAAAGGAAGGATAACTCCCACCTAATTAGCTATAATAATATAAGCTTTTGTTTGATCCCGCCATCACATGGCTTTCGATGATGTTAGGTGGTGCCACGTTAAAAAATTGTGGGGAAAAACAATTCCATCAAAATCTCAGTACAGCTCAATGAAGCTGAATGATCTCTCTCAGGCTCGACTGGATAAAGTCAAACGTCTTGGTCACAGACATCAATCCTGTTTATGGCTGTTAGGCTGCAGGATGTTTTCCTGCTCTGCTGTTCAACACAGCAGAGGCGTTGAAAAGACAGCACAAGAGCCGTTATTCTCCAGCTTGGGGCATCGCAGCTGTCAACTGCAGTCGCACATTCATTTAAAGATTGATGCTCGCAATCCATCTAAGTTAAGGTCACGGTTTAGTGCTAATAGTTAAATATTCAGCTGAACAGTGATTACACATTTGCCTCCTTCAAAATAACAACCAGGCATGCTGTTGCGGATATTTGTGAATTCATGTGAAAAACTTTGAATATTTGCTTTTTATCTAATAAATTTATCTGGCTGCTGTAGTAAGTTTGTACTTTACAGCTTAAGATTTTGCATACAAGATTAGATAACAGTAAAAAAGCACTGATACAGACATTGCTAAAAGTGTTCGTAACTTGTTAATAAAAACAAACAAAAACACACTTTTCTCTGAAATAAGTTCATAATGATCAAAGTAATTTGCAACCACCATTATTTATTCCATATTTACTAGAACTAGACACTTTGCTTTTAATTTTTTGATGTAACATATTATTTGAAATGATAAAACAAATGGAAAATGGCTTGGACACAATTACTCAGTGCTGTTTGGTGTCATTGTGAGTGGGAATATTAGGTTAAGGGTCACACAAACAATGACACCAAACAGCACAGTGAGAACATTTCTCCATCTAAACAGGCTGAATGACACCTGTGATACTTATTAAAGCAAAAACGCTTCAAATATCCCTACAATACAATTATTTGTTATCTTCTCTGTAAGGGGTATCAATAATTTAGCCCAAGCTATTTCCATTTGTTATTATTATTATTTTTATTTTTATTGAAAAAAAAAAACTCATATTAAATTGCTTTTGTCAGCTTGAATCCATTTCAGAGAATATTCATTTGATCACCTTGATCTTTCTTTATTTCTGACCTTGCCTTCTTATTTCTGTCTTTAATGACTTTGTTCCTTTGTTCACTCAGCCTCCCTTCCTTTCCTGTCTGCCTATGACAGATGTGAAAACATGAAAGTACGAGTGGCCATTTGAGTATCTCTTCACTGGGCATTGTAAGGAATCTCAGACTGGTTTGCAATAATCGTTTCCATGTTATTGAAATGACTGACACAGATAAGGACATTGTCCATTTGCTGCTTGGACAACCAAAGAAAGTGATGCATGATCCTGCTTGTAAGCTGTTTTGACACGGGTCAGCTGAAACATGGCTATGTGTCCTGAATTGAAGTTCCTCTCAGAGGGTACCGGTGGATTATTCCAGATGTGTACACTGTAGGACACAGATTCATCAAGTACCATCTCACTGGTTATGTCAAAGCAGCAAGCTCCCTCAAATCGAATGAGCTAATGTCCTATTTCATGATCTGCACCAGGAGAAAACAGCCTAAGGTTCTCTGTGTTGGAATCTGCGTTAACAAGCTATGGGAATATGAGAGCAGCGTGGGCAGGAAGCTCAGCTTGAATAAGCCTGGTGAATGTCACATAAGAACCGTCAGTGTATTGAGATTGGGGATATAAGGTTTTTGATTGACCAGCAACATTACATTTTGTGCTTCCACGGTTTCTTGCCATGCAGTGCTAGGAAAGGTGGTTTTGGCTGCACCATGGCAACATTACAACATTAGCACACATTTTAACCGAAGCATGAACCAACAACAGCTGGGAGGAGGCCACCAAATATGGGGACTGTGCCCGGAAAACAGGGATGTCTGGTCACCCCAGTGTTTGTCTGTACAATCCATTATCCACACACACAAGTCATTCACACAGACAGTCAGGTTTTCCAGCTATTTTTTCACATAGGTCATGTTTACCACACTGTATGAAGCAAAGTCACATTATAGGGAATACACAAGCAATATAAACCTTGTTGATGGTAATATTTACACTAAAGGCCTATTGTAGCTATTGGTAGTGCACACAAAAGTGCATTTGATGCAACATCTCAGGGCCATGTTTCATAACTTGATTATTCCATCATTAGGTAAAAAATGTATATATTTTGTGGGCAGCAGAATAATGGTGATTTACATAGAACACACCTAGATGGGCATGAAAAAAATAGAACTTTACTCCAAAACCCTATTCTGCATTAAAGCTAAGTGGTACATCTGTTATCCACAAATGCTGTTTCAGCCTGTATAAGTGCTGTTTGCTTCAGCTCATTACATCCCTACAGCAATGACAGATATGTATGTTCCATTTTGTAAAACGTGCTGTGCCAAACCACTGCGACATTATGGGCAACTCTACATTACATGGAATAAATCATATGCAACTGACAGTCTGATTCCTTTCTACTTTTACTGTAGGCTACAACAGGCTTAAGCTGCATCATGATCATTTGTGTTAAAGCTCCCAAACAGTGTATTGTACCTGAGCACCACCAACAGTAATTTAACTGAAATTGTATATAGGTAGTCATTTAATCATTTGTTCACTATAATTTCATTTCCTACTCTGTAGTAAGAAATACCAACAACAACTTTGTATAATAAATTAATACACAGTACATTTGTTAGACACACAAAAGACAATCACACAAACTGAATGTAATATTGGTATGAAAATATGACTTGATATAATGAAGTAATCAGGCAAATGAAGTGAACGGAATGGAGTAAAATGAGAAAAATATCACATGACTAAATAATGGTTTTGAGCGACAGCAACGCTAAATAGGAGAATTTGGATCAAGAGGTCAATTGGAATGAATCTGGTTGTTGGATCGTGGCTTTGATTTGAATCTTGCAGTCTTTTCAGAACTGAAGAGATGCACTTAAGGTGTTTTTCTCTTTGTCTTCTTATCAGCAGATGTTGTCTAATTATATCTGTCTCTTTTCAACAAAAATACACTACTTTACTATACTACTCCGAGTTATAACACCATTCTGTAAATACTGGGCACCCATCATAATCACAGAGCCTGTAAAAAGTTCAATCAAATAGAAAAGGAAAGGCTTGAAAAAAAGCTCAAGAAGGAATAATATTGTAAGAAAAGTTACATAAATAGTTTATTGGAAGAAAACTTTTACTGTGCCGAGGCATCCAGGCATTTAGGCTAAAAGAAAAGATTCAGGTCTGTGGCCTCCAAGACGATGCCTATAGGGCTTGGAGCACAAAGGTTTCTGTTACATCAGGCAACGGTCAAGGTAAAGGGTTTAGGGCGTGATAAAGTTTTTATGTCATAAACGCAGAGACGGAATGTGAAACTAAAGCTTTTGGCATAAATCTGTAGGGTATCCTCGGAATAAGGAAGAAGGTATGTTACAGAAAAAATGAAGTCATTCAGTGAAGCCATTTCTTTATTCTTCTTTTAACCTTGATTAAAGAATTGTTTACAGTTCCATCACAAAACATGCATTTCATAAGTAATAAAAAGATGTTTCTTATTGTATCAGTGAGGAAAATTAGTGCGAAAGGATATGAATAAATAATATCTTCAATTGTTATGGAAGAAACTGTTATGAAGCTAATGGAAATGTTGTGAGAAGTGAAAGGGACCTGCTGGTGTTGCCAAATGAAAAGTCAGGGGGTTGGTTATGTTTGCTGGATTGATCCTGTGGGGACCATGGCTGTCTCTATCAAACTGAATGACAATCCATCCAATAACCCTGAAGATTTCACAGTGTTGGGTCGGTACACAGACAAAATGATGGACTGCGATTGTCACCTCTAAGCAAGTCACTACCAGGAATAGTGCAGTGCTGTGCAGGGATATTGGCTGACTAGCACAATAGCTGATATTGCACTTGGATACCCACTGAACCAAAACGACAGACATTGCAAACTAACACTAAAACGAAAGTTACCTGAGGATCACAAGTAAAGGATCATTTTAGTATTTCAACTTTTAGCTCCAATATGCTTTAAAATCAAAAAGGTCAGGAAGATATTATTATTGTGACATTCCCATGTGCAACCTGCCAGTGGCTCATTCTGGGATCGACTGGTGCACATGTTCTCTGACTGAGAGGTCTTCCAGTTTCCTCAATGCGTTCACACATTACATTTGATTATGAGTTCCCATCTGGTGACTTGTTATTATTATGTTGCTATGATGAGAAAAAGCAAATGTAGCTTATAGCTGTCTCAATTTGAGAAGCTGACGAAAAACCTACATCATTTAATTGGCTGTAATTTCTGTCAGTGTTTGATGCTGTAGAATCTACATAGATTCACTAAAGTAAACAATAACTATGTGATGGGATGCTGCAGATACTCATTATGTAAACTGTTTGTTTCATAGGTACAGAGACAGACAGGCAGACTGACACACAAACACACACACGCAAAAAAGCCCACTGATCCACATCGGTTTGCCCTAGCAATTTACAAGTTACAGTGTTTCGGTTCAGAAATTGGACACAAAACAATTTGGATAACAGATAAGATTATTATGATTAGTTTCACACTTGGTGCATATTTCTGCTCAGTGTTTATTCACATATACACAGGCATTACCCTGCAGCTTCTTCTTCTAGTAAGCCTTTAATTGACTACCAATTAACAACAGCCTTTCACATGCATTGCTGCCTCTAAGTTTGCCTCAATGTCCATGGTCCCCCGGTGCTTACAGATTTTATGCTTATGAGTGTAACTGAGCCTTTAAATGCCATGCAATGAATTTGTGACAGATTTGTTTTCACATAAGGGCTTTTGTTGCGACCCAGCTCCTAGTTGAAAAGAGAAGCATCATAAAACCAGTTGTTTTTGGTTAAAATCAAAGTTATTAGACTATTGTTACAACAAAGGAAGGGGAGGCAAATTACAATGAAAAGTTTGGGCATGTAGGTGCTGTTTAAATCAAAGAAGTAACCATAACAAAACCAGGACTGAAATAATTGGAACCTATAATTAAAATGAAAACCTCACTGGTTTATCATAATATAGTTCATAAATCCAAAAAGAGCCAAAACAGCACCTCTATACCTCCTGTCACGCAACATTAAGCAATCCCTTTGTGTATGTGTGGTATCCACTTCTAGTAAACAGCGAGTGTGCAGCAGTCGCCAAAATGGCGCACTGACAACTTCAGACACATCTGTCAAGCTGGCCAGGCGTTTGCGCCCTCTGGCTCAGGATTGTCGCTTTGGGATTGGAGGGCCGGACCAGGTGCCATACCAATCAGGTATCTGCAGGAAGGAAGGAGGCGGGACGAAAGAGAAGCTGCCAGTCACATGAGAGGAATCCCACATCCCAATTAGAATCGCTTTTAAAGCGGGACACAGATAGTCCTGTGGCCTTGACAATTTAATGAACTCAGCTCTGCTTAGTGGAGTTTAAGTGTATATTTGACTCTTCTCATTAGTCTCAATATCGGCAAGAATCTAAAGGAGGGAGTATATTTCAATCTGCAATGTACATAAAGTTTTTTTTAAAACAGCCCAAAACCAACTATTAAGAAGTAATCAGAGCCAATCATGGTATTATTTTGGTTCCTGTTCTTCAACCAACTACATCAACTCCAGTTCAACTGTGCAAATCATCATTACAATGCTTGACTGTTATAACAAACATCTATATATCTCAATATGTATGTATATATCTCTGCCTTTGTCATAATAACAATTAAATTAGTTTTTAAAAGGCAGGAGAAATGTAAAAATTGCTTGTGAATATAATCAGAAAACTATTCACAAACATCCACAAATTTCCCTAAACAAATTGAAGCAGTGACATAGCTGGCATTTTCTGCATGAGAAAATGATATCTTTTCATTATATCTTTGTAATATCTGCCAATAGACCTGATTATAAAAGTCACTCAGTTGCCTCTCTGCCCTGCATTACAGTGTGCTCTCTTCTATAAGGAAATGAACACCTTTTATTCCCCCTAGAGGTTCCATTTCCTGTCAGGTTACACAGAGTTCAGTAAACCAAGGCCCTTCTCTTCTTGCCAAATATTGAAGTTTCAATATAAAGCAACTCTTATCATTCAACAGGTTCTTTATCTTCCACAGTCCAAAGCAAAATGATCACACAGGTGCGGTTTTGAATGACCCCTATGTTTTATTGGGACTATAAAGTACCCAAATCCAACTTACTATCTAGCAAGCAATTACCACTTAGCTTAAACTCTGCCCTGGGGTTACAAGCAATTTCACCCAAAGGTGACTACTACGAGGCTTCACGATCATATTTTCCAGCACATTGAAAGCAGATGATAGCTGGTAGTATAATGCCAAACTCATTTTCTAAATATTTAGCCTTATATAGCACAAAAAAATTCAATGAAATAATAATGCACCAGCAAAGGGTTGGTAAGAACGTTTAATGGGTGTCAGTGTTCCTGCAGAAAGAAAGGCCCTGCTGATATGGATGATTGGTCTTATGACAGTGATAGATGGTGTGTCCTGGGGCTTTGCTGGGTCCTGCTGTGCTGCCAGTGACACTTGGGAGTCCCACTAAATGCCTGTGCCCATGTCACGGACCTACAATGAAAGCCTAACAGGAATGTAGGCTAGATAATCCAGGGATACATATTCCCTCAAAACTTTTACGACACTGTGCAGTGAACAATGACGCCATCTTATGAGGGATGATTACTCTCATGGATGGTCATGATGAATGTTTGGTTGCATGTAATATATTATTGGTCGGCATTTTATTGTTTTAATTGAATGCTTGAAAGTCATTGTGCACTCATTACACCTTATTAGTGCTGTGATTGAGTTAATCTTTCTTATGATTAACTTTTTTTCATGACTAGTTTAAATAAAACTGTCTTATGCTTGAGGCAGTCTTTGCATCCATTGAGATTAGTGTATTTCTTTTGAAAGTTATTGACACACTGTATATTTCTGCCCCTGGATTCATATTGGAGACTAAATCTAATAGGTACTACACTGGGCAATGGCCTTCTTTTACACCAAGTCTTGTTGTAATTGGTTGGAGATTGTTTAAGCAAAGCAGCTGATTTGCTATTTTATTTATGCCAGTTATTAAATTCAAAAGGTGACTGCTCATGTGAACATGCTTATGATATAACCAAAACTTAGTTGGTACTTAATACAGGTTTGGCAATTAATGTTATTCAATATTTCTTACAGCTGTCTCAAACTGTAAAGGCAGGGGTTCAAGTGAGAGAGAGTTTCTGAAGGAGTATGCCCTTAATCCATCAGCAATGGCTGACACAATTGCATGCTGAGTAGTAGAGTAATAGGAGTGCAGAGAAGAATGAATGAGATTCTAAAATAACTTGGGTTGATAACTCTGATCTCCATTTTAACCAGAGGCCAATATTTGGGTGGCATTTCTTTATACCGACAGAAATTGGCACCATAATGAATTCCTCAATGATGGTAAGATAAATGGCTCCTAGCAAAAATAGATATGGCCATCTTCCAGATCTGATGTAGGAAATTGTCATTTTATATGTTATTCTGTTATAAAGGGACATCTTTTTGGACTTGAACATATTCTTTAATAAAATAGGTTTGAAATGTCAGATTTAGTTGTAGACAAGACCCCGTGCCTTATTCTGGTTCCCCAAGTAATGTAATGACATCACTGTAAAGTCAGAAAAAGACTGAATTTGCTTTAAAATCCCTTTACACAGCAATACAGGCTTGAAAATCTGAAATCTGAATATATGTATATGAAACTCCAGTTACTGTGAATAAATATAACAATCAAGCCTGGGTTTCTGCTGACCTTATCTATTATCCTGAGTCCTTGTTGACCAACTGTTGTAGCTGTGTAGTTATATGAAAATATGACTGAACCTACCTGGCAGGGATACAAGAAAGCATTTCATCAATGTCAAGAAATGAAATTGCTTTTATCAAAATGTTTTGAAGTCACCAGCAAATGAGCTCATCCTTCCACTGACTTGCACAAAAGATTGTTTCTATGTGATACTAGATTTCAATGCTAATGTATTCTATCATGAAGGAGCAATGAGCTTTGGGGTGCCAAACAGCATAAACAAGATTTTGGCCACTAACCCAAAAGCTGAGATTTTGGTGAGTGTCCAGACAATTTTTTTTTAATAGATTGCATGCCACATTTATATATTTTAAATCATTTTTCATTGTTGTCAAAGACTTTATTTCATATTTTAGATCACTGTAGCAGTATAAATATCATTATTTTGTAATGTACAAAGATTCTAAAGGCTATGCCACATTCATGGAGTCAGTGAGTGTATGGCGGTAGGAAAAAGATGCTTGGAAGGAAATTCTATTTTTGTGTGTGTGGCAGGGGGCGATTTGCATTCAAGTAGAACTATATGAAAGTAAAGGACAGAGTTATGAATTATGTAGAAGTGAAAAAAAGGCCTGCTGACAACAAAAAAACAGACTCCTCAAGCAGAGCTATTGCTGCAGCAGTGCTACGACTGGTTGCATAGACTCTCCAGGAGCTAAACCTATGCTGCCTAAATTATAAATGTAGACAAAAAAAGTCCAATTGTTCTGTTTGTCTTTGTGTCTATGTGATGCTATGGTAGAGGCGCCTGATTGCGATTGGCTTGTATGTAGTTGTTCCTTCACTACGGGGTCTCATAAATTGGGCCTGGGCCTAAGCTTGTTTATTGTTCACTGTTCACTAGTTTACACCAGGCTTCCAGTATGCTGGAGTCCTCTCAGTAATAACATTGTCATTTCCTGCTTGTGTAATGCTCTGCTGAACCTCTGCAGCGCACCATATGTTTCATTTGATGATATGAAAATGACTAAGTGACGCATGTATACATCATGGATATTTAATTCAATTTTAAATGTTTTCAATCATGTATTGTCGTATGCTGTTTATGGACATAGATATGTGCATGTTATCTTAAATTGTTCTGCTAGTGGTAGTGTAGAGGAGTGAATTCAACATGAAAACTCAACTGTGTCAAATTTAGAATTTCCCTTTTAATTAAACCCTGATGTTCCTCTCTTCCTCCTCACCTCATCTGAATCTTATATTTCATTACATGCTATTAAGTAGTCTCTTTCTAACAGATAACTAGAGAAACCCCTTAACATTGGGAGGGAAGAGGCATAATATATCTTTTGACCTTTGACATACAATCATGTTGTATTCACTTCAATTGCTGACACAATGAGTGAGCCTTTCAAGCATTTCAATGAATGCAATTAGTTTAATTGTTTATATGACAGCAATGCTGAAATAGTTCCACATGTTTTAATCAAATTCTTTAATCGCAGTTAAAAGAAGAATAGAGAAATCATTGGCTTTTCCTGACAGATTCCTTCGAGGAGATTCCCCAATGATTTGCGTCAGAAGATCTGGTTTCACATACAGTCTTGCATGTATGCTATAAAACCATTGTGAACCCTAAAGTCATCGCCTTGAGCTTTGCATTGCGCTACAGAAACTTTGCGATCAAAGCCACGTGCCTGTCCTGTGGTCCAAGCCCATGCCACAGACATTAATCCTTTGTTCCACTGAGACTTTCCTTTGTTCTCTATCAAAGCATAAAATTCTACCTGCCTTGGACAGGCAGCTTTTCTTCCAGTAAACTATTTTTGTAATTGCACTTGTAACATTTAATTGAGCTTTACCCAAGCCTACAATTTTCTTTTTCATTTTGTTAAACTCACTTTTATTTACGAGATCAGTGTTTTCTGTAGCGCCCAGTAGTGACAGAATTCTGTTAACAGTCAAGATTATGTCGGAAGAGAGTCAAAGATATTCTGCTAGACTCTATCTGCTGATAAGAAGGAGAAATCTCCATCTCACATCTTCAACTCTGAAAAAGCCATCTAAAAGTGAGAGACACAGCTTTGCAAAAAAGACTTCCAAGTGAAAAATTTCTCCGGTATGACTGACAGCCACCACTGGGAAAGATCCAACACGCCATCTGAATCGTCTTCTGAACAGAGAGACACCTGCAAACTGCTTGCACTGCTCCACTTCTACACAGCAGACCCCATGGTATCAATGGAGAGGTCAAACCTGCCTTGACTCTCTTTCCAAGGGTTGCTGTTATAAATGTGTATTACTTACATTTTCTTTGAATTAGGATACTTAATGAAATTTTCCAATTCATTCAAATGTACTTATTGGTCCAGTATTCTTCTAAAAATGAATACAATTTGAATAATATTATTAGCTATGACAACAATAATATTTCACTAATTGATAAATATAAATACATTTATTATACAAAGTTCTTGTAAGATATGCCTGAATGGTAAAACAAGCTTACCTCACAACTGATTAAATTATACAGTATATGAAATTGGATTTACATAACTGTTGGTGGTGCACTTGTTAGAGCAAAGTATGTAGAGGGTTAAACAGGCAGTAGACAGCATCCAGCTGTTTCATGCCACCTTATTTTGGGTGTTGTTACTCATATTTTTGAGTCTGCACCTGCCTTAAGAGAGTTTTTTCCTTTCAAGACAAGCTGATGGCCACATTTGCAATGGTCACAGTGAGAAGGACACATTCTGCTTTAGTAAGGAGGTGAAAGGAGCTGTTGGTGATTGGCCATATGTTAACGGCTCTCAAACTAACCCAACATACATCCCTTCCAATCTTATCCAGTTGTTTTTTGCACCCCAGTCACAAAAATACCAAGTGTTCCTGTGACAATTGGCTGCTCTTTTGGTGTGCCACTATGATTGAAGAAAATTTCCATCTTTTCTAACTGGCACGTTGACAACAGATGTTTAGTCAAATTGAGGCTCTTACTGTATTTGCTTGTATTTACATTTAACTCTGTCCCACACCTCAGCAGAATAGCTTGGTTTATGCCAGGTAATTAAATTTGATTTATGCTCTGTCCTGTTGCATTCAGTTCAACACTTAAATTCAACATGAATGTAACTTCAACATTGATTTAATTCAAATCTGTTATTCTACATAACGTATGTAAAATGCATAATTCATAATGTACTGTATGTTAAATGTCTTATATCAAGTCCTTAACTGTCTTGGAAGGCAAAAGAAAGAATCGAACCCAAGCATGAGTGGATTTCAACACCATATGTAGACAGACATCAGGTAAAGGAGTTTCTTCTTTTGTCCTTTTCACAGACGCTGAATCGTCTTATGCACATTCAGGCTTTTTGCCTCTTTGTTGGCCATTTGGTTCAGCAAAGACAATTTGCTTGTGTGCATATATTTATAAGCATATTGGGGTGGAAAGCTTTTAAAACTAAACCTTGTCGTATATTGCTACAATCTAAACGAGTGAAAGCAGCCATTAGAACCACCCAATAAAATCGGAAACTATCTAGTGTAACTTAATGGTGCACTGTACTATAATGTTTCTCAATAAGCCTCAGTTACTGTATTTGCAGCAACATTTTTAATGTAATTATCCTAATTACCGCACCACTTTCACAACCAGCAGTCTCTCAATGCCACTCACTTACATGACCTTTAAAAGCCTCAAACTAAAGTCAGAGTTTTGCTTGCGACACTCTGCCTGAATCTCCTCCTTTGAATGCCGCATAATAGTTACACAATTATACTGACTGCAAACTATGAGCAATTTCAAGGAGCTATTAATTTATCTGTTGAGAATGACACATTTACACTTTCTATTTTGCAAACATCACATTAGGATGCAATTTCACTAAATGTGTTCCATGTGTAGTGTCGTGGTGTTAATTATATTATTCTGATTATTTCCAGGCTGGTGGTTAGTGTATGCTTTTTCTCTTCTTGCACACAGTGTAGTGATAACATCCTTTCGTACTTTATCTGTGCTGTTTATTTATCTGTAGGGAGGCAGTGGCTCAGTGGGTAGTGCTTCCGCTTGGAAACCGGAGGGTCGCCGGTTGGAGTCCCTGCCGAGGTGCCCCTGAGCAAGGCACCGAACCCTCAATTGCTCCCCCCTCTGCGAAGGGTGGTAATGTAATGTAAGTCGCTTTGGATAAAAGCGGCTGCCAAATGATCGTAATGTAATGTAATGTATCCTATCTGTAATTTGTATCCCTCCTGCACAGATGTGAGCAATAGTATTTCTAAGCTAAGTTAAGCATAAGCAAGAAGTATTTGGTATGGAATGCATTTTGTTTCCCATAGAATGTTGCTTCTGATTTTAACAGCCCCCTCAGAATGGTCCAATGTTTTGTTCTCACCCATTCTTGGTCCTGTTAGAGGTATGTTAATGGTCATCAACCTGCTTGAGGATCCTGAGTCACAACTTTCAGACGGTGGGCTGAATGTTTCACTCCAAAATCACCTCTGATTACATGCTGCTCTGCACATAATCAAGTCACCCATTGCCAGAGGCAGAAAAGCAACCACACACATCACTGAGCTTACTTTATGTTTCTCCATAGGGATGTGGTTGTTTTCCTCTATGTATCTGATGTGATTTGGCTGCAATTTGGTTTCATCTGTGGTATGAACGTATTTTGGCAATCTCCTTTTTATTCAGATGGGGACATATCGCTGAAGCTTTTCTTGTTTATTTTATCACCATTCAAACAATATTTCTCTGTATTCTTAATTTTTCCTCTCACACAGATTTAGGGATGTTGACTTCGGTCCCACCAGCTGTAAATGTCTTGGTAGCAGTAACAACAGCTGTCACAGGAAACACTTTGAATGGCCTTACCATGAACCAGGCCTGCATGATACCTTGTTATATCCTTTCATTCTCTTTTCCAAGTTTAGAAAGAGAGAAAAACAAGTTCCAAGAGTACTTTTCTCCAATGAATGAGTCATTAGTAGACTCTCACAACACTTTGCTTGGACCTCCACTACAATACACTTATCAATAATATTGTCCAGGCATTTGTAGAATAAGCAAGACATAAACATTTTTTGTGCAACTGTTAACACTACAAGACATGTGTGTGGATATATTGATGTAACATGTTTTAAGACTGTTAAATGCTCAAGACTTTTCAACTTGGCAATGGTGTGTATTTTGCATAGAACTTGGACAACTGACATTCCTTTCCACCCTTTACCTTGCCTGAATCCAATCAAGGCAGAGACTAAATGACTTTAAACCACAAGAGTGTATCACAAACTCAATTCAGGACATTGGTGTTGTTGCTGCATCCATACCTGGCAAGCCAGAGCCTCATTTTCTGAAAGTCTTAATTCAGTTGCCTGTTGGAGCAGTGCCAACCTCTTGTACTTCCTTCTGCTTAATCTATAGCTGATGATGCATATATAAACTATGGCTGTGGCTCACTGATGTGGAGCTCTTTGAGATACTGAGCATTTTCCCTGCACAGACAGAAATGTGTAATACTTTCACTAAAAAACTATTTGGGCTTTGAATGTTCAACTGTAACTTGATTTGTTTTGATTTGCATTAAGTAGCTTTGATTTGAGATGACCTAAGAAAAAAACCGGAATTCTCATCCCTATGTCATAGCAGAAGACATTCTTTCTTCAAGGTGCTTGGGTGAGCTGCATATCCTGCCCTGCGTTCGTCATATGTTTCTTTTTTATGTTTCTTTTTATTTGGGTAATAATTTTAAATAAGGTGCAGAAAATCTACTAAACAAGTACAGGACATTCCATGAGCCTATTGTGTATTCACTCATATAAAAACATTCATGAATAATTATGAATAAAGCACAGTATAGTAGACAATGTTAAGTTAATGGTCTACTAGATCCTATATGTTAATATCCAGTGTGTGACATTTGTTCACAGATATTTGTTAACCTGTCTATGCTCCACTAAAATTATGTGTGTAATCTTTGAATGGATTTCATTTCTGACTTTTATATACCCAAATGTTTATGCACCTTTCAGTGACAAGCATTTAGTGATGTGTGCAACAACCTTAGTTGGCTACTTAGTATTTACACTGGTGTGGCTGTTTTCTCTAATAGTTAGATGTATAGATGGATGTAAATAGTAATGCAAAGGTCTAGTGAACATGATAACTGAAAGAATACCACATAGTATTCATGTACAAATGGCTAATTCCCAGTCAAAACTAAATGTTATGGGAAGATGCACTATGTTGATAGTAATGTTACCAAAGCTTTTGAGTAACAACTTAATATGATGCATTACTTGAAGGAAAGGAACAAATAAGAGAGTACATGTCATTTGGCACCTTATACCAAATTAATCAAGACAGACTGGGTCATTATCTGGGTCATGGTATTTAACAGCCTGTAATTAAGTAAGTTATCATGATCTACTATGTGGTCCTTGATTCAGAGCTACTATGGAACTATTGGTTAAATATTAATCAAAGATAGAGGTCTTACAGATGTGTCAGGATGTTGTGTACATTATTGCACATCATTATATTAGTCATCATGTCTTTTACACCCTGGAAAAATTTCATTAAGTTACCCTTCAGTGCACATACTAACATTTTTTTTCCTTGATTTCTACAAATAATTAATTAAATTTCTATTTGAATGCAGGGCACAACTTCATGATGTAACACTGCAAGGTCTTTGTAAATCAAAGCAAGACGTCTTTGGGAAAAAAACTGTAGATGAGGATGGAGCTGTCTGTATCCAGTTGCTAAGACATGTCAGTGTAGCAAGCCGAGGTAGAAAATGATTATGATTTCACCAGGAGAAATGTCTTGCTCCAGGCACAGAGACGAAGAATGCTGCTGCCTGTCCGAACAGTATGATGTGTTCATGGGTGAACATGACTTTGAAAATGATTTTGTAACATGACAATATTATTATTTTCTGTGTCCATACAAGCCTGAAATGATAACACTATATTGAGATTCATGATCTTGATTAACTGCATCAGCTGGTTTAAAATGTCTCATTGGTGGTGTCATTGATAATGTTACAAAGTGTGTTTGATGCACGAGGAAATAATGCCATGCAATAAATATTACATTCTGCGGTTGCTTTTTTTCACTCATAGATCTATTGATCCATTTCCTCAGGGGATTACGCCTTCATACAATACAGCACAATGCAATGACGGTACAGATGTGGTTAAACGTTTCAATAACCTTAAAATGAAAACAACAAACCTGCAATTTTAAATGAAATAAGTTGAAACTGAAAAAAGTAATTTGCATCCACCATACTTAATGTGATATTTAATGAAACGTGACACTTTTTAATAATTGGATTGTAATGATATTTTAAGCAGACTATTTGCTTTGACAATTACAATGATACCATACAGGCTGAATGATTAAGATTGTAGAAATCTGTATTGCTTGAAATATCACTTTAATCCAATTATTTATTATTACTTCTAAGAGGTATCAATAATTTGTCTAAGTCATTTTCAAATGTTTTATTTGATTAAAAGAATATGTTACATCAAGTGTCAGTTCTACTAAGATTTTATTTTAAGGGTACCAACACTTTCAGAAACGTCTTTATGTTACACAGAAAAAAGTTTGAACTAAATCTGTCTCTTTCTTTTTTTACTAAATGAATGTGACCATGTTCACAAATGCTTGTTGGGAGCTGAAACACTGAAATACACTAAGCACAGGTTTGAAGAAAAGATGAACAGCACCCTCTTTTCAAGCCCTGCACAAAAATATCACATAACAAGTGAAAATTTAAATAATTAAGTTATTCAAAGGAATGTCAAGCACCATATATTTTTTCCAAACCATTCACTTCATAATTTCATATGATATTTTGCTATACTATCATATTCTAAGAAAGCAAACATTCTTTCACCATACAGATACGACTCAACAATGAAGCGTCAAGGGAAATATAACAAATAACCTGCAGCAGACAGTATAGAAACGGGATATTACATCTAAGGGAGAAGACTGCTGACTAAGGGAACCTCCAAGGCGAACAGCCTCTCATGCCTCACAAAGGCACATTTGAACAGGTCCGAGCACCTGGTTGAATAACCATAGACTGGAAATTGCGCACAGCAGGGATGGTGCGCTTCTAATTTGAAACATATTCTGGCTATGAGTACACATTTATTCATTATAGCTCTTTTATTCTGGTACTCATATTCATGTTCACATGTTCACATCAACGACACTATAAAATATATTTTTATCTTGGTGGAGATTTAGCAGTACAGCACATTTACCATATACATTTATGAATATGACCTAATATTTGTTGCACAACCTTAAATCCCAAATATTTAAAGTGCTTGTACTGTTCTCTCACTATGTGTCATTTTGAATGTATTGATGCAGTATGTCTCTAGTCCCGAATAGAATGAATCCAGCACAGGAAATCAGAGCTACCATAACAGCATCACAGTAAAACTTTAGTGATCTTGTTAGCCATCAAGAAATGCTTCTAGAATCCATCAGCAATGACCTCTCAGGGGTCATTGGTTACAAAGGTATGCTCTCTCTGAGTTGATTCATGTTCTGGCCACTCTGAGTCATGGCTACTCCCCATCCAATTACTATCCCATAATATATCAAGGGAATTACAGGTACACTGAGCAAAGTCAGAAGGACCTGAAGACACCTGTGGGTAATGGACAGTGGTGGTGGTTCGGATCACACCACAGATATAATGATTCAGATGAAAAGGCAGCGGAAGGAGGCCAGAACGTCTAATAACTAGGTCAAAAAAAAAGCTGTGCTTGATCCTTCCCCAGCTCCTATGGCTACAGCTTCATTTCAATTATTTTTTTACTTCCATAACAGACAGGCAGGAGGGGACTGTTCTGGCACTGGAATAAAAGTAAGTTAGTCATCAAATCAAAGCTATCTCAATCTGCTAATGGGTTCAAATTCATGATTCAGACTCATGATAAAACTTGTGATTGGCACACAGGTGAGGATACATGTGTCCGCGATTTAGTTTTTGTCCTGCATCTCTATGTGAGGAGATGTAAGCAGCTATCTGCGATTCAGACTTGGGACTTAAAAAGTAACAATTATTATCACTATGTTCTGAGCTTATAATCACCAGCACAACACATGTAGTTTATTTTAGTCACATGTATATAAGCCTACATTATTGACGTAATGCTGTCAGTGATCACACACCCTGCTGTGATATCACCATCAATCCTAAATCATTTTTAATTTGGTTTCAGTTTTTCACAAAGTACTTCCCTGCACTGGTTGGTTATACAGTGAACAAATTTGAACTACTTCACAGCTGAATTAATGATCTTTTCGCAGCATCACTTACTTCAAAATTCCACTCAGTATTGATAAGAAAAACAGAAATTGCATCCCAAAATAACAATATGGATGTTACCATGGTTGACTTCATATTTTAGCATATTTTATAGCAAAGCAAGCGCATAAGGCAGAGAAATAGCCCCTACGGCCACACAGGGCAGAACAGCTGTACCAATGTGCATTAAGTCTCAACACTGGCTTGGGGTTACTGCCTTCATGTTGTTTAAGTTTCATTGAATTCCATTACAAACTGTTTTTCTGAATGCTAGAGCTGAGGCTGGGAATAAAAAGCTAACTCTAATGCAAAAAAAGGCTGTTGTGTAAGGGTTATTCATTGGATATGGAGGTAGAAATTGCTCTTTGGATAAGAAGCCATTATCAGGAATGTTTTTTCTCGATTATTCTGTCTCATTAAAACCCAAGAGCCAAAAAACACACTACAAAGAAATTTAATTCCAAAGTAAAATGAGCAGCAATGTCTAATGGTATGTCTAGATAACAGCTCCTACCTATACAGAAGAGAGTGAAACAACAGGCCTTTACACTTGCCCTCCCACGTTCATAACAGACTGGCACTGTGCTGCCATTACTGTCCCATCTTGTTACTATGATTAAAAGATGTGGTTATGTTTTTATGATATCTTAATATACATGCAGACATCCCCCTGCTGTATACTCACTCTTTCTGGGTGGATCTCAAGAAACTAGAGTAACATCCCTGTGTGTATTGTAAAGCACACTTCCAAATGATTTGGTAGGTGGAGATGCTGTCATTATAGGCAGAAAGTAACATTTCTCTTCACTGATTTTCCCTGCATGGACTGACACATATGTGAGTGCGGAGCTCAGTCACCAATATGTCTTGCACTTCCATGATAGTTTATATTTTGCTGCTTTGTGGATTTCGCATTCCTCATAATGTATTAATTTTAATAATTCAGACTTTTAACTAAATGGACAGGTGTGTTAACTTCTCAGTTTGTTGTGCTCAGCCCTCCAGAATACTATTCCAAGCGATTCCTAGGTTTTTGTGCATGAGTTGTCTTGTGACATTGATTTCGGGCAATACAAATGGTGGATATCGGATAATTATGCAGAACTTAACACAGCTCCTTTCTTAAAGAAACTAAGCTTAATGATATATCCTAAAACTGAATAGTGGATAGCTGCAGACACTTTTTTTCAGGGGAAACTCCACCACATTCACATGGTAAGTCACCTGAGAAGCAAGACCAGGCAGCTTTATTTGTATAGCACATTTCAAACAAAAGTACATTCAGAGTGCGTAACATTAGCAGAGAAAACCAATCAAATACATGCAACGAAATAAAATACATTTCCAAAGCAGTTGTAAGTTGAAAAGACGGATTGCAACTCCAGCCCACTTGTACTCTACCTCAGGGTCTATGTATAAAGTTCAACAACAATAGTAGGGATATCACAACCTTCCTCCCTTCTCTCTATCTCTCCTCTTCCCCCTCTTTCTATATAATAAAATGATCTCCAAAATTCCCTACACCTGTATGCACAATGTCATGTACAATATCTGCTTAAATAAAAAAACAAATTGCAAAAAAAAAAAGAAAAGACGGATTAAAAAAAAAATTAAATAAAAGTTACAGTGGAGTTCAAGAAATGAATAACTTATCTAATAATTAAATAATTACATTTAATTCAGGTTTTTATTTTACACTGTTGTCATGGTGAAATATGTTCACATTTATTTTCAGGACTGAGTAGCATTTACTCAGTTTCTGTCGAGCCTTGTAAGGAAAATCTACAAGTATACCCACACCTGCGCACTCATCGAGTGCGGCGACCATTACATGCAGAGCCAGGCGGCCGTAGACGCTCACTACGCCATTTGCGTTAGGCCGCGCAAATTACGCAGAGGCCCCGTCGCGTCAAAGCCTGTGTCAATGTTTACAATTTCGAGGAGAGGATGAAGCGTAACGACACTTCTGCCCACCAAAAGAGAATGGGCGAACAGCAATCAGGTAAATCTGTGCTCTTTCCTTTCAAGTTTGACGTCAGGGAATAACTAATATTAAATTGATATGCTAGCTGTTTGTCTTGCTAACGTAGCTGGGCGGTGCATGTCTTGATTTGTTTGTGTCGTGCTTGTTTGTCAGCCACTTTTAGCTCTCTTTACTGTGACGTTTGACTTGGCGAAAGTGTTGTTCATTCCTTTATTTGCATTCATTACGTTTGATAAAAGCCTAAGGGCAGCGGCGTTTATAAACTGCAACTCGGAAAAGATCAACGTTAGTGCCGCCACGAAATGAAACTCGCACTTACCAGTAGTCGCCTCTGTGGGGCGCTGTCCCGACAGTACAGTATAATGAACGCGATGGCTCCTCATCATTTTAAAACAAGACAGTGGTCATCTAGTCTCTCAGTTATGGCTTAGGTACAACTCTGGACTAATGCACGATGGAGAGCAATGGATTGACATGACTATTGATGAACTATTGAATTTAAAATGTTGATTAACTGGTATACTTAAAGAATGGATGCACATCTCTCAGTGTTAGGGTTAGTAACTACAAACATGATATGGAACATACGTATGTAGGGCAAACATAATTAGTCATGTACTTCTGGAAACAAAGGACAAATGGATAACAACAGGGCAGTACAGGAACCAATATGTTTGTCTCACTGAATGGATTTCTGTAGATGTGAGTTTGTGTAGTACGTCAATTTTCAACACATACTCCATATTTTATCACACTGAAAAAATGATAATGATAATACTTCCCCTTTATATTTTTGACCTCGAACACACAATTGTACACCTGCAATGAAAAGTGATATTTTGAGAACATTTACCATGTATTTGTTGAAGCTCCGTGTGACTCAAGAGATGCTTTTAATCCAAAAGCTTAGTGGAAAGCATGAGCCCTGGTGTTATGACAAACTCCTTTTTAATATAGAACTATAGGTGGCACAGAATTTGTCAGAAATGCTTCTGAACACAAGAAAATAGTTCTAGCAGTAAAAACTCGGAGCTGTTCCTGATGTTAATGCATTCACATGTCAAAACTGCGCACTATAATCTGCATTAAAAGTAAAATATGTGAAATGCAAGAACGTATTATATGTCATTGGAATGTTTGAGTATTTTTCAGCTAAATGAACTTGTGGAAGCATGCAGGCCGAATGTTGTAAATGTTAATACTTGTATTGTGTAGTTTGGCCCATTTGTGACATTTGCAGCCTATTCCCAGTGCTCACTAATAATTTTTACTGGCTCTGAGTAGGATGACCTCTGAGCATTGATTTACTCCTACTCCAAGCCACTGTGTGAGAGAGAGTTGTGGTCAAGTTGAAAATCTGCCACTCTGTGTGTCAGCAGCACATCCTGATGTAGTAGCCAGTCAGTTTGTAGCTGAATGTATTATGTATCGTATGTCATGCTGCAAATATGAAAAAATCTGCCTAAAAGTACATAGTTCAAGTGACATGATACAGTATGTAACATGATACATAAAGGCGATAAATTGAGGTGAATATAACATGATATCAAATATTATGTTACATTCAGAATTTTTTTTTAATATGGTTTACTGACATCAATTTAGATGTATTTCGTTTCTTCATTGTAATGTTCCACATTGAACATGATTTATATAAGCTATAATTAATTGCCAAAACATTGTCACTTCTTTAATTTACATAAATGATTGTCAAACTCCATAACTCAAGTAAACAGAGCTGGTTTGTACCCTAACTCATTATACTGTAGCATTAATAAAAACATCCTTCATGTGAACTATTTCAGACTGTACACAAAAAAATGTAGCCACTCTCCAAGGAAATCACTCAACTCACTGGCCTCATAAACATTTTTTTCCAGGAACCTGAAGTCACACTAATATGTGACACAGCAGGTACTTGATGGCACTGTTAAAACAGAATATCATTGCTTAAGGCAAGGTGACAGGGATAATAATCCACCATCCTTTATGTTTAAAATTTAAATCCCAGAGGTAAAGGGAAAAAGATGGCGATGTCCTTGTTTCACACACCCTCCATACTCAATCTATTCCGTCCAGGGCAATCAGTCAACAGCAAAGAGCAATCAGCAATCGCAATTTCTTTTTTGTTTTCAATACATCTATGATTGATTGATCGATTACTGTAAAGAGAAATCATCATAATGTAAAGGATATGAGACACAGATAACATTTTGAAGTGTAGAAAAGAGCCAGAAGTAATGAACCACACATGCTCTCTAATCACTGATGCTATACACACATTTGGTCCTATTCACCAAACTAAATTGATACTTGAGGCAATGTCACCCATCTCAATGACCTTATAGGGCATACATACACATATGTATCAAGAGTAATCAGTCAATAGCTATGAGCGCTTGGCAATCAGAATTCAAGATTTCTATTACAAATGATTGATGTATATGTAAATCATGTATGTTTTCTGTCAATGATGCACACTTCGCTTAGCAAGCAATTTCCATATAACAGTGCCAACAGTAATCTTCCCAGCTGTTTATAGTTATGTTCCTCATATTTTGCACCTTCTACTTAAAGATTTTTTTCTTCAAATCAATACATAAGGCAACAGTGCTGACCTCTATGACCTCAAAGTAAATACAGCTTCCATATAAGAAAATGGAGATCAATAATCTTTTGCCATATTATGTTAAACAATACATTTAGCCTTTTCTTCCTTTTGTAGTTTGTATATAGTTTCTTTATCTCAGGATGATGGGAATAGATATGTTACAGGTCATTTGGGGAAACTGCAGAATAATTTATGCGTATGCATTAAATGAGCATACGCTGGCTGCCAACCAACAGCGTTTACCCTAGAGCTCTGCGGTATGCAGTTAAGGAAAATGGGAAAGGTCACATAACTCAGGGGCACAGTAAGTGCTGCTACATGTAAATGTTGATTAATCTCTACAACACTCAAGAATTGTATGAAATATAATATATAAATACTTAGATTTTTGCATTTTTATCTCACAATTTTATAGTGGTATTTTGTCAGTTGGCTATGAATCTGCAATTGAGTAATGTAATGTTTTCATGACATTTTAGTAATCGGAGCCTACAGTCATTAATATGGTGTCTTTATTCATTAGTTCTGGTCCTATTTCCTTATTTGACATTCTGAGCTAGACCTTAATCAAATGTCAACGTTTACAGATTGTACTTATTCACTGTTGACAGCAACTACCAACAGTAAGTGAAGTAAATAAAGCTGGGCAAATTGTTTACCGCATTATCCTACACAACTTTTTGTTTAGTGAACATGCGGCATGTGCCTGAATTCCGCCAGCCTGCTCTAGCGCAACAGTCTAATTATATCTATATTCAAGAGGGATCCAAGTATTTCTCAGTGGGCTCTGTGCAGCTGACTGTGTGTGCATAACTGTGGGCTTGATTAACAAGTTGTAGAGTCAGCACATAGTGAAGTGTTTCAAGCCCACAGACTTTTTAAGCTATACAGCAAGATGGTGAAAAGTACCCGAAATTACTGCAGATCAATTATCACTCGGTCTCAGTTGATTAGATTTCACGCAATTTTTAGTATTACATATCTGTTTAACAGTTTCAAGACTGATCAAATGAATTTAACTGTTAATAAAATGTAAATATACCTCATAGAATGCCACCCAACAGTCATGATTCAGTACAATGGAATGATGAGAATAGTTTACAGAGTTATATATAGATAAATGCTTCCTTTACTCTGTTATATATTCTCATAAAACTCACTGAAGGTCAATATTTCTTTATCTAATGAAGATTCCTAAAGCTGTAGGAAATATGGCCAATGCTACAGGCAAAAGGGCAGCTCGTTAATCTAGTCACAGTGGGGTAGCAAAGCAAATTCGAGAACTTAAATGTCTTTCACTGGGAAACGCATGTAGCAGATAGAATATGTCAAATCTTAAGGTCAAGCAGGTGCTTCATTCTGATATATCTTGATAAGAATAGTCGCGCAAAATCGATCCTGAAATAACTTGAAACTGACTATTGAGACAAGATTATTATTGGTTGATTGTATCTGAAAGGGCAAAATAAGTACAAGGTATTGAGAAAATCTAGACTTCTGAAAAAGAAAGAGTCATGAATATTACTGTGAACAAACAGTCTCGGGTGTAATACTGTATGTGTAAAACATCCATGTAAACATATGTCATCCTGCTCTGTATTTCACTTCTGCTGGGTTCCAACAAATATTTGTAGAACAGAATTTTGGACATGAGCTCAATGCAAACGATAAAAAACAAAAAATCCATCCTTGAATTTCCATTTTGGCCAGTGGAAGAATGGAAAAGCAATTAGTATATTGTGCCCCAGTGGATCAGTGGTTAGCACTCCCACTTTACAAGAAGGTCCTGGGCATGAAGCGGCCAGCCAGCTCTGAGTTTGCATATCATTCTTTTGTGGGTTTCCTCGAGGTGCTACGGTTTGCTCCCATGTTCCCAAAAGAAATGGAATGACTTAAGCCTAGAGAGAAAAGTACTACTTTTACAGTGTCCACACATTTCTTGTTCTATTGAGCTCACTCTTCAGCATCACAGGAAGCGGAGGCTACTTGAAGTCATGTGCTTTAATGCCCATGGGGATGGACTTTGTCTGGGTTATGGACACTAACTATACCCATTCTCATTCATTCTGCAGTACCATTCCGTTAACAAGGACAATGGTCTTTAATTCAGGGAATTTGTATATGATCTGCTAGGGCTTAAGTGGTTAAGTAAACTGCCTCTACTTCTGTGAGTAGGGATGAGTTTGTCTGTTTGTGTATGTAATGAATGTTAGGATTGGCCGACAGCCCGCCATCAATCCTGAACAGGTGGCAATGATACAGAGAAAGGGTGACTTTTTCTTTTTTAATTAAAAGTAATACAAAGCTCTTGTAATTAAATCGTCCTGTCTACGTCCAGAATTACTGTATAGTTGGAAAGGCCAAAATGGAATTTGTAACACATACACCCAGGTTAAAATTTTACAAATAGAAAATGTGAATTCAGTGACCCTGTAATGGATAAGTGCTGTATCTGTGTATGCAGTCTTGCCTCGCAGCAAGAAGGTCCTGGGTTCCATTCCTGGACAGGTTCTTTCTGTGTGGAGTTTGCATGTTGTTTGCGTGGGTTTCCCCCGGGTGCTCCGGTTTGCTCCCACCCCCAAATACATGCAACTTAGTTGAATCAGAACCACTAAATAGGTGTGAATTGGGAGTGTTTCTGAGTTTTCCAATGACCACTGATATAGGCTCCAGCACTCCCGCGACCCCAAAAGGAGAAGCGGTGCAATCTGTGCAAAATAATGTCCAATCTCTGTAAGGTATATTTCTGCAAATCAGGATTTTAATGAGAAAAGATGGAAATAGTGGCCCAGTGAATTCCTACAATGTTTTTTGGGGGGATTTTTGGATTTCTGTTCAGTGAATGCTGGTGATCAAATGACCAGGCTCCAGTTTGAATCCCATATTCATATAATTTTAATCTCTCATACTCAAATTACACCTCATCAATTACTTGTTAGTTTGAACAAACAGGTTGAATGCTTGCAGGGTATTTGTTTTCATAAGATAGTGATCCTAAACCAGAGCTGCTATGGTCCAATTTCAGTCATTACACTGTTCAGTTTATTAACTTTTTATTTATCTCATCCCTCAGGTACAATTTAAAATTAGTTTCACTTACCTAGAGCTTAAGTTGTTTCTACCACATAAGTCAGCTTGCCTTATTAAGACTAAGTTAAGGCTAACTAAATAATCAATTAGCCAGACTGTATCCCCGCCCTGGCCTCTCCTCTGAAGGAGGGCCCGCCCTCATCCCTGAGCGTCTGGCACGTTTCCTTAGCAACGCATTGCCTCGTGTCTGTGCTGAGAGGCTGACCTGTCCTTTTCCCAATGGAAAATTATTGAAAGAGAGACTCCTGTAGTGTAAAAAAAAATCACCCTCAAGAACTGAACACTTTTTCTTCTAAATGGTGAGCATGCATCCAGCCGGCACACACCGTGTAACATTACAGTGGGATTGTCAGTGTACAGCTCACATGCTTGTATTGTTTCACAGTAGCAGATGGTCACTTGTGCACCCTCATAGTCAGATTATCTGTCCCAAGTAAATCCTGAGCCTGTGCAGAATGCAGACAGAGATGCATTGACTAGGTCGGGCATTGTTGCACTGTTAAAAAAAATCCTGTGGTTTTTTCGATTTTTTTATAACCGTAGGAATATTAATTCTACAATTTATGCCATGTGAAATTATATTTTTAGGTTTTGTTTTAGAAACCAAAAGCCCCTGCATACAGTGACAGGAAGAGACCTCATACTCAAATATCTACAACATGGGAATAGGTTCATCCTTAACAAAATTGTACAGCCTAGTATCATTATTATTATTATCTATATGAGTAGAGAACAATGACAAAGACATGAGGAAAATATAAGGCCATAAACTCTCTACTGAATTCTGACTGAAGGGACAAAGAGGATGTCGTTGACGCAAGAGGCTGAGTTCCCGCTCCTAATGAGTGAGGCTGAACCTCCTCCCACTGCCAACAGTGATCAAAATTGTAACACTGTATATTTATATTGCATGATCTATGGCTATAATTGGGCTCAACAGAGAGACATGACCTATTTATTAGACAAAAAAGAGAAACATTTGCCCTTCTTATTCTTGAAGCCATAGTAATGTAGGGTTACAGATTTATTCATGTAGTTTGTAGCCCATGTTTTTTTAAATTATGGCTCTGAGATACTGTATTGTATGTATACTGTAGTTTACTTAATTTGTAACCTGTTTGAGCTGACATTTGTGAGGTACTGTAAAAATGTTGTTTGAGCATGCGCGTTTTTGCTGTGGGTGAAATTTAATAATATTCTTACATATTGCAGCAACCAACGGTAAACAGGTTTAACTTAATTTTCATTTAGAGTAGGTTTTTTTCCCCTCACTTCTTATACACAAATGTATGTGGCTGATTAAGACCATGTTCTGGTAGTGGAGTGGAGCTACATTGACTTCCTGGTCTCTGGTACCACACACCAAGTGGCTCATGCTTACTGTCCGTATGTGACTGACCTGGTGGTCCTGTGCCAGATATAGTTCCTTTTATGCGTGGCTTTTGAATTTCCATCTGAGTGTAAATGTGCATACCATTATTCCCCAAAGCACCGCACATGCACAAGTGTTATGAACAAAGATGCACAGTCCATCTTTATTGAGGTGTTCTTCCAGAGCACCAAATAAACTAGAAGCACTATAGACTATACCACAGGGGGTCTTGTGACTGATGAAAGTATTGCCTCGAACAAAATGAGCAATTCAGAGGGGTGAAGCTGGAGAATCAGTGCTGCTCCTGGCCCTGGCCTAATTTAACCCATGCTTATACACCTGCTTTGAGGTATTATAGTCTTGGAAAAATCCCACCTTTTGTGATTTTCTTTTTCCTTTTTTTTTTAAACATTATGTGGGATTATAATGCGCACAGAGAAACTCAGGTTTACGTTATTTAGGAACGTTAACCGATTCAGTGCTATAGTAACCATTCTGAGATGAAAGTTGTAGATAGTAAATGTATGAAATTAGATGTAAGCATTGGCCAACAGGTTTCGCTAATAGTAGGGTTTCCATTACAGACAAGTGACAAGTTTCTAGTGTCTAGTCTAGTGTTGTTATCTAGTGTGGGCAAAATGTTTTGTTGCAGGTTGGAGGGTATTGGGTCCAACAGACAAGCAGTGGGACAGCAATCTCCTCTGTCAAAAATGGAGAATGACATGAGAGAAGTCCTGTTAGCTGGCAAGGGTGTTTGCTGAGTTGGTCAGAGTCTGAGAACGGTTAACTGTTGGCAGATACCTCACCGGTGAAGAAGGAGGCCAATGAGAAGACCTACAGGGAGCGTAGTGGATGGTGGCGGGTTTGGAAGAATATTAAAAGTTAAAAATAACTTTCAAGCATCAGTGGTGCTACTGACTTTGTCCTGGTAGTATGTGGTGCTAGTGTTTTTATCCTAGAGGTGAAATATGAAAGGAGAGATTGATACTCATAGAGATTGTCAGCTGAGGGTTGCTCATTGCTCTCTGCTGGCATCAGTGAGACGTGAGGCATAAAGGAATGTGTCTGTAGCCTGGTTGAGGCGAAGTGAGGTAAACTAGCTTTTAGGGGGCATGATAGCTTGGACCTCATCTGATCAGCTGAGCTGGTGTGAGAGACAGGGGGTTTCTCTTGAAGGAGACCATAGTCAGATGAGTAGGATGGGAATGTTCAGGTAAGGAAACAGTGAGTTTGTCAAGGCTATGTCCAGGGTTTTATCCCCTTTGTGTGTGGTTGGGAGGCACTCACCACAAATGATTAAACCAGAGAGAGAAAGTAGCCGTTGAAGCTGTATTATCTGGACTGATCTTGGTTTCATTCAGCCCAGTACCTTTATGTACAACATGCGCAGCAAGTCCTTGAATAAAGTCAGTTTCGTATTTAAGTAAAAGAGAGTACAAGGGTAGAGTTTTTTTCTGTAACCCTGGATGACAGGGATATTGAAAGCACATGGCTGAAAGGTGAGCAGATGGGAGAGTAGTCACTTGCCAGTGTCCTTGCTCGGTGAATTCATTCAGGAAGACTTGCAGGTCTTTATAAATAGGTCTTCACATAATATGGTGCATGCTTCAGCTAAGTGCATGAATACACAAAATACTACAATTTGCCCAGCCTCAACTCTTTACCTTGGCTTTATCGGCCCCTTTCGGTTTTTCACAACAAAGCAAAAGATTGGGGGCATTTTTCCCCTTTTACAGGACCCACCTGTTGAATTTCAGAGAGTGAAATCAGGAAGTGCACAGCCTAACCAAATAACAAAGCCAATGACCTAAGTCCAAATCTACAAAGAAACAAAGATTCAACCACGCTTTACTGACTAATTGCTGTGTCCTAAGTGTCCCAGATCAGCTACCCAGAATGCACAAGTGATCAGTCTGCCAGCGGCTGTGGCCAGCAACCTGCTGGTGTTTTTCTAATCAGTTCTCCAGTGGCCCAGCAGTGACATCAATAGCTCAGTGCTGTTTCAGTGGAATCCTGCTGGCAAAAGCACATTAAAAAAAAAAGATTCTATAATTTTCAAGTTAAGCTGCAGGATATAAAAGTCATTATTCTTCACACGAATAGTGGTAAAGATGAGGAAACAAATGCATTTGTATTTCAGCCACTCAGTCTTTCATTTGTCATATGCTTACATGATGTATATGCTCATGTTTTCTGCATTTGTTACTGAATTTAATTAATTTTATTTTTAAGCAGAGGTTGCTACAGGTTGAGATAGACATGTGATAAAGAATGAGGACGGACAAACTGGTACAAAAAGCTCTGAGTTCTGTTTATCAGAGAACAGCGATGTGATTTTTAGAATGTAGCCACTGGGAGACTTTTCCTAGTACACCCAAATGAGTGATGAGGTGAAAATGTCATGGACATAAATGGTGAACCTTATTCACTTTACTGCCCTCGTCTGTTGCGATAGCTTGACAGAGAATTCACTTTTTGTCTTCTGATTTACTGTTTTCTATTATAGAGACCTGTAAAGAACCTGTTGTCTATTCCAGGGCTTTGTAATAATACCTGTCCATTTCTGTATGAGGCTTATAACTGAAACTGAAATCAGAACTGTTATTTCAGATATTGAGATACATGCATCAGGGATCATATACAGTAAACATAAACAGGATTCAGAAGTCACACTGTGCAGAGATGTAGCCTTACTAGGTCAGTTTTGATTCCCAATCCCTAAGCAGACATACAACAGCAAACAGTGCATAAGGAGCTGCATAGCAAACATTAATTGCATTTTTTGATGCAGATGACTTTTAACAGCCACTGCAGCTTTCAGGCTTTAAAAGATCTAGATTCAGAAAATTATAATTTGAAATTCCCATGTAAAGGGAGTAGACCTACTTATTTCAGTAATGTTTGCCTGTGCTTGCTTATTTTCACAGATGAATTCCAGTAAATGGAGCAGTTGCTCCTGACTCATTAGCCAGGGTCAGCGGCTTGCCTTGCTCATAAAAATTAAGGAAATACATATTTTTTGACATATCAGATGTGACACGACACCAAATGTTCACAGTTCTCTCACTATTCTTTCCCTCTCATAAATGTGCTGGGAGACGTTTGGCGTGAAATAGGCCATGGTGTGCATTTCCAATGGAATGCAGCATATGCTATCCATTTGATTAGAAGATAACATTTAGTCAACTACAAGTCATTTGGTTTCCTCCTGTGTCTCCCTTAGTCATCAGTCTCGCAGAGGTATAATAATAACACAGCTATCGTGATGTTGGCTGTGCTGAGCCGTACTGAAAGCAGTAGGCAGTTGGAGACCATTAGCTGACCCTCACATGTATGGCTTTGCTTCTGACCCCATGGCCCTGATTACCCGGGCCAGCACATAGCCTTTGGTATAATCCTGATGCTCTAAATGATCAATACTTTGAATGCATCTTGATATCCAGGAAAACCTTTCTGTCTAGTTTACTTAAATGGAGGTCAACAGTGTGACCATTGGTATGAATTAGTATTGAATATAATTCAGATTTAATCACATAGGATAATTGCAGTTAAAAGGTCTGAATTAAGTTCACCCTGCAGAATACAGGCCTTAAACTACCTTGATATTTTGAACTCTGGAATTTATTAGTAGCAGTTAAATCAGGTAAAACAGTGTATTATTAATCATGGGGGAAATATGTGGATGTAATTATTTATCTAATATGAACCATTGGACTTGGTGTGTGTGCTTTAGTGCCACCTTGCTCTGTTTCCTCCATTGCAGAGGAGAATGTATAAAAATGGAATTATGCTCCTGCTCAACCTGCATCACTGCATCTTTGACTCATTCCGCTTGATGACGTTTGCTGCCACATGCTAAGTGATTTAAGAGGGTTATATTTTTCATCCATGTCTTTCTGCTTTTGATTAGACATTTTTGCGCAACAAGAGATAGGCGAAGTATTTTTTTTCTGAGATGCAGTGAGGTTCCCCCCCCCCCCCCCACATTAGGGAGAGAGGAGCAGCAAAGCGAGTGTCACAGGCATTCCAGGCCTGCGCTGCAATTTTGTTGTCAACATTGGTCAGGTTTTATAGCATCCCCACTCACCTGTTTGAAGCATGTCACCAGCAACATTTTCCCACTGTACCCATGGTCAGGGTTATTTTCATCTCATTAGTTGGTGGAGGCCCAGCCACATAAATTTCACAAACCCCTATTTGCTTGTCTGTGTCTCTTTGATTATATAGTCTTATCTATTCTATTCACGCAGACACCACATCTAAATAACGATTAATATTCAATGAATATTCATGTTTAATGTGGTTTGGTAATTGTGACATTTGAGGTTGTGTTAAATGAGATCTAACATTAATTATCAATGGAGTGCTATTTAGAAAACAAGGTTGTCAAGCTGTCCTTGACCTCATGCCTGTAATGATATTTACATGGCATGTTCCAGACAAGAATGTAATGAAACATTCCACATGCGGTTGTCTAGGGATTGGAAGGTTGCTGGTTCGATTCCGGGCTCCTCCTTGGGAGCATGTGGAAGTGTTGTTGAGCAAGACACTGAACCCCTAACCTGATGTGCAGGTTGCCCCTGTCCTCAGTGTATGAATGTGTGTGTGTGTGTGTATGGATGGGTGAGTGTGAAGTAAATGTAAAGCACTTTGGATAAAAGCGCTATATAATACAGTCAATTTACCAAACTGTCAGTACATGACAGGAGCCAACACACTGGCCACCATGATTACCAGAACCTATTTCCCACTGCATTACCCCATTTTCACGTGTTTCATGTGCAAAGATTATTGTGGTTGCTCACATCCACCTTTTTCTGTTGATTCAAAATTTTCGTAAAATATTTGACAGTTGTCTCCGTGCTAATTTCTGCCTTTTCATTTACTTTTCATTTCTCACGGTCATGTTCTCAATTTCTCTACTCTTTCTTTTTTGTCATTTGTTTTTTTGTTGTACATTTGCACATTCGCAGCCTGACTCTCTTTAATGAGTGGAGTGATGCGAGTGGACACCCAACCCCCGACAACACGTGATCATTCCCAGTTGGTCTCTAGAGAGAATAAATAGAATGCATGGAGAATAAATAAATAATAATAATAATAATAATAAATCTAATTATCGAATAAGAGATGTCTTGTCATAACTCACCCTATAGAAAGAGGGAGAGTGAAAGATATATTATAATTCTTCCATAATATAATATTTTGCAAAATGCTGCATTCAAGTGCAGTCATGTTAATTGGTAACAGGACTTCCCTAATCAAATATTTCCTAGACTCCCAATTTTCTAAACTTTATCGCCACTAAAAAGAGTGTTCTAGTTGTGCATTTAACTTTAATGGGAAGTAAACACTACTTCTGATAAGCCACAGCAATCAAAGAGGTGCTGAAGAAACATGGTTATACACCAAGCTTACTGTAATCGTCTTCAGATGAGCGTGTCGAATGTTAGCATGTTGTATTTGTTCAAATGGTGTTCCATTCTCCTGTCCTGCCATCTGAAGGTAATTCCTCTTATTACGTAAATAATCTACTGTGAAATTCAGCATCTTGTTGTCAGGTATGTAGCTCTGTGTTGAACAATCATTCAACTTCTTCCTGTTTGTGACCTTTTTGGTGTGTTTATAGTCTGAGGCTTTTGCTACAAAGGGAGATTAAGTCAGCTAAATTGAGGCAGATTTTTTTCCAATGTGACGAAACTGACTCACCTGTGATTGCACTTTGTCTCCATGGTTATTTATGCATTTATGCTCCATGGCAGTATATGTTGGAGCTTAGTCGGGCTGAGCTATAAAGCCTCCTGACCAATAATTTTGCACCACTGTTCCTACAGGGTCCCCTTAACAAATCATTAGGGGGTCTCTCCACATAATGCAGGTGAGGATATTTAGATCCCAACAAAATCCACTTGATTTCCCAGAGGATATTCTTCACCAATGCTACAGATTATCAGCGGAGGGCAGACGTTATTTATACGTGCTTCTTCAGTGTTGCAACTGAAACAGTAACGAAGAGAGTAATGGTTAAGATATCACAGATGATATTCAATCAACAAGCTACGGTAATGGCATTGAAGACAACTGGTGTTTTGCGAATGAAGTGAAATGTTGAAAAGCAGTTTTATTTACAGTGCCTTTGACATGAATGGGTCAGTACATATGACATGAAATACGTATGCCGCACATGACCGTTCCATCTTATTCCCATAGGCTTGCCTTTGCAGAAACTCCCCCTTTTATGGCAGCGCGCACTTTGCAGTATTAAAGCCGTCACTAACAAAGTGTTGATCACCAGTGTTGTTCGGATTTTGTCAAGCCCGCTCACTCAAACAAGGCCGAGCCTCCTCCGTTGTGCAGAGTTTGCTTAGGAAAGCTAAAAGAATGTTTCCTGTGTAACCAGTGTGCTTAGGTAGACGTTCACTTCAGTACAACATACAACATTAAACCAGTACAACATACAACATTAAACCTTTTCCTATTTGTCATACATGTATTTGCACAGCCGTTCGCACTTTTGTGTTTTTGCTTCTATTGTGCTAGATAATAATTGTAAAACTGCAAAGCCATGATTAGTTCTCACAACACAAACAGGGCACGCTGTAATAACCCTATTTGTGAGTGAAATGACCACCAACAAGCTGACCACCACAACCTTGTTGACATGTAAGCAAACACTGTGAGCTGCACTCCCACTAATATTTGAGCTTCAGCTTTGTTCTCTGAATAGCAAATCCCATCTGTTGTATAGTTTTCAGTCATTCAAGTTTTATCCTGTTTGCTTCATTTTTGTGTGTGTTTTTATTCCTTTAATATCTGTTGACACTTCGTTTTGCGGAACAACCTCTTCTTATGTTAATGAGGTCTTCAGGGTGCCCACAGAGCCTCATCACAACTCATTCACTTTATCACTCCCCCTGTTGCAGCGATAGCGGCGTTTCATATTCAACATTTTATTACTTATCATCATGTAATTCATATCAGCCTTTGTGAGTTGATCAAGAGAAAATGTGACCGTGCAGGGAGGGTGCTGTACTTACTTATCTTTTGTCCACGTATGAAAAGCACCTAAGGGAATAAGACAATGCTGTCTGCTTTAACCCGGTGTTCTGCCTGACACAGGGGTATCGGGCATCAGCTGGGGAGAGAGATTATTTTATCCGACGGTGTCATTCTGTGTATTAGCGCCATGGAAAGGGAAGCTGTTGTGACACACTTGGTGGTCAGCAGCACTGTATATGATTATGACAACTCTGCCACACAGCAGCTTCAATGTTACAGCTACGAGTCATGTGATATAATGAAACAATTAAAGCCTCTAATGCTGTCTTGTGACATTTTATAGAGTAAGCTTATTGTCTTCTACCATGAACAGTGGGGAGGGAAGAGAAGGGTGGGCTGATAATCCATTTCCTTTTTATATTTAGTACAGATATATTGCATAGTCTTTGTTAAGTTTAGCTTACCACAAAGAACTGAAGCATGGGCGCACTATTTACAAAATACATACACATTTAATTAAGAGATGCCTGTCTATCCATAGCTATACTCATCTTCTGGATCTCCATACTTATAACTATTATTATTATACTTAGAAGATGGACCAAGACATTTTGCATTCCACCTGAACGAGATCCAATATCACATTATAGAATATAAAGACAAAAGAAAGAATTAAGCCTTCATTTCCTACACAGTGACTGACTTTAATACAGGGTCTGTTCGACATAATTCACTAAGGAAAGCATTTGGTGACTCGGACAGTGTTGCACTGGAATGCGACAATAACAATAACAAGTTATCTCCTTGCTGTAATGCAAACTTTATTTCACCTCCATCGTGCCAAGAAACCTTTGCAGATATTTTACCAATTAGAAATAATCAGGATTCCAAAATAGTGTCCCTTTTTGGAAATGGGATAAAGTAATATCAAATTATTTCAATAAGATCAAGAACACTGTTGTCATCATATTCTCTCAGTGTCTTGTCATGTTGTTCCCCATGTATGCATCTCTCTGCTTGCCTGTCATCTCTCCTTACGCTGTCTCCACAAAGCAACAGCTCAGACATCACATTCCTGAATTTAATCTGCTTCTCTCTGTCCCATGTGTAGTCCAAGGTTGTAACAAATGGAAAATAGGGATGTAACAATCTTGTCAAGCATATATTATAATTCATTATATCATCATTCAGTATCACACACATAAAATGAATCCAAAAATCAGCCAAAATATGATTTTAACTTCACTTGTTATCTCTTTGTGTATATTCCTATGTAATTACATTTGTTTGTGTTATAATGAAATGCCTATAGAAAGTGATCCAATCGTCAATTATTCAAATTTTAACCTTTTAACATTGAAGAACTAACTACAGTTAGTTAATGTAGCTTAACATCGATCCTATATTGATTCAGACATACAGTATAAAGCCAAAAGTAGTGTTGATATTAACACTGCTTGTATTAACCCGTCAGTGTTCTTGTTTATTCATGTCCTTTATGTAATTGTGTTTAAAAATTTCAATGGGTGAATGGATATGCAATATTTGATCATACAGTGTCTAGCAACCGTTGTAAATCAAGTATCGGCAGGACAAAGAACTGCATGGTTTGGTGCCAAAAAGCCCTCAGCCAGGCTCACACCAAGCTCTGGTGTGAAAGCAGATCAAAACAAGAGGAAACTCTCCTCTTAGTTGTCTTCCGACTTCTGCTCAGTCTTTCAGTTTTTTTCTTTTGTCCGTTTACTTAATTATGAGAAAGTGATAAACAATAATTCATTAGTAATGGTTTGTCAGTGTTGACATTTGTTATGTTATAGTACTTTAACCAATATCTTTACTTTCCCCAGACTGCTGTTGCTTCTCATCATGTGGACTTCTGGAAAATGTGGAGCAGCATCTCATGAGACCGGATCCTCCACCTATTTGCCTTAACCATTCTGTACATCCGGAAATCAGCAAGAGAGAAGAAACATGGGAAGATTCTTATTTCATTTGACTGCTGTCTTTACACTCTTTGGCAGCTGTGTCATCCATTGCCAAACAGTTTGCAAGAGACGAGCTTCACTTGAATGGCAGAGCAGACATAAACAGCACCCAGTGCAAATGAATTGGACACTTGTGGAAAACATCTGCAGCGATTTTGCTGAGTGTTGGGATTCTCGCGTGAGAGAAGAGTTGAGTTGGCAGACGTTTAATTTCCCACAAATATGCCCACTTCAGTTGCAACATGGAGACAAACTGTTAATGTCTGCTGATGAAACACTGAAGTCATATGGCATCAAACTCCTGAACGTATCAAAAGAGGACTTTGAAAGCTGCTCCATAAATAGACAATTAAAACCTCAGTTTCTTTTTCCTCACAATATCAATGAAAGTGAGCAGGTGGAAGCGAAGTGGCTTGTCCCAGGTCATCATTACTTTATCGCTGTGCATAAGGGAGATACCCAGCTGTGTAAACTTGGCCTAAGGCTCAACATAACTGTAAAAGTGCATCTTTGCCAGAATTCTCCTCTGCTTAGGCTATGTTCCGGGAATGGTATTTGTCAGAGAAGCCTCTGGGAAGATGCATACCACTGTCAATGCTACCACTACAACTCCGGGAGGTTCTGTGAGAAGTTTGATGCTTGTGTGGATAACCCTTGTGAAAACAAAGGAGTGTGCTTGAGCAATGGCTCCACAGATCCAGGCCAGAGGACATATAAATGTTTGTGTCCTCCACATTTTACAGGTAAGGACAAAACTCGCATTCCATTGTTTAAGCTTATATAAACTAGAGGGCAGTAAAAGAGGACATACCAAACAAATCCAAACATTTCTCAGATTTCTATCGTTACCTTGAAATCCCAATGTAAAAAGATATTTATTGTACAAAACGGTTATAAATCATAATTTTGTCTACCTTATTCTTCTTGTTTTATACTGCTAAACAATCATCAGCATCTTAGCTTTGGTGATTACCTAAATTTGACCCATGTCCAAGCATATTATATTCTATAATACCCAGATCATTTTCTGTATCTAGGCTGAATTGCATCTCTTGTTCATGTCCATTACAAAATATACATAGCTCATTTTTATCAATAGCATTGTTGCCTTTTTAGAAATAGGTAAACTGATTTTGCACTGTATAAGAATCCAAATGCCACTCCTACTACTAATTAGAATAATGAAAATAATTTGACGCCTGGCCCGGCCTCAAAATTGATTTCTTCTCTTTGACCCACCCATCTACAAAATTTCATGGAAATACACGTTGACATATTCCGCTGATGAAACCCAGGCAATTAAGGTAATTGCTGCTTTCAAAAGGCAAATCTCCATATTTCCCTGCATTTTACTCAGATTTGTCTCTGTTTTACTCAGAAGTCACTATATGTCAGATGCCGGGTGAACTAGAAAACACTGTTACAGTGTTTATCAAAGAATAAATAACTAACAATTCATCCAATGCAAATGGAACTAGAAGGCACTCAAAGAGCAGATACCTTCAAGACAGGCTGGCTGCTTTTACATCTTGCATTAACAGCCGTTCTCAGTGCTGAATACATTTTCTGGATAATGACAGCTGATGATTTGCATGTAGACCTCACATTAACATGCAACCTTGTTATGCGGTCATCAGATCATTCCTAGTCTATCCTATCTCCTTGCTCCGTGGACGACCATCATCCATCCATCCAACCTAATAACGTTTATGCTTGTGCTGTCATTGTTCAGCATTGTGGTGACAGGTCCCCGTTAATGCCAAGTCGCAACTCCTACTTGAATAACTAAAATGAATGAGAGCGAGCAGAGCCAGGAAGATGAGGCGAGGGCGACATTTACAATTTGTGGGAGGATTTAATCACACAAATGTGTCTCCGCTGTCTGCATTGCATTTACGCCTTTTTCACTTGTGAGACATTATCACAATGCAAGCATGATCAGATAGCTTTCCAATCACAATGTGTACAGGAAGGATTCACATGTGACCTCATAATCTTATAATTATTAATCTAATTTATGCGGATAAAGAGAACATGTAAATTAAGCCATTGTTTAGTCTTGATTCTGTTTCAAACAGGTGTTTCCAATAAGGGAGTTAAAATGGTTGGAAGGGATTTGGTGATGATGATGATATGTCAATTTCCATTTCAGTTGTGACAATTTGACAACCAAGCCACGTAAGTCAGCGTAGTTACAAATTAAAATAAAATGTAATGTAAGTAGAATAAGGCCAAGTAGATATCAAGTTCCTTACGTCACAACCTTAAACGATTAATTAAGACTGCACACACTTAATTTATGTACTGTGCATTTTCAGCTTCTTCAAACAAGTGTCAGTTTTCCAGTCTTATCCATTCTTTTATGTACAATGTAACAAAGGATTCATCACTCTTGCGGACTCCAGGGACCTGTACTATGAAGCAATATTTGGTTGCTAAGTTTAAACTCAAGTGTGATGTTTCGATGCCACAAAGCTGACTCACTTCTGATTGCAGTCTGTATAGTAACTACATTACTTGTTGTTGTTTTAGGAGCTAACTGTGCCGAAATCACTGGACAGGAAAACTGTGACAAAATTTGTCAGAATGGGACATGTGTTCAGGCGTCACCTACCACCTTCAGATGTGTCTGTGCCACAGGAAACTCAGGTAAGCAACTCCTATTGAGATGGTTTTAGAAATGGTACACACGTATTGTCCAACATATGTGTCACAACATTTGCTTCAAGACTGGATCGTTTCCTTTCTGACCCCATATGGTTGACACATTTCACACTGATACCCAGTTTAGTCTTTTATTGTTCTTGATGGGATGATGTTTTGTTGTATCTCACTTGATCCTAGTTCCATATGCGCTTATATTGCAGCGGCACAGAGTGGGCTGGCTTGTTGTGCTGCTTGATGTTATATTTGTCGTCATACTTTATAGTGGTCTCTTTAAATCAGATACCTTGAAAGCTTATTTTATATTCACTGACACACACTCAGGAAAGGCCAGGACAAACTGCTGTCTAACCAAGCATGACTCAGTTGATAAAACAAAAGGTTTACTGCAAACAATGGCGTTATGAGTTACAGTATATTGTTTATACTGGCTATTATAAATTATTTTAGCAGTTTCTCATTGCTCAGCTTCTGTGGGCTTTAACATTATTGGCTGCAACTTAAATGGAATTTGTTGTAAAAGCAAAGCGACATATCAAATTTGTTATGTTTTTTTAATGCCCACTAGTCTGAGATGATGGACAAAATTGAAATACCCCAGGGCAAAGAAATCTGTTTTTAGCAGTTCATTACCACTTAAGAATCATGGATCAATTAGGGTTATACACGGAATGTCATCCAATACAAACACTAATGGGTAACTGATTTACTGTGTGTTGCTCACTTCAGACAAGTCATTTGCAATCAGTTGTATTCGAGCGCACAGTAAAGTAGTTCACGTTCTGTGTTTGTGTGACTATGATGTAGACCTGAGACAAAGGGGTATGAGCTGTGGTGCTTGTTTATGAGACTCTACTGGTTCAGTCTTTATTGCCCGTAATGAGTCTCATTTGCTGCAGTAACGAACAGTCAGGTTAATGGGTATCACCCACAAATGGATTACAAGACCCGTATAGGCCTCCGGTTGCCCTGGATAGCACAGTCTGCTGTAACAACAAGCCCGCAACAATCTTTTTCCAGTAGAAACTCCAGGTGGCTCGCCAATGTGATTCATCGCTTTATGTGTAGCACAATTTGTCTTGGCAGCATTCTTGAAGTGACAACGCTTTGCCTTTGGAGTCAGCCCGTGCTTTCAGCTTCCGATTTCCGATTTGGGTGATGTGCTGTCAAAGTTACTTCCAGAAGCCACAGGCATTTGTTTTTTTTTACAATAGAAGATCAGGGCCATTGTGATGAATCTTAATTAATCTTATTTTATTTTTCTTTAAACATTTGACCAAATGTTCTACTTTGGATGTCTTTCTATGCTATGGTCATACCTTTTGGATTTGTAAGCTGATATAAAAAATGTATGGGGATTTTATTTGTACCAGTACAGTATTATTAAAACAATGCATCGCTGTAAAGCTGTAATTGATGACCTAATGTTCAGCTGAGAAAATGAATATGCCTTTTTCCCGTCTAGTAAGTAACTGAACCTGCACATAGAATAATAGCCAATACTTCAAGTAAAATATTGCCTGCAGTAAAAAGCCCATGTCCTTTTAAAGAAAGATAATTCACATCAGTCATATCAGAAACAGTTTGGAGAGCTCAATGCGTCCTGCGGCTTCACAACTTTTATCTAATTAGTTTTAATTGTCACTGCTCTCTATGGTAAGCAGACTCCACTGGGTGCTTTCACATCGTCATGGTGTCCTGCTGTCCCATCAGCTTCTTGGGAGTTCTGTGGAGCTTGTGTTTCCTCCACCTCCCCTCTGCAGTTGCCTCATTAATCAACTGGAAGTTAGTGGCTGCTCCAGCACTGGCTGCCCTCACAGGCCAAAGTCTATGCGCACAGAATAATGAGCCCAACTCGTGGGACGTTTCAAATGAGATTTTCTTTTGATTTGACTGTCCTCTGTGGCACCTCTTGTGTATAAGGTGTAACGTATTACCATCTTTAAAGGACCATTTCTGTTTGGTATTAGGTGTTAATTGTTTTAGCTACCTTGTTGGTATATCAGACTTTTAAAGGTTAACCTGTCCATGATATGCAATAATATGATTATATACTGATAACAAAAGTTGGCAACAGTTAACATTTAAGGTTAGCACGTCCTAAGAAAGATTAATGCGATATTTTGCCATAAATGCTGTATATCAGAACTTCCATAGATTAAGAAATTCATTTGTCTCCATTGGTTCACCAACCATCTTTAGTTCTGTGCAAAAATATGAGACAAATGGTGCTGCTGTTGGTATAGACAGCTATGTTTCTGCAAGTGTAGTGGACATGTTATGAAAACTCAAAACTAGGTGGAAAACGAGGCAAAAGCAAGGCCTGAAGGTGTACACGTGAAGATTGATTCCCACAGAGGAGACTAAGAGGAGCCTCTGGGACATGAGCACTTGTATCAGCAGGGGAATTCAAAAAAAAATATGCAAAGGAAGAGGCTCTGGAAAGATAAATGTGCATGCACCTTGTGAAGAACACAAAAATCAAAAACCTCACCAGGGAATAACATCAAATTTTATTCACCTTGGACCTGCAGTGAATCCAGTCTAATTTTATTCTTCGCACAGTGTCACTATGGCAGTCGCCTGTCTTTGGATGAGTTGGTTGTGTTGATAGTTGATATTTATACTCTGCAGCAGTTAAACACCTCTGATTACAGCTTAGTTCAAGTAATTTTTGCTCAGCAAGTCACCATGAATGCTGCTTTGTTAGAGCGCTGTGCTACTGAGTTTACAGTTCAGGGAAGATCCTCCATGCAAAACACTGTTTATGTTAATAAGAACATTAAGCAATCTCTTATTCCAATTCAAATTTGAGCATAACAATTAAACATTTCTAAGACTTGTAAATGCTTTCAAAACACCAAGTGACCTGCACCTAATTTGATATAACACAGTGTATCATATTCTGTCTGTCTTCCCGTACAGCAAATTTACAGATGTGTGTGTCGGGACAACACCAGAGAAACACTAACAAAGCCCACACATATTTATAGCTGTATATTACAATGATACAATCTTATCTACAAATATGTAATTTAAACAGTGACAGAGCAGCGTTTTAAATTACCGTATATTCCAATTATATGATTACATGCATATTATGTACAGAGTTAACTAACATTTTAAAAGGATGAATGTAGAAGGTGTGCAAAGTGTGGTGGCTGCCTGATCCAGGCTATGGTACAAACCCTGTGACATTATTTCCATATTCTGAATAAGATCACAGTCATTTTAAATATGTCGAGTTGGTTGGTTTTTGTCTGACACTTTCTTAAATTGACAATTTAATTCGGAAGGATCTAAAGCCAAGATCAAATTCCGACAACAATAACACAATGTAGACTATTCCTGACTCGTTTCCTGACTATGAAAATAACATTTATATTATATTTATTTACTCAAAGTGTATATATACATACACATACATGCATAGCATCAATGTATGTCACATCAATAACTGTGTTAATAGTGATAATAATTATACTAATCATCAAGGTCCAGTGCAACTTCACACTTCTGTTAATGTTATTTGTCAATGATTGGGTTTTACTAATTTCAGTGAGCTCTGAGCGATGGTCACGTCACAAAAGCTGATGAAATTCTTTTACTCGTTGTAGTTTCTACGTCTGTAAATTAAATTGCATCAGTCTGAGTAAAAGTGCAGTAATGATGTCATCTCTTTTGCAGGCCCGCTATGTGAGAGGAGGAAAGACCCTTGTGATCCAAATCCATGCAAAAATGGTGGCATATGTAAAGAGGGTCCCAATGGATTGGTTTGTCATTGCCAAGACGGATTCAGGGGCCTCAACTGTGACTCCCAAGTTGATGTGGATTGCAAGTCTTATGCATGTCAGGAGGAACAAATTTGCTCTGTGGGGGATCATGTGAGCACTTAATTTGCCTTATTTAGTTTTTGGTTTTACCTCAGTGGTGCATACATATGAAATGACACATGGAAATGAATGCAGTGTCCTGATCAAATAGTTTCATTTTGAAGGCTGCAGCAGCAATTAATATTTTATCCCGAAGATTAGATAAGGGGAAGAGTGTTTGCTTCCTCTCGGGTTTTGATTGAATGACCCGCTGCACATTTAGGTGCCAGTTTGAAATGGCTTCCATCAGAACTTTGTATAATTGTATGGCTGCTGGAATTTTCACCTTTCAGTGAAAATGCTGCTCTAGTCACTCATTTTTCAAAATGAGTGTCATGTAATTAAGGATACACAAGGGGAAATACAGAAATGGCCTTAGTGTCTTTTCTGAACTTGCTGTATCTTGGCTATTTCACATAACATCTAAGCCTTTATGGCTAATTTAGATATTTGTGTGTATCGGTTTTTACCAACCTCTTTACATGTTCAAGTCATGACAGTGACTAATGCCCAAATGAAAATTAATTTTCTGCGATAAAGGTAAACATCATTTTGCTGTGGACACAAATGAGACAGAAGTAATTATTCAAGTAATTGCTTTCTGAAGCATCTTGAAACGTCTGCAAAGACTTATTTATATTCTAAGGAGGAGAAGCGAATTTTCCGCACTTGTTGCAGCTTGGGTTTGTGTGGCAATGATCACTGCTGCGCCATAATATGTGGACAAGGTAGATGATACTTGCATTTTTATGAGTTCAAATTAGGTCATGTAAGTGGTTGTTTAAATATAAATGAGTAAGATGGACAATTCATTCAAAATCATTCAAATAATACGTTTGATATGTCGCATTTTTGTAAATTCCCTTTATTTTTCATATCTTAATATACATCATTATTTACATGAATCGTAATGAAAGTGACTCCATAGACCATATATCTCAGGTACAGCATATGTGAGTGACCAAATGTGCAGTTAGTCATCTGATGTACTTTATGTAATATAAGCTTGTTTCTCAGGATGACAGGTGACCTGGTTTGTTTTGCTTCTGTTTGCAGACCTCTGAATGTGTCTGTGCAGATGGTAATATGGTCCCACCGTGCACGAGGCAGAAGAACCTCTGCAGCCCATCACCATGTCTCAACAATGCCACCTGTGTATCCAGGGAACATGATTACACCTGCAGGTAAAAACCACAAAAGGATCTAATAGAGGCCACTCTCATGGTCCCTTATGTAAAGATGACTGTAAATCTGCATTTAGGTGTGAATTAATCTTTAATTCTAGCTCTTTCCATCTGTAATACATTGTTAATACTTATTTTAGTTTATAGCTTTACCCTAATAATATCATCCTTTGTTGCAAAGACTCCAGTCTAAACTAGATCTTAATACTGTGTGTCTATAAAGGTCATAATAATATCTAAAAGTACCTCTTAATTAAGCTTTTTGCATGAGTGTTAAAACATTTTCTGTACAGCAGTGCCTTTGGCGTTGTACTTCTAGGCACAGGCTTACTCCATTACAGTATGCCTTTAAAGCCCTTAAGTTACCCCTCATTAATTCCATACGGTATACGCTAGAATTCCCAGTTCTAAGGCTCAGTTCTAAGGCTGACAGCCTTTGTCCATACAAGTTTGTTTCGATATATGAAAATTACCTCTGAAAAATTGACCTCGAATGTGGCTGTAAAACATCCAGATTAGTGGATTGAAAACCATTTCATCATTGTATATATGCCTGTTGCCATGTGTGTGATCGTTTGCTGAAACCTGTTTTATGTTTTTGTCTTCCCTTTGATGTCTCTATAATACAGATTATACTAGACGGATCAATTAAAGATAGTTTATTGGGGGGGGGTTCTAATCACAGTAGACTACAGGGGTGGTACAAGATTGGGGCAATTTTTGTAAAATTGCTTTGGAACATTCCTTAATTTGGTTACAGTGAGCTATTTTCATTTGCCAAATGAGGGCCACGCAAATGTAAAGCACGGCCTGTATTCTTTCACCGAGGTCTGTAACGCAAACAGGTCATGTAGTAAACCAAATTATGAGGCTTGTGTAATCGAAGCGCATGGCTTATTAGAGCTCAAGATTTAAGGTGAATTGATTTTAATGACACTAACTCTGTCTTCACAGATGTCGAAGGGGGTTTGCCGGGAAGAATTGTGAAAAAATAATTGACTACTGTATGCTGCTCAGTATCAACTGCTTACATGGGGGATGGTGCATGAGTATAATTGGAGGATATAAGGTAAGTAATTAAATCATTCAGTCTTGATGAAATATGAAGAAGTGAAAACAATACATGACTCATGCAGGACCTTAATGGATATTATTACCAGCAGGTTATTTTCCTCAACATATTTAGCCACATACTGTATTTTTTCACCTATCTTGAATATGCTCTCGTCTAACTGGTCAGAATTAGTCTCTATTTACACGTTGCTGTGAAATGTTATCTCAGTGTCTTGATTCAGTGACAAGAATTGAATTTACACCTTGCATCTTGATAATGGCTTCTTGTTACCTAGATGCTGCCTGATTTCAGAGCTCCATTGATTGGTCTTTATCCATTTTGAACAAAGAACTTGCATGGGCTGTCACTGTCCATGTTCAAGGCATAGGTACCCATTTACCACAAGTCATGTTAAAGCAACTCTGGTGAAATAACTATATAATTGAGAAGGTTGACTTTCGGGCTCATGGATGGATTTGGATTTTGACTGAGAACAATAAGAAAGCATTTACCGTAATGCTATCCGATATGCCAGACCACATGTGCTTGTAATTTGGCATTGTCATTTTACAAGCATTTACACAATAGATCACCAGCCAAAACGTTTTATGTCCTTGTGTTTATTGTACTTTCCTTGCCTAATTCAGAGTTGGCAACTGATGTTGACCGTATAAGTGTGTCAAGTCAAAACATCCGCTGTGAAAGTTATGCATATTCAGAGATGACTTCTTTGGCTTTGTAGCTCCATTTCTGAGCAGCACACTGAAATACTTTGAGTGAAAATGAAAAATTAAATTAATATTTTGAGTTTGACTGCAGAGGGAAAAAGAGAGACAGCGACAGAAGGAGAGGGAGTACTTCCTTTTCTCTGCAAATTTGCTCTCATCCAAGAAAGCACTGTCCTATGCTTAGTGTGCAAAGTAATATTCTCTGTTTTTCTTGTACGCCTCCGTAACAAAAACAGAAAATCAACAGAAATTGTTTAGAATCTATGATCACTGATGACAAAGTCTGATGTGTACACAGCAACTGGTGAATATACTGGATATTAAATATACAGTATGAAAAATATAATAAACACTTGTGTCAACACTGCATGAGCGTGTTAGGCTGCAATCAAACTTGATCTTCAGGCTGTAAGAAATGTTCTCCAGCAGATATCAGAGAGTTACGTGGGAGTTACTATAGCTCCCTGCTGGAGAGTTACATGTGTAATGAAAACGTACTGAAGATCTGAGTCTGAATCACAGATAGCTGCAGTGTGGGGAGGTCACAGTAATGCCGTTTGAGGACAAGTAGTATAAATACCAGTTAAATTTCACAATTCTCCATTTCAATTTGACAACTTGATACAATTGGAAATGTCACGGATCAATACCCTTTATTTAGAAATGTTACATTATATAACTAAACTAAAGAATTTATCTTGGAAATATAATGTCGAAATGTTGACGCAATTATGCAAACAATGCTTACAAGTATTTAAGTCATAGAACAAATATACCAAATTTGTCAAATGTAAACTTTACAATTGGGTGCAACATTGCCAAATACCCTTCAATTGAAAACAAGCAAACAAAAGAGATGAAGTTTAGACAGGACAATCCCCCACGGATATAAATGGAGTCACTGATTTGTTCGGTTTTCATGCTTGATATGAGGTTTGAGCATGTTCAACACGGAAATCCATACCTGGGAAGCCTTGATTAGGTAGGGCGGTAACTATAAGTACCACAGACCAGTTGGAAATAATACTTTTGCCTTTCAGTGTGTCTGCGCCCCTGGATGGATTGGAGAATTTTGTCAATATGTTGAGGATGCCTGCCTGATAAAGCCAAACAGGTGTGAGAATGGAGCCACGTGTATTACAACAAGTCAGCCAGCATCTCCCCCAGAGTACACCTGTATCTGCACCCTTGGCTTCACAGGTGAGATAACTTAGGTTTGTTGTTGGTTTCTGGAAGAATAACCAATCTCTCTGGCTATTTGCAAAATATCTAAAAAAAAATGTTGTTGATGATACTTTTTGTTTCAAGGAAGGTGGCATGAAATATCAAACAACTTATGAGAATTGTACCACTTCACCTACAAACTGGTTCATTAGATCAATCAATTTATATATACATTTAGATATTTTCTGTTGTTGCCTGTGGTAACTGGCTTTGTTATAAGTATGACATCTGTTCTGGAATTTGCTGATAGAAAATAACTGACTCGGCAATAAAACGCAGAATGTAAATTATTTATTGCTAATACTAATACATACTCAAACATTAGCATTCTCAACACGTCCAGGTTGTGCTTTGCTGGCACTATTTGCTAGTTGACAGGAAATAAACTCCCATCTAATCTGCTCTCTAAAGATGCATTAAGTGTTTCGGTTTAACCCGAGACTTGTTTGTATTTACAGAAAGTAAGGGTAGGTAACATAAATAGAATATAAAAGTAAAAGATAAAATAAAAGTCTTAAGCAATATACTGTGCACAGTGTTGTGTTGTGTGTGTTCACTGACCTGCTCTTTCATGTTTTGGTTTTAAATCTTATCATGTATACTGGTCTTCCCAAAGACTCGCTGCTAGAATACTGATCTGTAATTGACATTTGGCGTCTGGCGGCCCAGTTGTGGGTATGCATATTTTTGGAAAATTCCTGCTCAATTGAAAATCAATTTCTTTGGGACCGATAAATAGAAAAAATAAAAAAATTCATCCATTGAGATCATTGAGAAAAGTGAGAATACTTATTTTGGATGTGAAACGTCCCTTATTGTCATTTCGATGGTGGGTGGTGTGAGTTTTATGTTGGCTGGATGGAACACATTCCTTTGTGATACCTTACTCTTTTCCTTATTACCTCAGGAGGAAATTGCATTGAATAGGTTGCTAGTTGTAAGCCATCTTTGAAAGGGCACCTCTGGGAGCATTCGTTGCTGAAGGCTGATTCTCAGGTGTAGGATGTCTGGTGTGACAATGGCCCTATTATAGTCACTACACAAAAAGTCACTACTCTAGTCAGTAATGACAATAAATTATTGTTTGAATTTATATTGTCATTGTTAAAATCAGTAGTAATTTTTGTTATTTTGTTTATCTATTTTAGATTTTATTACTGAATTATATTAATATTTGATAGACATCCTGAGGAAACAATTAGCCCGATACAGCCAACATGTTGTTAATTAAACATATGAACATTCTGTAATCTGACTGAGGCTATGGTTTAGCTAATTAAACTGAAAAGAGCAGCAAACACCTACCATTTAGGTTGATATAATTGAAATTCTGTCAAGAGGGAAAAAATATATTTAGGAAATTACTATGTTAAAAAAAAAAGAGGCATTTCATCACCCAGCAGTAGATTTGAAGCAAAGGTCAATTCTCCTGTTGAATCATTTTTTTCAACCTTAAACTTGACTACTGATTGCGTCTAATCTCCCTACTCAAGAAAACTTCTTCCTAATTAGCTGCCAGCTCAGAAAAGAGCTAAAACTTGTTAAGTTGACAATGACAAGTGGGCTGTAAAATACAGTTACAAGGGAGTGTATTTCAGATTATGGGATTTTAATATTAGATAAAGTCCTCTCATGTAATATTTTCAAAAGCCTGAACAGTATGCATACATTAGCATCTCATAAGACAATTTTCACTGGCCTGGTTATAGTCCATTTAGTGATATTTGCTGGTTGATCAAAGTATCAATCAGGAATTTTCCTTTCCCTCTATATATTTCTTGTCCTTTCGATCAATATACAATGAGCTGAGAGGAATTGAACTAGTGACGTTAGTATATCATCAAAGGCAGCTCATGTTTTTACCTGTTATATCACTCCACTTTAATATGTAATATGTTTACAGAAAGGTCCAGACTTTGCATGTAGACACCAATTGACAAAAAATGATCAGCATTGACAACACTGGCATTATGGTCCTTGCTGAACATTGTTTTGGTGAAAGTACATTTTCTCTTCTTCCATTATTTAAACAGCCAGTGAATGTGAACATGTTCCGAGTGCACTCAGCTTTGAGCATCCCCCTCTAGCCTTTAGTCCTGACACACTCACCTGTCACTCAGATAAACCCTTACATAGCACTACATGAGCACATCCCCCCCCCCCCCCCCCCCCCTTCTCTTCAAAGCTGAAATCTTTTGCCACTTCAGGAATGGAAAATTGTCTCTTACACCACGGCAGGTCTTAGTGACTGATAGAATTCATCATTTTCTGGCATCTAGGGATTTCTGCTTTTGAATTTCAGGCCAAGCGGTATAGAATGGCCAATTTAATTTCAAGCTTTGCCCAGAACCCCCACTGTACTTGTAGATCATGACTCAGTATGCATTACTCATGGTAGGTAGGTCCAGTTTCTAGTTTCGTTTTGGAAGGCTTTTCTTTTCATGCAACAACAACTATTTTATTCCCGCTGTATATACTATATGCATCTACACACACACACACACACACACAGTTTTGGATTTGGAAAAAATTCAATATTTACATTGACAAACACCTGAAAGGAACCTTCTGTTGATTTTGACCTTCAATTCAGTCTATAATAATTACTAGTATGTTATTCTTTCCAGACATCTGTTTTTTTTGGATGAAATGTTTTGCATGCTTAATCATCAACCATTTATTATTGTATGATGAAAAAAAGGCTAACAATACTGCACACATAATTAATTATATTCACAGCCATAAATGAGTGTAGGCGTTTCTCAGTTTTTAGTAGGACAAACTGGTATAATTTGCTGCTGCACAGCATGGCATATTTTACTTATAATGACCTGTAGAAGCTATCGTGCAGATGATATCAATCATAGTGTTTGTGCTTTAGCATGAGGTTCCCACTGTCAAGAAAGGACTTTCACTATATGTCACTGCTGCTTTGTTATTGATGATAGAACATTTTAAATTAATAACCTGAGCTGGAAAACACCGCTCTCGCCTTCACCACCAGTACAGTGGTAGAGCAAGCAGCTGAGCACCCAACAAATATCTATCATGCAACCTGCATCCCCCACCTCATCTATTCTCATCCATCTACACGTTATTAAGTGTCCATTTTCTTAACAAGAACATGAGCCTGTCCAAGCAATATTATATTTTCTCTTAATTCTGTCTTGCCTTTCCTTGTGTTTGCCATCCTGAATGTTAGTTATTTCTTAAAAAACGACCTTTTCTTATTTTGCAGTCTTCTTTTACACTAAATTCAAAACCTCAAAATATATGGAGTGTTGATGGACCCTACAGCATTTTAATAATGAGGTGTTTGTTTCATGACACAAGTGATTTAAAGAGTTGCAGGCAACTCTTGAGAAATGGCAAAATAATAGATTTTTCAATCAAACTGGTTTGATAACAATATTTTTTTTAATACATTTTTCTTCCATTTCCATGGCTCCTATTTAAAATACATGGGTTGTATTTGAATAATGCAATGAACAGTTTGTGACAAGTAGCTACTAGTTACATTGTGTTGACAGAAAGTTTACAATATGATAGTAATGCAATGCAAATGAAAGTAATTGCATCCGTTTCACCTCTATTCTCAGGTACTAACTGTGAGAGTGATATCAACGAGTGTGACTCCAATCCCTGTCGCAATAATGGTTTATGCTCTGACTTGGAAGGACACTACAAATGCCAATGTCCCACAGGTATGTCAGACTGTGGCCAAAACTACTGTTGTGAAAAACATGCAAGTGTTAATTTTTAAAGAATAGAAAGCTGTGGTAGCAGGAGATGGTATTAACCTCATAAACTTGGATGCAGCGAAAGCAGGGTCCCACTGGTCATTTCAGCATACTCAAAAACAAAGCTGCTTAGTCTTCTCTGGGGAAACGTAATATTGGAAAACCTGTAGTATGTAAAAGAAGTTGGTATAATTTAATTAATGTGTGAATCACAATATAAAAAAATCACAATTTGAATATTCCTAAAATTTGCTATCAGCTCATTTTCAGGCTGATCTCCATTGTACGTTACCTGAGAACCCCTTACGATGTCATGCCCGCCATGGGACACAGATTACATTCTAAATAGGTTTCAATTATCACAGTGAGTAATTACTGTGGTGCTGTAGTTAAAATATTCTCCTGGTGCTTCAATTACACATTAATTTTACCTGAAAAAGCATGCTGATCAGCACACTACTGATCACAAGATTTATACATGTATACAAGTCACACAAACCAAATGGCTGAAGCATGCAAATGTTACATTCTGAAATTATTATTTATTAGTTTTAATTTGTAATAGTTGCTTATTTTGCTGCAGCAATTGAGACTGAATTTCATTCATTGAATATAAACTAATGGACCATTCCTGAGAGCTTTTTGTTGTTGACATGGAACTGTTAAGCCTGGTAATTATTGTTTCTTCCTTTACTGGAACAACAACAGCAAATCACTATGGGAACAGAGCTAATAATGTTGGATAGTTAACTATTATTTCAAAAGAAAAGTTTTATTTTAGCTGTTGTTTTAGCAATTCTTTATTTTGTGAAAATGTTACATTGTTGGCAATGCAATACTCAAGCCATGATACTAAAACATGTCAAAAACAAAGTCATTGAATAGATGACCCAAAACCAATGTTCAGTCAACCAGTGGACAATTTAGGATCTACAATATTTAAACAGCATCCTTAATTTCAATTTGACCAGATGTGATGTATTGTCCCCTGTGTTTTTTGGGCACTGAAGTAGAAATCTGGCTGGGATGTTAGAGGAAAAAGGCAGTAGACTGAGGACTATCATTGAGGTTAACGAGTGCGAAACTCCCATCACAGATGTCCGGCTGCATAACGCCCATGACCTCCCAGAAGGCTCTGCTGCAGCTGATGTGAACCACCCCAGTTAAATTTGCTTTCAACACTGTACCAAACTGATACCATTCACACTGAGAGGAGTTACCTATAAATAATGCAACTATTCAAACCATCCTAATTAGACAAATCATGTTTTGTGTTTGATTTCTCTCAAATGTTTATTAATCATACTGTTCTACACAAGAGTTTGTTATCAAATTCACATTACTGTTCTATGTAGAGAGCAGACTACCATACTTCTGTGGCTGTGGCATTGTGATGCTGTATCTTCAGTGATCGGATAATGTTTTGTATTTTGCACACCAGCTGGTGTGTTCTCTTTTCAGCTGGAGCAATTGGTTGCTCTTTTCAACAACTTCAGAAGCTGCCCTTGTGGCCAGGCATAATCCCTATTCATGTATCCCCAACTCCCTGAGTAAATGGGTACTAGATTTAGCCACACATCCACGGTAACAACATTCCACAAGGGGTACTCTGACTTTCCAGCCTTGGAACTAAATCACATCCGCTTCTTCTTCATCTTAAAAAATCTTAAGGTCTTCCTATCGTCCTTATTTCTTGTAACTCCTCATAATGAAGCTATTTATGTAAAATCAATAGATAAACGTGAGTTTTGTTTGGCAGTACACAAGCCCTTCACATGAGTGCACCAACTGCAAATTGCACCAACTACACATATAAAGCCCAAGTGCAGTGATCCCTCTCATAAAGCTTAGAAAATGTATTTATGTTTGCCCATTGTCTGTTGTTATTCTCAGCAAAGTCACAAAAATATTTATCTTATTAGACAGCGGAAATAATCCAAAAATAGAAACCCTTTTTAGAAACAGAACACAGATGGCTAAAGATGAAAAGGATGGAAAAACAGTTTAAGATAAAATACTATTTACTCATGTGGGGTTTTAAGGCAAGAACCAATAAAAGTTGACCTCTGCCAAAGCCAAGACCAGTTATTGTGAGTAATTGTCACTAGTTAAGATATGTGGATGGATTACTATGACACTAACAGCAGGATAAGACATTGATCTATGTCATAGTCATTGTCCATTGGTGGATTCTTATTTTGAATCTGAAATACTTCCATGGACCACTCAGCAAAAGCAAAATAGGCAAAGTCTTCCTAATGGGAATGTTGCTGGGCTCAAGAGTAGCAGTTGTGCTCTTGTTATCTATCAAATTATGTCTTGTTATTTTCTACTCCTTCAGGTGTTCAAGTATTGCATTGATTATTTAATTTGTATTCATGTTTTCCTGCAGGTCTTCTTGGAAACAATTGTGAAGTGGATATCGATGCTTGTGCTCTATCAAACAACACATGTCCACCAAAGACTCAATGTTTGGATCTTCCTGATGACCTTAAATACACCTGCCGTGTGCCCTGCCCTCAAAACATTCAAGTTGGTAAAAATATATTGATGGTCAATTTGTCTACATACTGTTTGCCATCTTCATGTAATGTTTTGACAGTGAAACTGTACCAACACACCTTTGCTGTTTTCAGTTATATAGACACAGTGTCATTATGTGCAGAGGGGCTGTGTGGAGTGGGATGTAAATGGTGCAGTGTGGCAATTGCTCAGTGTTACCCCAGCCAGTAACTTTACCCGTCTCAGAGATTAAACCAGCTGTGCCAGTCACACTCCACTCATAAACTCACATCATAAATGCTCCACCAAGAGGAGAGTAGAGTGCAGACAGATTTTTCAAGTGGGAACATTATATTGTTTTCCTGGAGTTGCCATTAACTCACAAATGCAGCACAGCACAGAACACATCTGCAGCCAAAGACAAATGACATACCTGTTAGGTGCGGCATGGCTCGGGAAATTTGAGTGGCTGTCTAGCAATCAGAAGGTTCCCGGTTCGATTCCGGGCTCCTCATAGAGAGCCTGTCGAAGTGTTGTTGAAACAAGACACTGAACCCCTAACTGCTCCTGATGTGTTGGCCCCTTACATGGTATGAATGGGTGAATATGAGGTCATTGCACAGCACTATATAAGTATATTTATATATAAGTATTTAAAATGAAATCAGTCTAAATTTGTGGATAATATTTGGATGAAAAATACATTTTCAAGACACTGATGCACGTAATAACCTCTCTGGTCTAGATCACATTTTACAATAATGAACATGCTACAGTAATTTTTATGCCATTACTTTGGGTTAATGAGTGCATAAACACAGTGTGCGGCAACATGATCTTAATGACGGCACAGTGCTTGGACATGGCAGTATAATAAGAGACTGCAGAGATTTACTCCGCTGAAGCTGAACACATTCATGTGGAAGAAACTGTATTATTTTATTTATTTTGTATGTGTGTGCATTTGAAACACCATCCTGTCTTCGGTTTGTTTGACTTGAGATGACACTCAGTATAGCAAAAATGTAGTAACAACATCATTATCACTTAAACGTGGGATCCTAACAAGCAGTCTAACGAGAAAGTGTTATATTTGGTGGGTTTGTCCATATAACCTGCAATTGGATGCTGGGCAAATAATCCTCTTGATACCTTGCAGAGATTACAGTATTGGTACAGTTCCCAAAAAATTAGTATCCCATGTTGAAATGAGACCCTCCTCAAATTAAAGACAGACCCATCAGCAGGAAGCATATCCCCTTTGGCTTTCAGTGTAATATCACAATGTTTAATGTGATAAGTAGGGATGATTTTCTGTTATTCAACTTACTGAATTTAAAATGATCTGCAAATGTCTTTACAAACATTGTCTTATTTCTGATTTTTATTTAGTGAGATAATCCTTATATATCCTTATACTTGACAATCCAATTAATTCCCATAGGAGGATTGACTGTAAATACAATAATCTGACATTGTTTCTGCTGATGCTGTACAGTATATTGGTTTAAATGTGCAGGAAGTCCAGTTCAATTTCAGACTTTTATTAATCTGTTGTTCAATTAGAGTCATGCTCTGTGACCGAGTCCATGTGCAAATGCAGCAAAGTCACAAAATCTGACCTATGCAAATCTATCTTTAAAACATGAAGTCAGGGAAGGTAGCTTAACATAAATGTATGCATCCACAGTTGCATAATTCAAACCACAGAGGCACATTTTTCCATCTGCTTTTTGAATGAGGCCGTATTGAGAAGCATATTTTCTGGATTTTCTTGGATATTTTCTTCCACCATGTCTGGAAGAAGACAAATGTGGAAACGTGTGATTGTTTGGCAAGCTTTCCGCTTCTGGCATTCACAAAGGGAGCACATATACAGGATTGAAAATGTTTCTGCCACCTGACATGAATGGCTGCAACTCAAGATATGCAGTGCCTGTATTTTTGTTTGCATGGGATTCTTTATATTTGGAAGAATTGACTCTACATACAAACAAACCCTGAATGGAGGAGTGCCTACTGATGACAGATGGTGCTGATCATCACTGTGAAGCAAAGCTTGTGTTTGGCCCCTTTACAGAAATGCAATGATGTCTGCATTGTACACCTTCCCACCAGCCGGCTCTGTCCCTTTGTTTCCCACTACTAAACAAACACATGTACCAGCTAGACTTGGTATCTTTTGTTGGCGATATCTCTTGTAAGCTTTAGCGCTCAATGGCCATTGATGTCCTCCTGTAAGACATGACATAGATGTTACATGGAATACTGAGTGACTCCAGTATAAAGCCCAAATCAGTATTCATGAGTGCACCATGTGGCTGTAATGAAGCTCATTTTCAGCCAAGAGCAAGACGTGATTAGTGGTTGTATTGTAAGATAATGACTGTATTGTTGTCCAGATAGGCCTCAACACAGTCCGAAATATTCCCTCTGTGAAGTCATTTTGCATTTAGTAACATACAGTCTATCATATTTCACGGAATGCATACCTAACATCTTTGCTTCTGTTGTTTTTACAGCCATGTGCTAATGGAGGAAGCTGTGTGTGGAATAATGCCACTAACTATACCTGTGTCTGCTCATCTGGCTGGTCTGGTCAGAATTGCCATATAAATGTCAATGATTGCGTTCAAGATTGGTGTCAGAATGGAGCCACTTGTGTGGATGAGATTGATGGATATAGGTGAGCAAATCTTATGTGTCTTCAGGCATGTGTCAATGCATCCAAAACAACAATATTTACCATTCTATTCTTTAGGTGGTAAAACAATTCCTTGCTGTTGTTGTTGCTGTATACAGTGTTAATGAATTCTCTTTAATCTCTTCCTAGCTGTCTTTGTCCCAGAGGATACACTGGTGTCTACTGTGAAGAAGACATTGATTACTGTGTTGGACACTACTGCTCTGAACATGGTGTTTGTGTGGACTCGCAATATAACTTCACCTGCCGCTGCATGCTCGGATATGAGGGGCCGCTCTGTGAACTGGAAACAAATGAATGCAGCAGCTTTCCTTGCACAAATGGTGCCACCTGCATGGACCTAATCAGTGATTATCGGTGCAACTGTCCCCCTGGATTTGAGGGTATGATGTGAACATGAGCTTATTCTGGTCCACCAGTATGGCCAGCTCCATCAATGTCAGGACTTAGATTTGGTTAAATGTAATTATTTTTATTATTATTATTATGAGTGTAGTAGTAGTATTATTAGGGGGCAGTTATCTTATTCTGGTCACCAATGTGAGTATCTTACTGTAAATGTTAAAAAGGGCATTTGTCAGTGTATGGGCACATGATGGAAAATGTATGATCACCTTTAGTCTAGACTGCAGGCAGAAAGAGGCTCTGAGGATGTTTGCATCTTAGTACTGTAGGAACTCTCAGGCTCGGAGAGGACTGACAGTTGCCAGTGGGCAGATCAACTGGACCTTTAAAGTTGTCAGTTAAATCTTAAATCAATTCTATATCTTACTCATAGCTAGAGGAAAAATACTTGCACTACACTTGCATTCTAATGCTGCAGCATTATGAACACATTACCATCTGTGCAAAACAGAACACAGAAGATGAATTGTTGACAGATGTTTTGCATAGTGCAAATATAAACAGCGATAGTCCGTTACCCAATCAAATGCATCCCTACATCCAGGAAATATATACATAAACCAGTTACTTAATGACATTTCCATTGATGTTTTCTGAATGTTCATATAGCATTGATTCATATTCATATTAGACCTCCACATTCTCATTAGGGCAAAACTTATCTAATTTTCTACAATTGCATATTTTGTAATCAGAAGACACTGGAATGTCCTCAGCTATTGTCCCTGTGACGTAAGACGAAGCTGATTGTGTTCATTTTTGTCTCCTGATTATACAGGTAGGACCTGCTCAGAGAATGTAAATGATTGCTGGTCACAGCCTTGTCTTAATGGAGGCTCATGTATGGATCTGATTAATGACTTCATCTGTCATTGTCCTCTTGGTGAGTACCAACTACATAACATTCATATTTCTAGTATTTTGACGTGAGTACTATGCCATTCATTTACAGGAAACTAAGAAAACTATGCATTCTGAAACAAAAATCACAAAACAAATTTAATGGCATCTTTTTGAAAATCATTTTATTCCCCATTCAGAAAAAACATTATCAAAGCATTTTCTGAATCAGAAAATGGCTACATAAATACAGCTTTACTTTGCTTTATTGATCTGGAAATAACAAAGCACAGTAAAAATATGAGCAAAAATTGTTTGCAAGAACATTATGTGACCGACGGCAATTAATGATCCTATTAAAGGTAAACAAGAAGATTACATTCAAGGACATCATGATCACCCTGAAACGTAAATGTGCTGATGCATCAGTACTACTGATAGCAATTTATAACAAATGTGGGACACACAATACACAAAATCTGCAGACCCTAATTTCAGATCATCCCTGGGTGGAACTCTCTTTCCTTTCATTTAAGATCAGCTCATATTTCCTCAGTTTTCAGTGTGAAAATCCAATGGGGGAGGAAAGGAGAAAAGGCAATAAAATGTAAGGAGGATCGATCATTTAAACTCTGATCCCAGGCAATTTACAACTGTTTCACAGACTCAGTTGATTGATCAGTTTATTTAAGTGGAATGTTTTGATCTAATCTCGCACACATTCTGGTGGTGCTGTGCCTCTTCGTCCCTCTTTATGCCAAAGTCTATGAATTAGTGTAAATCTGTGTGTGTGATTATTTTGCTATCTGTTAACAAAAGCATCTTATAACTATGAGAAATATAATACATTGAATTAAAAACATTTTATGAAGTGTAGACTTTATATTACAATAAGTTTTCATTATTCATCACTACAGGGAAGGTTAAAATCTAGTACATATCAGTAGACCTGTATGGAAAAGTCTTGCTTTGCATTTCAAGCTTGCAATTTTCAAACAAGCACACTATTTATTGTGTGTATTGTAATGCATCAGCAAACAACATATTGACCAATCGTAGGTTAATGGAAAATCAGTAGCAGCTCTATGGCTGGTTGGTTAATTCTAAAGACTCATCTAAACCTGGCTTCAGCAAATTCAGCAGAAGCCTAAGGTGTGTGTTTCAGCGCGGTCCTTTAATCAAGTGATGCCTTGTGTGTGTGACCAGCGTAGAACATTCTACAAAGATGGCTGCCGACGTTATTAGTGTAAGATGATTTACCGATCTACTGTCATCCAGAGGTTCTTTGTTATCTATACTAAAGTAGTGCCCATGGTCCAATTTATCTTGAGGATATGTTGTCACTGCCCCATTTCCAAATACGCTTCTACCTCATGTTACACAAAATCAACAGAAAGGCCTTATAAGTCATTAAAACATTTATTGCCTTGGAACATGTGGCCTGTGACCTGCCACTCTTATGACATTACAGGAGGAGCATGGGCGTCAATTAAAATGTTGTGCTCTTAATATTTTTTTGCCATTTGCTTCAATTTAATTTGTGCAAAAACAGAACACCATTGTGTCAGTAAAACCTCCATTAGAGCCTTGGTTTCACTGACAGATTTATAGACAGCTGTTCTTTTATTCCTTTCATTTTGCAGAAATTAAATTAGATAAGTGGTCTGTCACGTTTGCTTGCTTCACACTGCACGCATCAGGTTACAAAATTACATGATTGTGATTATTTTCACAGTCCTGCTTCACATCAACTTGCCAACTACAGTGTGTTTCTATTGTCAAGCCACAGAAACCTGTGTTACCAAGATGACTTTTAACCAGTATACATAGCAACTCGTTCAGCATGGCAAACCTGCAGCAGTGCAGGTTTAGTGTGGACCTACCTAAACCTTAATTCTTATTCTAAGAATTAACAGTATGTCATGGTGAAATGTTTGGTAATGTTTATCAGAAAGGTATTCTAATTTAGTAATCATTTGGAAAAATGCAGCATTTACAGAGGCAGACGCCACCAATGAAGAATGTGTTAGATTGATATGACAGGGGGTTGATAAAGACATTAAAGCTTGTTGATGTATGTCACTGTCCTAACATTACCAAACGTAGTGAGGCAGATTGCTAACCCTTCACCTGACATCAAACAGTATGACAAATGCATGCAGCCTTTATGAGGACCTTTGGCTTCCTCTGTGCTGTTGGAGCCATAGAAAAGATCCTGCAGTATTAACATCAGGCCAGGGCATGATGCACAACTAAAGCTATAGCTTACAGAAGGCCACAAGTGGAACAAAGGTTCAATTAGGTTTATACTAAATCAAGCTGCCAATTTTATTACCAGAGTCTGTCTCTGACTTGTTATCGCATCACGTGGATCACACAAGGCTTCAAGAGCTGTGGTTGAGACAGACAGTAGGCAGTGAAATCGGTGAATGAATTTAAGTGTGAAATAGCCCTGACACATTGGTTTGCAATTCTGATTCATTTTTTGAGTCCTCATCATAGTAGCCCGTACTTCACAACATCTTGTAATTCAGGGGTGGGGAACCTCCGGCCCGTGAGACAATTTTGGCTCTTTCGATGACAGCATGTTAATATTTATACTGTGATCATAATCAGACCGGCAGATTGTAGCGCAAATTTCGAAGCGCCCCTCACCTCTCTGCATGCCTCCTTCACAAGCTTTCTTCTAAAAAGTAGAGGTTAGAGGGAATGCCTGGTTTCAGCTATGGCCATATTTATATTAGCAATGAGGCAGAAACCTATCTCCAGGTTTATGTTTCTACCAACATTACTTCAGGCACTGATGCTTCTAGCAATTTTCCAAAGATCCATATTTGACATTATGCCACAGTCCGGCACATAAGCTGAAACAAGGATGGGAGATCAGATGAATGTACAAGTGTGTTTTTAAGCATTTATTGGAAAAAGAAAAATAATACATTTCCACAGACTCTGTGGGAAGAGTGGTGTGGTGGTGTGGTGTGGCTCCTGAAGTTAATGACGACCATCCATCCTGACCCTGATCCTGCAACAAAGAAGGATCAAAAAAGCACAGTGACACCTAGTGAAGCGGAGGAGTCACTTTCATTTTTGCAGAATATAAATTCATTGCTTTTGATTTGTTGACGATCGATGTGATTGGCTGAAATGCAACATGTTCCATATGTTTTCATGGCTAATATCCAGAATTTGCTAGTATTTTACCTCAACCCAAAGAGAGCCTGATAAAGTTGTAGTCCAACCCATCAGCGTTATTAGGTTCTTGGTTATTATTCACAGTAATGATGGAACAGTGGAATATTCAAAACATACATGTCCTATTAAATATTATAAAAAGCTTAACCCAGGTTTCAAAACCATGCCACCACCACACCAGATTTATTACACTCATTACACTTTAATATAATGGTTCTCTCAAAGAACATGATTTCCTTTCCTTTGATGTGTCAATTGTAGCACAGAGGGGGGTCCAATTAAATATGCTGGAGCACAACATATTTCTGCTAAGGAAAATGATTAAAACCCATAAAGCACTGAACAAGGAAATCGGAAAAAAACTGCAGTGGTTGCTTTTAATGTGTGCAGTAAAATATTTGCTTTCACTATAGTATGTCTTGTTACCGGGCATTTTAAATGAAAAACAAGTTTCAGTTCTGCCATTTAGTTCAGTTAAGCCACAAGTAGCTGTCAGGTAGAATGGGAAGTCCCATTTGGAGATGGTGACACTGTAAATGTGACATTCCTTCATGCAACATTAACCTCTGAGTGAATTGCACGCACAATTGGTTATTAAACACTTCTGAAGCACTTTGTTGGAGGCAATAGCTGTCCATTAACTAGTCAAGGCAATTCATAATGTGATCGGAAAAGGGTAGTTGGAAGGTCATGAAACATCTAGATGGATCTCTTGATGTAAAACACACTAAACAGGTTACAACGTAAAGAAAATGAAGCGTGCGTAAAGCTAAAGGAACTACACATCTGAAATAAATCTGCTATGTCTCCTCTGTGTATTTTCTGGTCTTGATGAAAGGGATTCTATTTTGGGATTCTCATCTTTATTTGTCCAAACACATGTAATCATTATGGGCTGCACGATCTGTCTATGCTTTATTTATAACAATAGATATTGACATGGGTATCTATCAGTGACATGCAGACGTCCATTTGGCGGGGCAGATAAATGTGATATAGATCAGTCTGGTGGGGTGTGTCTTTGTCAATGATTCCTTTGATTAGCATATTGCATAGCAAGTAGATTGTAAAAGAAAGAATCAATATCTCCATAAATCTACTGGAGAAACGGTATCTTTACCTCATAAAACTTGGTGCAGGGAGCCACATAATGGGAATTACTGTCATTTTATGTGTTTGATTTTTAGGGTTTAAAGCCCAAGGTTTTCTGTTTGTCTTCTCTTCAGGATTCAAGGGGAAAGATTGTTCTGTGGATCTTGACCTTTGCACATTTGGATTGTGCACTGAACATACACTGATATGTGTGGAGGCCAAGGATGGACAGAATGTCTCTTGCACATGTGAAAGAGGTAATAAGACCTTGATCAAATCCCTTGTACTGCAGGAATATGGTGCTTTATAATGAATGCTGCCGCTTTGCATTGTTTTGGTTGTATAATTAAAATTTTGCCAGCTAATGTTAAGAAATAGTTATATTGTGTGATCAGACATGTGTGTCACTAAAATATTACTAACCCCATTGATAAATAAACATTTTTAATCCTGTATAACCTGACAAATCCAACAGCTGGATTTTATAATTCATGCATAACACTGAATTTAGGTCAATCATAATTTCATCTATAGCTCCCATTTCCCTCCAATAGGATGGCAACAGCAGCTGATACTTATGATAGGGACAGCACAGATGTAAGGGGAGGAAGCGAAACTAGTGAGGTGCTGCAGAATAACCAGGCTCAAGACCCTTATTTTCTCAAGACAGGGATGTATGTAACACTGCATATAATAAACACTGTGGGAAATAGTGGGATGTGTTTGCTGAATGCAACTAAAACAAAACTTTCCTCCTTTCAAGATCATTATAAGTCTACCCCTCTCCACATCGGCTATGGTTTACATCCTTTTTCATATGAGTTTTTTCATCGTATAGTACTTCATGTAACCCAATCAATAAGCATAACTTCATTACTCCTTTTGCACTTATGGTTGGCAGATGTCAAAGTGAAGGATTGTAAGTGATTTCATATGTAAATGAAAGCAACCTGCGGTGAGCTACTCCACCCAGATCACTTCTCAAGGGCAAACTGAGATGCTTTCTTTTCTACATGTTGCAAGTTGCCTGACTTGACTTCCATGTTTGCGGACCAAATGTGTACTATCTCGAGGAACATTAAAGTCATACGTTCCCTTGCTTTAGGCCAGACTGACTCTACTTTTTGTTCATCACTTATGATGAATTCAGCATCTGTAGTCATGTGAGTTATTTATCAAACAGACACAACAGACTGGAAGTGCAGTATTGTGGTCATCTGAGGTGCTCTATGCATGAACATTGAACTTTTCTTCCTCTCTCCTTATTGTGTATGCATTTTTGGTAATATATTTACTAAGGTTCCTCTCTGCATCAGAAGAGCAGGTGCTAATAGCTCAGATGTGTTAAAAATAGTTGGTTAATGGATGGAACCTTTACTCTGCAGATATTAGCTGACAAAAAGTGCGCTGAGAAAGAGTGAGCTGACAAAAGAGTGAGCACAATAAAAGATCCTCACTGTATCAAAACATACAGAAATGCAAACAGATTCTTAGAAAGTGCGCCTTAGCCTCACAATAAACTGATAGAATATCTGTTTTCACAGAAAATAGGGGAGGGTCGGGGAGTTTTGGTGATATGCTCATTAATTTTAAACATCCAGTGAACTGAATATTAATAAAATTGTGCTAGGTCACTCTTGATAAAATATTGCACTTGCCTCAGTATTCTAATGAGACATTGGTTGTATTAACATCATCTCCACCTTCTCCAGTCAGACCCACTGCATCCCAGTCAGCTCTCTCTCACCACAGTACACTCTGGATGTGGTGCCCATTATAAGCTATACATTATAATATAAAGAAATACTATTATGTATTCAATTCAATTTGTGGTTTGTTTGATTTGGTTAATGAATCTTAATCCATCAGTATTAAAGATACAAATTAGATACATTAGCTAATTTACAGATTGTTGAGGTGGAATTAAATTCGTTAAATACATTTTTCCCCATGGTTCATTAGGTAATAAAAAAAAAGAACAGGAATTTTAAATTATTTACATGTAATTGTTTGTTGTGGTGGAGCTTCAGTATTAAGTTATGTCAGTTTATTCAGTGGCTAACATTACATTTGCATTATTACAAATAATCTGTGGGCTGTAAGTATTGTGATATAGGCGGGACATTGACATGCCTGTGTGTGTGTGTGTGTGTGTGTGTGTGTGTGTCTTGGCACACTGATGCATGTTATTTGCTTTATGTGGTTCCCAGTTTATAGCCTGCCTTTGATCTTGAAAACTACTTGCTTTAGCTTGTTTCATGTATTAAATCAGGGGCAATGACTGACTCTTATTAAACATGATTAAATGATCCAATGGGCTGAGTCTGCATGTGCCCTGCAAGCTCTTTGAATCAATACCGGCTTTGAAAACCAGCTTTTGTTTGTCGAAACAAAGTCATACTGATCCTAATTGGCTGCGGAATTAAACCAACCAAAGGGATTCCAATAACAAATGTTTTTTTTCATTCTTTTACATGTGCTGCAGGCTTTGGAGGGTCATTTTGTGAGGTAAATCTCAATGAGTGTGAATCAGAGCCATGCCAGAACGGTGGTATTTGTGTCGATGGCATTGACCTGTATCAGTGCTTCTGCTCAGAGGGTAAGTTGTAATGTATTTAGATCCTCCAGTAGTTTGAATGGCATGATTATGTGCCACATTCAGCTAATTCAAATGTCTGACCCTTACTTTTGGACTATTGTTTGGTTTTTTTGGTGTCTTCCTGTGGACATATATTACATGTATTCTATTTGATGGGTGACATTGTATCACTTTACATTAAGTCAGTACAAATGACCTATAACATAGAGTGTAAAAATCAATTTCTGTTGAAAAGCCACAGTGAAGCCCTGCCGAAAAGATGTTTTAAACTTGGCCATGTAGGTACAGGCAGTCACAAGGTGTATCCCTATTGTTCTTGATGGTGCGCCGTCTCTGTTTATAGATGTTATTTAATTGCATCAGGTTTGACAGCTTAGGCACAATATGAGACAGATATTTTAAGGCACCAAAGTAAGTGATTTCAATTGCCCTGTACCTGAGCCAATTGCACACATCGGGAACAGCATGTCTCCAGCTGATGCGATCATTGCCTTGCTGAGTTGAGTGTTTTCAGAATATGGGTCAGGCACCAGCACTGAGCTGTATGTACAAGAAGCTCCGAAGGGGGAACGTTACACCACACGTATTCTGTGCAGGAACAAAACCAGGTGGAGGTGCAAATGCATGTATTGTGTGTACTTTTGGTTTTGTACAAATCTATTTTCTCATGCGTGTGGACAACACATTGCTCTGCAGCACACTAATCAGCCAGACTTTTTAGCCAGATGGAAGCTACAAAGGTAAAAGTCACAAGTGCGCTTTGATTGGACTCTGTTTCTGATGTTCAAGCTGGGAAACATGGCAGCTTTTATGTCTCATAAACTTATATATGGTATTGTAATTTCTTTGACAAAAACATTCCAGTGTATTCAGTTGGTGGTCCATATTGATGCATATTTTTGCGGATTTCTTTTCTTCTTTTATAGCACAACAATTCGACACAAGCTCTGTTTCAACAACCCCCCCCCCCCCCCCCCCCAATTTAACGTAACTGTTGATTTTGCTGATTACCACAACTTGAACCAAAGAGGAGGAACTAATCAGTGGAATCAGCTGCTGTAGTGTTTGCTCGAAGCGAAAATCTGCATCCTCTCCATCCTCCACTACAGAAGGGTTGACACCTGCAGTTTATAGCACATGATGTTGATTGCTACTTCATAATTTTCGCCTACACATTTTCTCAATTATCTCGGCTTGAGGTCAAATGGCCTTTGTGTTTACAAATATTTACTATACATATCTCTGATCGTGTCACCACATTCCTACACTCAAACGCCTGATTAAGCAAGACGGAATACATCTCAGCTATTTTGCCAACAAATTCCTTGGTCCAGTTGAGTTGTTACCTGTGAGACATACCTCTGATTGAACCTTGATTGCGGGTGAAGATAGTTATGCATTATTAATGAAGTCAGGATAATTGTCAAGTTTTATGACATGGAGAGAGGTGGAAATTGGTTCCATGGTCAGTTTGAGAAATGATGAGAATTTGACCTGCAATGATGGTGTTGATGGCCAAGCATTAGTCATGGGCCTCCTGTAGCTGTAGCGTGTGACAGTGTTAATGATAGTCGTTTTGCAGCGTGACCATGCGGTGGAATATATTTATGGGAGAATAAAATGTCAGAAATTGGCAGTGCTCACTTTTATTTCAAGACATTAACCTTTTATTTATAAAATATTAAATGTGCTGATATAACTTAAAATTAATTATCCTGAAAAAGTGTTCACCAGGTACACACACAATATGAGAAGAATATGTTGAATAATATACGTAGGGGTAGGTTTTACTCCCGCATAATGTTGAATAAAAGTGAAAATTCAAGTTGGGTATAATGTAATATGAATTAGTTTCCTTTGTCATTCATGTTTTTGTCCCAAATCTGACATTCTGACATTCATGCCTCTGATGCTATATTGTCTCTTAATACAGGGTTTGGGGGGTTAAACTGTGAAATCAACAATGATGAATGTGCCCACGGATACTGCACGAATAATTCCACATGTAATGACCTGGTTGCAGACTATGAATGCATCTGTCCTTCTGGCTTTACCGGTGAGTTATTCATGTTATCATTTTCATAATCTAGGGTTTGATACATGTATAGTGTTGATTGGTGACTCATCACTATTGGAGTGGTCTCATTCTCTAATGTAAGAGCTTGTTTACCAATGTCACAATCATTGCAGAATCTGTGGCATTATATTTGTTGTCTACTTTGAGTGAGGACACCATGCTGCCCAAAATAGAATGAAAAATGATTTAATAATAGCACTGAATTGCTGTATTAGACCTAGGTCTTTTTTTAAATCTATCCAGACCAAATTCTACTCATTTAACTTTTGTGGAATAAAAACATAATTTATTTTCATTGATTGGTTTAACTGTGGTTCTACCATCTCCAGCTACTGTATCAGCACGGTATGTCTGCTCGGCATCACAGTTTCATTAACATGTCTGACTGTAACAATAATCCCACAAAATGAACCATCATTAAGATTTACGGACACTTTAACAAGCTAAATTATTCCTGCATCTGTCCCGACAAATTGCCTGCACCTGTGTGCCATGCTCAGCATATGTAAAGCAGTCTGTTGTCCAACTAAGATTTTTCCTGCATTTTAACTATTTGTATGTTACTAGAGTGGTAGACATAAATCATTCAAACATTGTAGCTCAGGTGAAGTGTTAACCCACTAAACTAGTTCAGTATACTCCCTGGTAACTCACCAAAGCTTTTACCAGGAAGACTATCTTTCTTCAGGAAGAATCTTTCATATGCGGGTGCAGATATGATGAGAAGGTGAACATTAGGCATGGCTAAATGAACTTGTTTGTGCTTTTGGCTTTTGGAACGAACGTGTCAAGATGAAATGATCTCTGTCGACTCCATTACTGCACGTAGACGTACCCCACATTACACTCGTTGTAATGTTAATGTCCCTTCCTCCCTGTAGGAAAGCTCATTTATATGAGTGGATGCTGAGTTTTGTGGCTACGTTGGTGTGTGTGTGTGTGTGTGTGTGTGTGTGTGTGTGTGTGTGTGTGTGTGCGTGCGCGTGTGTGCATTTTTATTGTGCCCAATTAACAATCTCTTATTTTACCCTACATCCAGATAAGAATTGCTCGACAGCTGTCTCTGGATGTGGCTCTGATCTGAAGTCTTGCAAAAATGGACAAATCTGTTCCCGCGGCTCGAGTGGGGAAGCACAATGTATTTGCCCTCCAGGTATTTCTTCTTTTATAGTATCCAAATGCAGTCAGAGTGTAGTTTGTTACATGTATTCATTTATTTATTGTTGTTTGTATGTATGTCTGTTTACAGATTTCACTTCGTCCTACACTGACATGCTACATTAAATACTACATAATTAGATAATACTGCTATTGTATCCACTTTGTCCCTACTGTCCTCTGCTCTGTTTAGCTTTTTCTACAGTAATCCCTCTTGTGAATTCAGCATTTGGAACTCATTATATCGTTGCTTGTAGTATCACCACCAAAACATTATTCTCTACTTAAATACCACTAAGAGCACATCTACCAATCCATACATTCACTTTAAAACTTGAGGTTGAAATCCCCCCCACCCCACTTGGTTGAATCGCTGTTGCTTGTCTCTGGATAGGATGCTGTTTATAAGTCAGCAGAATGGAAACTACTGGCAATGACAGCATTTTGTGAAATTCCAATTCAAGCGTGTGCCAGATGTGGGAAGGCAGATGGATGCTCTACACAGCTCAGCACATCAATCACTTCTTTGATCCAACTACTCACGGGCTACCATGGCAATGACTGCTCTTCATCTGAGCCATTGTGTGTTAAATCCTTGTGACCCTGAGGGGAACCTCCTCCGTGAAGAACTGGCAAATACATATAGATGTGTGTGTGTGTAAACATGGCTATGCTGGGCCATGCTGCAAAACTCCTATAAACCATTGTGTTGCTAGGATTTTTCATGATGGTTCAGGGTGTGTGGCTCCGTCAAGAGGGTTTCAAGCATGATTGTTTACCAGGTAGGTTTGCTATCCAGGAGGGGCTTGTTTCAAGTGGAGACATTTCTTTGAAAGGAGCGTGTACATAGCCGACACACTCCAGGGTTCGATGCTTTTCCTTGTTCTCCCTTTTCTGTTGAAGTGTAATCTCTTTGGCCTTAAGCAACACCAACGTAAGAACCTTATTAAATGTGTAAGTCAGAGCTCACGTAATCATGCTGTGAGCTGAATTCAAAGCAGTGATGATAGTGTTGCCCGGTTAGGATCCAGGATGTGGTTTTTTTCCACTTCTGTCAGAGGAGTAATATATCAGCAAAGGGAAATGTTTTCATTTTCCCCAAAGAAATAATTACCTAATATTTTCTTGGTACTTATTTGATAAAAGAAATATAACATAGGCTGTATACAGACCTGCGGTTTGTTTGCTTTGTTCCCATTTGGGGAATGTTTACAAACCATCCTTGATTAGATTTGTGTTCATACAATCTGACCAGGGAGTTTCCCCCTTACCTGGGAATAGTTTCCTTCTTCCGGACAAATTCACAAAGACAGGAAATCATCATCAGTTCTATGTGTGCATCATTGCTTTGCCTGCTATTGTCTCATTGATTTAACAGCACTAGGTACATTGACAGTAAATTAACTTTGGGGGAGCATCAATCAAAAACAATGTGGTGATGCGTCAAGTCATCTCCGTCGAAACAGCTCTTACAGAGTATGGAGGCAAACAACCAAATTTCACAAACAATTTCTCTTCTGAAGACGCATCGGCTTGGTTAGATATTTATTAAATGTATGAGCCGATACACATTATCAGCAAACAACTCTTTTTCATAGCATATACAGTACAGCGAGTGATTTTATTGAGTGGGTTGCTTTCTAGCTGCAAACAAACTGCTCCTCGGAGGGATTGCAAGCCGAGACCGCCCTTTCAAGACGTTCTCGGCCCAGTTGATTTGGTTCGGACGCTGTTGCGGTGTTCACACATTCCCAAACGAACTGATCTAGGGGGGTAAACGCTACCGGTTTTCAAACCTATCCCGTTTCATCAGTTAGTACAATTAGTTGGTAAATAAAATGTTTTACCAGATAATGATGCAGTAATTATTAGTAATTGTGTAGTATCAGGTTCGGTTGGTTGGTTTGTGTGTTTGATCTAATTTTTTCACTTCTTTCTTGTTCTTATATATTGGTACTGGTGCAGTACCTGTACTGCTCTTTTCAGCACATAAATTCAGATTATGAGCCTGGTAGTTCACAGAGGTCCACATACAGTTTTGTTCTCTTGTTGTTTGGTACCAAAATGCAAACCAGCAAGTGGGGATGCCAACACAAGTGCATACACTCTTAGTACATGTACGTATGTACTATGAACTATGTGCCTCTTTAATTCCAAGACAATTCTCACGTTCTCATGACGTGTTTCTCTACCTACTGCAGGTATATATACTGCGTCTCTTCTCTGTTCGGATTTATATGCACAGAGCATATGAATGTGCCTTGCACCCATAAAGTTTCAGAGTTCAATTCAATTAATTTTATTACAATCAAACACGGAGAGATAGAGGGGAGAGTGCGACAGAGAAAGGCGGAGACAAAGACTCCCCGTCGACACAGTTGACTACACAAGACACCCCCACCTCCATCTCTCTCTTTGTCCTTTATTTTACTGTGTGCATGTTTAGCCAGTACAGATTATGTGCAGCCCTGGTAATACATAATTGGTTATTGCTGTATCTGTAGCTACTAAACATAGATACATATGACAGTGGTGTCATTCTACCAACCATATCTAATAAATGTTTCTTCTCACAATAACATCATACTTACTGACATAGTTCTATCCCAGTTAACTTTAAAAGTGAACAACTTACAACATTAAGGGCCAGGTTCACTCAGGGTTTGTGGGCCTTTTACAGACAGTAACGAGACTGTCCATATTTACAAATGTGACAAACCGTGTGTTAACTTCTTTGCAGAAATGTTTGTTTCATACATACATACATGAATGGTTTATATCTACAACATGATTATAGATAGTTTATTGTGAAGTACAATGATATCAACTATAACGATCAATCCAATAATAGAATCATTATAATTGTCTTAATGTACTGTGATGTAATTTTATATATGAAGAAGTGAAAAAAGCAAATTATTATTAATTGAAATTGGGAAGGCATGTTGGATAAACTGTCCTTTCTCCGCAGGGTTCACAGGGGAGTTTTGTGAGGTAAACATTAATGATTGTGAGAAACAGCCCTGTGGATTCCTCAGTGTTTGTGAAGACACCTTCAATGGCTACAACTGCTTCTGTGCACCTGGATTTGTCGGTAGGTGAAGGTTTCTTGAGGTTACTGTCTGTCATTACTATTGCTATCCACAGACCCATGGTGTCAACAGGTTGCAGATTGTTACAGTGTCCTTTTCACCATCTTCTTAGGTAATAACTGCGAGACTGAAGTAAATGAATGTCTCAGCCAGCCGTGTCAAAATGGAGGCTCCTGCACTGATGAGCTCAACTCGTTCAGCTGCCAGTGTCCTCCTGGAATTACAGGTAATTGCATGCTTCTAACAATTATTTTCTTTTCACAAAACCTTTAAGTCATGGTCAGTAAAGGTTTAAAACAAGAGCTCTTTAAGTGGAACACATGACAAGCAAAATCTGATTTTACTCTTTACTTAGGTTACTAGTGCATATCAATTAAATAACAAATAGACATGTGTTGGGCTTATTTAGAAGTTGCATTCTATGTAACACATGCCATCCATATACAGCTAGCACACAAACAATGTAAAGAAATTGGAAAGCGAATCTAGATCCAGATCTCAGTCAAAGGAGACATTTTAGTTTGTGCCATTTCACTGTGGTCTCATATAGTCTTATTTCTCTCCTATAGTTTCCCCTCCAGGATACAGTTATATTACATTTTTATAGTTGCCATGCAATTCTTTTGCACAGGTATCGCTTGGTGCCACTATCTAGTTATCCAAAAGACACCCAGTTATAGTATCCATACATTAGTTTATTTGATTATGACAAGAAAGACAATTTATAGCATACCAGTTCCTAATTCAACAATGATTAAATGTGATCAGTACGTCTTTATTCTTTTGTGTGGAATTCTGTGGTGGGGTGCTGAAATGTTGTAGGTGATTAAGATTCACTCAAATGCTTCTGTTCTGATTCTGGAAACTGGGACATCATACTCCCTCCCCCACATGACCCTGCTGAGGCTGATGAAACCTTTGCTTGTGTCAAGGAGCCTACTAGCAACACGGAACCCTTAGTTCTCTTTTGAACCACAGCCATCTCAAGGTTCTTTGCCTTTGGGTGGTTTTGTGGATGGCTCTTCTTCTCCTTTCCTTTTCATTGTTCCAGTGAACTGTGAACTGCTCCGGCCAGTGATGAGGCTGCCAACAAAGCAGATTTGCTGCTCTTTGCTTTAGTGGCTAGTCAATACAGGACCCACATAAATTAAGAAAACGTTAAACAATAATGTAGCACTATGGCACATCATGGAAATGTGAGTCCACCAATAGATTTACTATCATATCTTTCCAGGAACCTACTGTGACATTGACATTGATGAGTGCATATCAACTCCCTGCCTCCACAATGCCACATGCGTTGACCTTGTACATGGCTATGAATGCATCTGTATGCCAGGCTTTACAGGTTAGTGAATGCAATGTATAATATTGAAATGTATAGATACTTTTCTTTTCTTCAATTCAATGGTGAAGATGCTGCATCCTTATTTTTCTTATTGAATGACACTCTATGTGATGTCCTTGAATCATAAGTTGTATCGTCATGAATATTATGGTTATCTACTCTCAATCATATAATGTGATGCAGCAATAGCCAGTTTGTCTAAGGGTATTATTAATGTTGTATCTAATGAAATCTATTCATGCTATTGCATTTTCATATTGTGAAGCTTCGTGACTCAGGTCAGACAGGTGTCAACAATGCTAGAACCAGTAGAAAGTTTGCATTTCTTCGGATGCACAGTGGTCTGACGTGAAGGTAAATTGTACTTTATTGACTCCCATAGGGGAATTCATCAAATCCATTTAACCGACTATCAAACTATTAGAAGCAGTGGGCAGCCAATATGCAGCTCCTGAGGTCCAACTCTGTGGCAATAATAATTAATTAATAATTAATAATGTTGTGCATTTGCAACAAGGAAGAGTCAGTATGTAATCAAGCATGTTTTCATGGTGACAATAGCAACCACTGATTCTTCGTTGTGATATCACAGAGTAGTTTAACACATGCAGACAATTGGAAACGTTAATTATAATTATTTCCCTGCATGTGGTGCTGTGATGCCAACTATTAAAAGTACAACGATGAATATGACTATAAATGAAAACACAGATTGGGTATTTCCCCACTAATATGGCTTTGGAACAGTTTGCTTCTAATTCCCAAAGCACAGGCTAGTGGCACATTAAACTGGGCGCAGGGATTAATGTTGTAATAACAATTGGACTGATATCTTTCTCTTTTTGAAATTTGTGTGAATAATATCTTTAAGAGAAAATCTTGCAATGTTAATGTGCATTTACTATCTAACAAGCTCTGAGGTAACATGGCTGTGTTCAGCTCCTATTCAGGTTCTTATCTTCAACTCTCCAATCATTAGTGTTAATGTCATTAATATGTATCTCATCTAAACTCGGGAAAATTTAACCATTTATTACCTTTTATTTCATTTACGAAATACTGTACATCTTCTGTTAGAACTCATATTGGTAAAGGTCCCCCTGAACCTGAGAGATTGTTGTTGAATAGTATGAAGGTCCTATCATTCCTATTGTCACCTTGAAATCAGATGTTAAAGGAAATTACCATGCAAATCTATTGTACATTCATACAGAGGTCAATATCTTCTTCTGGGTTTACTGTAGATGCGCCACTGAAATCTGAAAAGAAAATAACGAAACTAGTTTATATTGCTGAATTTGCACATTGCTTGTTTCTAGCTGTATTTTCTAGTGTCTAGTTTTTTTTACATGTTTTGGATCACCACCAGATTCTAATCAATATCTGGATCTAAATTGCACCTGTTAATACTCCTTCATTAGAGGCTAGTTTCTTCATTAAGATTGGTGGCTAGCGTTTACCAAGGCTATTTTTAAGGTACAGAGAAGAAATGGCAGCAGAAATATTGCTTTGAATTCTCCTCTCCCACTCATTAATTCCAGACATTTTGCAATTCCTTGTTATCCAGTTGGATTAATATTCTGCTGACAGCCAGGATTTTGTCAGAATATGTCTTTCAACATTTCTTAAAATGACCCAGATTGATCTTCCATAATGACAGGAAGTCTGAACTTCCAACATTTCCTCAGTCAAGAGAGCACTCTGTTGACCACCACATATGCATAGTCAGGTATTTTTAAAGTTCACAGCAGCTGATCGTTAATGGTGGGACTTTATTGTAATGATCTGGGCTGTGGCTGTGCTCATCAGTGTTACTTAAACCCCCAGAAAATTTAAGAATTGCAGCCAAATTTGGTGGGTGTAATTCAAATACTTTTTAGATTTATTAAAAAAGCTAAATGTCAAATAAGTGCCCTGTCTTGTAATGCACAAGCTATAAAACTGCAGACACAGTTCAGTCCTATTCAGTGGTATTCAGGACACAGCAGATGTGTTCTGTAATCCGAGCATTGATTGGTTTTGAACTGCCAAACATTCGTGGCAGTGATCCTTCCCTGTGACTGATCAGCCTGTATTTTCTTTTCTGTGATAGGTACCAAATGTGAACTTGACATTGATGAGTGTGCTTCATCTCCCTGCAAGAATGGAGCTACTTGCATTGACCAGCCTGGTAATTACTTCTGCCAATGCATGGCTCCCTTTAAAGGTAATGAGCACTGAGGGAACGGGGACTAAAAAGCAAAGTTAATTAACTTCACATACTGTTGTTCTCACCTGTCTGAACCCACTTCGCATGTCTCAACAAAAACTGGTACAACTTCATTTGCTGCCTTTAGTTTAAGCAAAGAGAGCCCAAATCATTATTGAGCTGTAACTGCAGGAACATATGGTGTGTGGTTTGGCCACACAGTATTTTATTCAATATGAATGATGTGCAAGTTGAATAAATTCAAGCGCAATACTGACAAATATACAGTTCACAGTGTATTCACCTGGGCCACATCGGTGAGTTGTTGAACGCTGTTGTGATTAAAGGTAGGAATGATTTCCTGAAATGTTCTTTGTGACAATGGAGCTGAATGAGTTTGTTGGAAAAAGAGCTCTGCTTTCTGTCCAGTGTGTGATGGACGGGATGGGCAGTTGTCAATGACAGAAGGCGTTTTGTTCAGTGACCTCCCCTCCATCACTGATTCAAATTGGCTCTAGGTTGTGGCCAATGACAGACCCAGCTTTCCAGATGAATTTAATTATCCTTTTGGCATCACTAGCACTGATGCTACTCCCCTAGCAGACCACAGCATAATAAATGGCACTGGCTAAAACAGAATGATAAAAGATCTCCAGCATCTTGTTGAACAGGTTGAAAGATCTCAGCTTTCTTGGGAAATAGAGTCTGCTCATCCCCTTATTGTACACAGCTTCACTGTTGGTCTTCCAGTACAGCCTGTTCTCCAAGTGGACATAACTAAATGCTTCACAATCCTCACCCAGAATACATATGGGCTCTACCTCTATCACTCAACCTGTCCTTCTCAAATCGACCACCATCTCCATGTTCTTGTTGACATTCAGCATCAGAGGATTCATCCCATTCCACTCAACAGATGTATCCACCAGTCCCCTGTATTCCAACTCCTGCCCATCCCTAATACACCACACCACCGCAGAGTCATCGAAGAACTTTTCGTGTGGCAAGACTCTGAGTTTTACTGAAAGATAGGTAGTCAGTAATCCAGGAGGCCATAGACTGATACCGCCACCCATCCCCTGCAGTTTCTCACTCAAAATTAGCGGTTGGATGGTTTTGAAGGCATTGCAGAGACCATGATTCTCAGAGTGCCGCCAGTACTATCCAGGTGAGAATGGGCAAGCTGCAGCAGGTAGATGACAGCATCATCACCCCGTCACAGTCAGGAATGGGAGCGTGGTCATCTCTGGGGAGGTTCGGAGTTTGTGATCAGTAGGGCTTTGCAGGTGGTGGTGAGACTCAATGTTACATGGAGGTTGCACATGTCATGGTAACTGGAGAGGGGCACAGCTGGGGGTCCTGTACTGAACCAATTGAAAAAACACATTGAGCTTGTTACCCCCTCCTGTGAACCTTTATTGCTGAAGCCAGTGGTCTCGTTCAGGCTCATCCACAAACATCTGGGGGCAGAATGAACACACTGGCCAGAAAAACATTACATATTAATTATTATTCATAGATGAATGTTTTATTTAAGTAAAGATTTTTTTGTCTATTTGCTTGTAATTCCACCTGTACCACGTTAAAAAAAGTAACTAAAATTAACAAAGATTCTGTCAAAACATGAGTCAAGTTGATTCCCTTATTTAGTGAGTAATCACAATTTAGTGGTAATTGCAATTTATGCCACGATTACTACACAATTTACATAAAGACATTTTTGGAGGAAGAGATTTTTGGCATAAAGTCCCAGGAATTGTTTGTAGTTTCATTTGCAGTAATGGAATTCCAAAAGAACAACAGCCATTGTTTAGATGAAATAAACAAAAACACAATATTCTGTGACTCCTACTAGACGAAGTCTTTTAAGCAAGCTGAGCCCACATTTAAGGCAAAACCCAAGAAACAGTCTGACAGCTCTAATGAGTGATGGGTGATCCCCCTCGAAGAACAACAGTGCGGCTTTACATGTTAGTTCAGCAAAGAGGAGCCATTCCTAAAAAGGCATGCTGAATTGATAAAAGGCACTTCAAAGAACCAGACCAAAATGAAAATGGAAGCCTACTGCACAAATCTGGCACAGCTGCTTACCCATATAACATACAAAGTGTAATGTTGTCCTTAGTGTAAACCATGCTGTGGCTGTCAAGTGCTTTTTCAATAACAGCAGCAGAGAGGTAGAAGAAGAAGAAGAAGCATCCAAGAATGAGCACAAATTCAAGCAAACTCCAAATGTTTTACAGTTACAGTCATCCAGCTATGTATTCTATTCTAGATACCTAGAGTAGGAGCCTCCACCAGCAAGAGACTTGGTAAATCCTGGACAGGTTCATAGATGTCACTACTCAATCAGGTCATCTACAGATTTGTAGTTACGTTTATGAAGGGACATGGCACTTTGCCTTAATTCTCATGATATAGATAGGATACGCAGGGCCAGATACATTTTAAACAGCAGAGCCCAATACTGCAATGTTTAATTTAAGGTTTTTATTGTAAGCTGTTTGATCTTGTTGCTAAATGAATTGAACGACGGATAAACCACATTCAAAAGAGTTTTAGGGTTAGGGATTTTGTTTAAAAACAAATCACCAGGAAATTAACTTGGGACATGGTGGTGGAGCTACTGCTCAGTAAATTATAATAAATGTTCATTCCACTTTTGTCTTAATACTAAACCACATGGTGGGGGTGCTTCATTTTAGATTAACAAGCAATTTTATCAAGATGGCACTGAAATGGCAGCTCTCAAAGAGAAAATGGTTATGAGAGCAGCCAACATAGAACCAACTGTCTCTAAAACCCAGTCTAATTTCCTTGCACTTTGACAGACCCCAGCTGGAGCTCTGTCTGAACAACAACTTTGCCAATTCTCTCTCTAACACAGAAACTCCAACTAAAAATCAACTTAAATAATGAACATATATTAGTAGTATATTTCTTAAAAATAACATCAAGGAAATCTCAATTTCAGAAGCAGGAGTGCCAGACCTTTGTGATAGACTTGCTCAGAGCTAAATTGAACCACAAATCAATCATTAAAATGAAAAATACACCTAAGCATTAATGGTCAATGTATATAATTTAAATTACAATTGTTGTTATTTAAATAACAACAAAAGTTCTTAGTTGTGAAGTAGATTACTCTAGCTTTGGGTTTTTTGCTCAAAGATTACATAACAGTTACCTTGTGAGGATTATAGTCTTAACTGAACCCAAATTCAGAACACTAAAAAGCCGGAAGCAGAGGTTCGGCCCACGGTTTTACTAAGCACAAACAAAGATATACACGCAGGCAACCTGGCTGGCTATGGGCTTCTAACTCTTAACAACACATGGGCTGACAGAAAAAAGAGCAGAGAGCTAGGTCTGGCTGCTGCTGACAAATAAGCTGACAGCAACTGACGAAATAGCAAATGGGGAGAGTAGACAAGCTGGCTATAGAGGGATCTCTTAATGGCAGACGAGGAATAGGTAGAGATCAGCCCCCAGGTGAACACCATCTGCAATCAGGAGAGAGAGCAACACACACACACACACATACACACACACACACACACACACACACACACACGCATACATGCATACATACTGTACATACATACATACATACATACAGAGAGACTATGGAACTGTGACGTCCTGTGCCTTAGTGAACTCTTGGATCTCTCTTATACAGTACAGTGTGTGCTGTATGTAGGCCCTGGTGATACTTTCTTGCCAATTGCCATGGTGTTCTGCATAACACACACTGACACTCTGAGTAGTCAAGCTGGACTGCAATATTCATATCATCATTCCTGACAGGCTAATTTCTCTCCTCTCCCATCCCATTTTTTTCAGCAACTCTCGTTCAAAATACGTTTCTAAGTTTGTCTGTACACGAGCCATATCATCTAAACACTGTCTACTCCACTCTCTACTTTAAACAGTATTTTCAAAATGCAATTAATCTTTATTTATTTGTTTTTTCGAAAAATGTCTGTCTTTACAACTGTTTGTAACAAAGTGTTGCAATATATGAATTGAATATGTTATATTTGCAGCCATGATGTTATTAAGCAACTTGCAGCTCTGAGATGTTAAGCCAGTTATAATTTCCCATCTCTGCTAAGTGCTTGATGTCTTTTGGGGGCCATTAATGCAAAATGCCCTTGAAATACCAAGTTAAATGCAAAATTAATTATGGGAATATGACGCTATGTAGTTATTTACCAAAACACCTAAAGCAATCATTCATGATTTCTATTTTTATACTTAGTTTTACCATCAGTGCAACAAGGCACAGTATGTATTTTTTACGCTTGGCTACCAGTACCACACCAGAGACACAATCAACTTGGATCCAGTTCAAAACAACAGGAATTCCCTGCTGAGTACCATCTCCACAAATCACTTGGTAGTTCTGGGGTTTCTGCAGTGTCTCAGGTGTGTAATAGGTTAAAACTGGAAACTCGTGATGAGTGTAAGATCATTGTTAGCCTCAATCAGCACCTCATCTGTCTACTTAATTAAAGATCACACATTTGAGAAGCAAAATTATACCATGCAGGGCTTTGTTGATTTTGCATTGAATTCCGCGATCACAGAATATGACTGATAAAATTTTGCAACATTATCAAAGCACTTTCATTTGATGCAAAATCAAGTGATTTTTAGCACTACAGGGCAGAAGGACATCAAAATAATTCTGATCAATTCACCAGAGCACATTCCTTATCTGTACTTTAGCCAAATATTCCATACTTACATAGACATACATACACATCCTGCAGAAACAGTGTCACCCACAACATTTACATATTTAAGAAAAAGTCAGTTAAGTAAATTTCCTTGGCTTGGTACAGCGTCATCTACAGCCAGCAAAGCCTTACCACTTGTTTTTACATACTGAACAGGGTTCCCTATCACCACCAAAAGTCCCCTTTTAATGCAGTTTCAATCAAAATCTGCAGTGACTTATACCTGCTGGGTGAACCAAAAACCATATGCCTAATATATAATTAGTTTAGACCTTGGGAAAAGTGTTTTTTCAGCAGTTGTCTGCTTCATGCATGCCAGTCGCCTGAATGTAATGACATGTAACGCTTTGATTTGTCATAGAGTGATTGTTACTTGACAGAGAAGTCATAAAACGAATGGTAAATTTAATTTAGCACATTAATATTGATATTAAGTGCTGCACAGCCAGAGGTGCAATTTTATCAAGTATCTTGAATCAGCATGGAACATGGCTGCCAATCAAAACTAAAGATTGATGCCATTTATTTGTTAATTGTTTTGTCTTGAATATTATACAGCATATTTTCATGTGATGATTTAAGTGCTAGAACAGCATGTGATGAAGGATTTGTACAAAGACTTTCACAGTATGAGTTTTTTTTAACATCCTGGTACTACATGGCCAATGAATATTGTTTACACTATTGCTAGTTAGATGATCCACCAATGTATGTTTCTCTGACTCTTAACAGGCCACACCTGCGAGTTCTTACCCTGTGAGGCCAATAATCCCTGTGAGAATGAAGCGGTGTGTGTGGAAGAGTCAGATCAGGAGCGTTTCCCTCTGGGTTTCCGCTGTCGCTGTCGCCGGGGCTTCGCTGGCCCCCGCTGTGAAATCAATGTAGATGAATGCAGCTCCAACCCCTGTTTTAATGGCTTTTGCTACGATGGTAAGAAACCGCCTATCTCACCCACATGCCCAATAACAGTAGGGAGAGGGATAGGCAATTAAGGCGAAAGCAGACTTGCCCACACACATCGGATGTGTCACATTTCATTTTGCTCACTTGCCATCTGACAGGCTGTTTAGAAGTGGGTCAACATTGCAGCTAATAACGATGTGATGAGAGTGGAGTTATTCCATCTGATCTTAGGAACTAGGACATTACCTAGTAGGTTTCATTAGGGTATAATTTCAGGAAATCAATTAGGCAATATTACTGTGTAGTAATTTGAGTAATGGATGATAAATGACAAAATTAACACAATATTGTTTTTCTATGTGATGTGATTTTACCCCTGGGTATTCCACTTTCTGCAAGGTAAAATATACATGAGGGACAGAGGTTATTAGTTGCAAATATTCCAGTAAGATATTTGTTACATAATACATGCCCTGACTCACACTTGTGCATCAGCAAAATGCTTCACTGTAGTGTTTCCTTACAGGCATTGTGGCACCTGTGACGTACTGCCAGTCTGAACACAGTTACACAGTTTGAAGTGATGGCAGTAGATCACCATCCAACAGTATCCTGTCCTTTACTACGTGGCTTTTGTCACAGAAGACATCTCAGCCAGCTGTCTTTACTAATCTTGAGTCCACCTTAAGTTACCAAGCAGGCCTCTAGGACCTATTGGCCAGCGCTCAGCAGCAGCCAGCCAGCCACAAGGGAGAGCACTGCATAGCCACAGTGGCTAGGATGAGTAATGCTGCTGCCACCCAGGACCTAAAGCATTTAATGAGAGTAATAGCAGCTACACGCACCAAGACAGAGTGACAGCATAGATTACGTGGTAAATCTTTGGGATAATGAAGAATCCTGGGACCCTGACTGAGGAAGTAATAAATTCAGTCCTGTAAGAACTGCAATTACCTCTGTCACTGGCTGCCTGTACACCACTGTTGTGTTGGAGAAACAGAATGATGCAGCCCTCTTTAACATCATTAATGATTAAAGAGAGGTAGAAATGCATTATTAGATGTGGGAGATTCGGATTTCTGATGGAAGACATTGACATATCTCTTACTTCTGAATAAAAAATGGCCTTGAAATGGGCTCTTTCCATCAGCTATACTTCTTTTCCCCCTTATTCTGTGTTAACCCTCAAAGTTGAGTGCTGAAATAAATGAGAGAATTCAGCTTTTTATTGAAAACTAGTGGGATAAATACGAGGCACAGAAAGAGGAATGCAGCAGAAGAAAAGAGGATTTAATGGCCAAGGCAGACAGACAGGTTCATTTAAAGAAGGTTAGTGTCAAAATCCTTCAGAGTGATGCAGAACAAGTGCCCCCAACAAGAGCATGTTTGACAGATGCAGCACATGATGCATTTTAATGGTCATACCGTCAAATACAAAAGAAAAGCAGAGGGAAAGAAATCACAGTGGATCATTCTGCTCTGTGCCCATACGCACCTATGCATTGGTACAATACTTGAGCAGATCCTATACAGGGCATGTGAATCATGATGCAAGGCTCTGTAACATCTTTCTCTTCTTCTTTCAGTTGTAGATGGATTTTACTGCCTTTGCAATCCTGGTTTTGCTGGGTTGAGGTGTGAGCAAGGCATTGATGACTGTGTGAACAGTTTGTGCACTCCCAACTCTGTATGTAAAGATCTCCATTTGGTAAGTAAGAAAGACTTTTATTGTTGTGCAATAATCAGTTGACAAAACAGACATTTCCTAAAACACTGGGTAAATAGAGTTGTATATTATGTTGATAGGAACAAATCACATACTGTAAGCTACATGAGCTTTGATGGTAATGTCATTCTGGAAGCAATTTATAGCTTTTCTGTCATACTAAAACAAAACATTTAAACAATAATGCAGAAGAAAACCAGCATCAGCCTCACAAATAGCTAAATTATTATTTTGTTCATTGATTTGTTGGTATTCTTTGCTCTAAGCTTCAAGCGTCTCAACAAATTAACAGAAGCATTTTACATTATAGCACTTTCATCCGAAGTGGTTTCAAAACACGTGGTCAGGCTCCTCGACGGGTGTTATAAGTTAAGTTGATTTTTTAATGCTAAGGCCAATGCAAAGATAATTCATGAGGATATGAAAAAAAAATATGTAATGCAACTTTGGCATGCTGTTAATAATGACAATTATTCGTGAGGATATGGCATGAAACGCTGATGTATATCGAATAAAAGTCTTATATTATCATATATATTATATGGAATGAAGAGCTAATATACACTGAATGGATCACCTGTGTCAGCTTCAACTACCAAGACGTATTACATGCGTGTAAAACACCGGAGAAGTTACGTGTCAATATTTATTATTCATTATCATGCACATGCACATGCACACAAGTGATAATTCTCGGTAATTGAAGCAGAAATGGGCAAGAGGAGTCCGATTCTACCCCGGAGCCTCAAAAGTAACACGAGAAGAGCCTCGATCAATGAAGCTGCTGTGGCTGTTAAACAGAAATGAAGGATTGAACTCTTAAAAGTGTCCAGATTTGTGGTTGATTAATAAGTCATGCAGACAATTTCACCATACACCCCCCTTATTGTTGACAAAGATTAATGACTAGCTTAAGTACGGTTACAGGAGATGATGATATTGTTAATGATGAAGATGAGATGAAGAAGATGGGGGCCGATTGGCTGATGTCTCTACATTGTGGTTTAAACTACTCTTGCCTGTCTAAAGCTATTTCTATTCCTTTGTTTATTGTTGGTGTTGTCGTATTTTATCATTTCAGCATCAGAGAACATAGAACGCATCAGTGGTCCTGCTACAATAAGAACTTCATAGAACTCGTGAAGCAATGATATTTAAAAGTCTGTTTAGTTGCAATGCTGTATGAAAATACCTCTTGAATTTAGGAAGTTTGATAAGATAGATTTCATGGTCAATTTAAACTTAAGATGCTCTTGGAAAACATGGTCCTGGTTTACAGCCAAAAGCTATTTTGGGTATCACAGATGGTAACATTTTAAATGTTGTTCACTGCCTTCCCTGATTAAAAGCTTTGGTCCTTGCTGTAGCTTCAGAGACAGAGAGCTTCTCTAAAATGATGATGTGGTTTCTTAAGATTGTTTTGAATTATTATGTTACCCAAATAGCTGATATGCTTTTACTTAAACAAGCTACATTACCAATTACTGTAGTTTCTCAAACAGGTCCTCTAACTGAAACAATGTAAGATATGAAATGATGATAGCCAATACACTCAAGTAAATTTCAATTTGATCCATACTGACTGTGAGAGAGACTACTGTTCAGATGTGGGCAGGTGATTATTCTGGGTGTTATGTGAATAACTGTAGACTCCACCATACTTCCCCTGCACATCTTTCTCCAAATAAGCACATTTACTATGTCGTTTAGAAAAAGGTGATTGTCTGTCTTCACAGGGCACAATGCATCCAATCATGGTATAGATTCCAACCTATATCATGTTCTGTGTCATTTTTGTGTATAACCCAATGATTTCAATCAGAAACAAAAGGCCACTACGTACGATTAGAAGTTGGTTTGATACGAGACATTCCAGAATTTCCAGTTCTGTTCCACTACAGCATTTTTGTTCCTCAGTCATTATTCAAATACAGACAGTTTTTGGAAACCCCTTCACATAGCCTTGTTTACAGTGCAGTTATTCCTCTCTCTGAACAGTGTTCCACAGAGCTTTAGCTTATTTTGGAGAATTGCAGCCCCTGAAGGTGACTTAGCAGCAAAAATGAGATTATGTTCTATTGCCAGGGGTAAGGAATTTGAGTCTCCTGGAGGTATCTAATTTATCACTGGATGACGGCATTTTCCCCCACCACCATAGGGCTCGCAATGTACAAATTATATCAGACAAAGTTTAACGGCTCCCCTCGAGTGTATGAAATACAGATTAGCACGCATTCAACCAGCAGTGCCTTGGACCTTTAGACAGAATTTTGGCAATGAGACATCTTGAATAACCTCTGACCATACAACTACCTCCATTCTGTATGCAAAGAGGAATCTAGATTGAAGTGGTCCCGCTGAAAGTAATAGACAACAAACATTCATCTACTGTGTCATGATTAATTATCATAATGGAGATTGCAATGATGAAGTAGAGGAGATGTAGTCTACATGCTGCACTTTAATGAGCAGAGGAAACGGGAGAGAAAATGTGTTTGGGATTGGTAGATTGTAGTTGTGAGCTGTCTGTCAAGTATTTCCAGCTACCACTACTAACTAGTATTTTGCATATAAACACATATATTGGTTGCAGAGAAGAATCCAGTCTATGACATATTTGTGTATCTATGAAAATGCCTGCATGTCCATACAGAAATTGCACTTCTGTATGATTGATAAACACTTGGATCATACACCTTGACTACCGTGGAAAAACAGGCTCGCATTTAAAGAGGGTGGAAGGTAGGAGGAATACATCTGCATAGCAGTAATGTGAAAATATAAGGCATGCCTCCTGCTTTTCCACACTTTCAACAGATTTTCACAAGGAAGATCTTCTTTGTGAGTGGGAGGGTGTAATCGACTGCATTTTAGAGAAAGCTTAGATGGATTTCATCATATTTTAACCATCACACCACTTATTTTCTGAAAAGAAAAGGTAGAAATAAGTATGGAAATAGACTGATATCCAGTCCAGACAGGACAGTATCGGTCAGTAATTCTCCAACTATTGTCCTTTTTGTGTGACTGGACTCTTCATGGAAAGAAAAAAAAACGACATTTCCTGCTTTTTATCCGTGACAGACTTATTCAACATAAAAGACGTTTTGCTATATGAACGATGAAATATTTCACATGTTGTAAACTTTGCATTGCTGGAATTCTTTCATGAAAGAACATCTGTCCTATTGAAGTCACTGTCGTTTCCCACCAGAGCCCACAAGAGCAAAGTGAATTCTTGAAGTTCTTTCAGAGTATTTAAACGTAGTTACCATGGAAACAGTTAGGTCATGGTGGAGCACAAAGCAGCCCAACCGTATACTGTACGTTCTTCAGAGGGCATTTTGAATGTTAAAAGAATAAAGGTAAATATGTATTGAGTTTTGAGTATATTCATTGGCCGTCATTTCCAAATGCAAATTCCCTCTATTATGGTCATTTCCACCACTAACCTTTCCATTATAAGATGTTTCTTCGACTGGCTACTCTCAAAGAGACGAGTGAGGCTAGATCCACCAGTTTATATTTGTTGAAATGTTTGTTTTATTTCCTTAAAAATCAAATCAAAAGTGGACCATAGTTGAAGAATTACCCACAAATGTTTAAATGCAAAATGCAAAGAAATATTGTACCAGTCCAAGTGCAGAAAGAAGGTGTCTGTATTTCCATTTAATCTTATTCTGTTTCACTTATTGCAGAGTTATGACTGTGTATGTCATGCTGGTTGGGAGGGGGAATTCTGCCAACAAGAAATTGATGAATGTTTATCACAGCCCTGCAAAAACAACGCCACCTGCACAGACCTCCTCAACAGCTACAAGTAGGTTTGCGAGTTGGCTGGAGGGCACCGTCCTCATGAGGTGCATCAGTCGCTTAATAAATGCGAGAGGGGGGGGTGAGTTGTTCAGAGATAGCAATATGTCCTTCCACTGGCAGCAGAGATAATGAATTGCAGATGGCAGGTAAAACAACAACATGAGTCAATCAATGGCTCACAGCATGAAAACGTTTCAGGGGATGTGTGACTCATTGGAGGAAAAAGCGGTTGTATCTGCTCCAGCTAATGCCCCTCTCGCCGGGGAGACGTAAAACTGCTTCAGGTGGAAAAGTTGGGGTATGGAAGTGAATGCGAGGTGGAGAGGTTGATAGTGTTCGGGTACTCACTGCCACCAAGTGGAATATTCAGCTTCCTTAAGAGCAGATACCTCAGAGACACACACACGCTGAGCTCTCTCTCTCTATCTATCTCCCTCCCTCCTTGCTCTCCCTCTTGCTCCCTCTCTAACACGCATACATTTCCATTTAATCCCCTCTCAGTGCTCTAACCTCTTGTGTCCTACATTAACTGTCCAGAATTGAAAGCTGCCTTGACCAATGGTTCTTTGAACCTGTAAATTCCCTGCACTAAGATCCAGGACTGAACCGACCAGTGCCACACATCTACATAGACTTTCTATTAGTAGTAGTGCAGCATTTAGAATCAAGACTCAAGATATGTTTTTATGCAGAAAATGTGGCTTTCATATTTGGACAATAGAATTTGAAACTATTTAACATATGGTGGATGAATTCAACTAAAGCACCCCTCATTACCGTAGCGATATCCATTTAAACCATTTTAGTATAGGTAGCCCCGAGGGAAACCTTTAACCTTCAGCATGATGGTCGCACTCTGTTTTTTTAAAGATTATATACAGTATATATCATTATTTTATATATAGTACATGTTAAATAACCACCTCTCCATACTTCATATTTTCTCTTTGGTGTATCCAAGGTGTTTGTGTTCACCCGGCTGGACAGGTGCGGACTGTGCAGACAGTGTGAACGAGTGTGATTCCGGGCCCTGTCTAAATGGAGCTCAGTGTCAGGAGTCAGATGTACCTGGGGAGTTCTTCTGCACCTGTCCCCCCTTCTTCAGTGGGCCCTTGTGCAACCAGCCTTATGACCCCTGTGACCCTCTCCACAATCCCTGCATGCACAACTCCACCTGCCTGACACGCTCCATCGGAACAGCCTCCTGCAGATGCCCAGCTGGTGAGTGAACACACAACCACCACAGCCCTGTGCAAATGTGGTGTTTTTTTTTAGCCCGCTATTCAGAGTGTAACTACGCCATTTTGTTGAAAAGGTTACATAGTACAGCTGATTTTAAGCTTCAGAAAATGCTGAAAAGAAGACAAAGTGGAAAATCACAACTTCTAGATACATCCAAAGGTTCTATTATGCATGTAAAAAAGAATTGCCCTATCACAAGCATGCATCTTGTTTGTCCTCTCTGCTCACTGTTTGAGGTTTTGCAAAAAAACAATTCTGTGCTTTAGAATTGCGTCTAATGTTGACGTAACGTGGCATTTGCAGTAGCACCACATAATTGTGTCTGTGCCTGAAAAAAGTGTGCAAAGTGTTCAGCTGCAGTTTATTGCGGTGGATATGAAACCTTGCTCAGTGGGGACCTCTTCTTGACTGAAGATGATTCATGACTTCATCCATAATCACAATACACTTGTAAAATGGCTCTCATATTATCACAAATACTAGTGGCGCAAATCTCATGGAAGTTTTCTCTAAAAAAGAGATTTATACATCGTTATTTTATGTATAACAGTGTTAACATTCAGTAATAAAGTGTTTTGGGGGTTTATTTATGTTCCCACATTATCCAAGGGAGCTGACAAGTAGGGTACCTCATTTTTGCAGCGACCGAGTACGCCCGGGTGCAAAAGTATATTTACACAAATAACCGCAAACAGCAGCATCCCTGACTTCTTTTCAAAATAAGTTTCTCCAGGCTAGCTCACATCGATCTGGATATCAACCAGTTTATTAGGAAATTAGTTGAGCTGGGGCTACTACAGTAAGGTTTAATTAAAATCAACAATCATTAAATTACAAGCTCTACTATTGTACTTTGTTTAGAAAAGTGCATATAACAACACTGTGCTGGTGATTATTGGCACACATACATTCATAAATGTCTGAAATCTGTAAATAATAATCATAATAATCCCCACTCAGATGTACATTCGGTTCAGTGTTAAGTATCCGAGCTCTGTCAACATTACAGCAAAGCCACAGCTACACCAGAATTCACAGACTATGGCTGTTTACTTTGTTAAAATGACCTTTGAGGAAGTTTATCATTGAGCTCCCTGATCACTTAGAATGTATGCGTGATGTACGGCCTTAACATTCAACCATATCAGTGTGCTTGTTAAGATGCCATAGGGTTGTAGTGCACCTAATGGTTCTATCAGTATGGAGATGAAAAGATGTTGCAAGATATAAATAGAGTGGCTGTTTTAGCTTTAGAGGGCTTCCTTAGAGAGGAATAGGAAATTAGGTGCCTGGCTGCATACATTACACCGAGAGCTTTGTGTGGGCTTGGGTGTCTCCACTCCACAATAGTGTCGTGACTCGCTATACTACATTATTAGTCACTATATATCCAGACGAGGATGGAACACGTACAATCCATTGCTTGATTTTTCAGATTGATTTTTTTTAATATTAACAATTACAGCATAGGTTATGTTTCAAGCAAATTTCATGGCCCTTACTTTATTCCCAGGGTTTATTAAAACAGAATGTGTCTGCCAGATTCCCACTGATGAAGTGTAATACGCAAATATTATACTACCCATTTAAAAGTGACATCACACAAACATTATCGAGGTTAGTATTTATAAATTCAGCATCATTTTTGTCTGCTGTTTTTAGTGGTGCTTAAGATGTATTAGTAGAGATGTAGTAAAGTAAGTCTGAAGTATGTCTTGGCCAGCCTTAAGTCAACTCCCAGTAACAACTTCTTCTACTAAATATAATCAATTTTAAAAGTTTATTATAATGATCAAAACAGTTTTCCCAAAGATGGTACACTGAATGTGACACACTACATTGTGATCGGCTTTTAGTGAGTGCATAATTCCGCTATTAAAGCCTTTTCCGTCTTCATTCTTAATTCATAACTTTTTGTGCATGGTCCATCGCTGTTTAACGCTCCAGGGGCACCTATCTATTTAAAGAACATCGCAACTACTTAAAACAACTTTTAATGAGAGTTAAACGTTTCCAACGCTGGGCAAATTTACAGATAACTTTTACACCTGGTTAGTTGTGACTGAGATCTGATCGCAATGCAAGCAATATTATATTTGAATATTATCTGGCATTTCAATGGTTTATGCAGTCATGAAAATCACAATATAAGGCAAAAGTAGTTTTGACTTATTTCATTTATAAAACATTATGTTGCACACTATGATAAGGAATATTTTCTCTATAATGGGTTACAGTTCAGACCTCAGAACCTGGATATAACAGGCGGTTGAATTAATTATTTCATAGAAAATTAAAGAAAGAATGTTGTTGCTTGATTGCGAAAGGCTCCTGTATGAAGTTTTTGTTCTTGCTAGAAGCGAGTCTCCTCTGAGGCACCGACCAGGAGGCCTAAGTCATCTTGCTTGGCCAGCACAGATGTTCCACTTTCCTCTTAATGAGAAAGCCTCAGCAGGGAGTGCCAGAGCTGATAGAAGAGCAACCTGAAAATGGGAAAGTTAAGGTTGAGGTTAGGGTGAGAGTTACTGGCCAACAACAACAGCAAATGGAACAAACACGAATAACACAACTAGCAGCAGCTCCAGGCACAACAGCGAGCTACAATCGGCTCTCCGTGCTGAAATTCAGTAGAGTTGCTCAGTTTCACCTTCTTGTTCTTTTGTCTTACAATTCCTTCTTTATCTTTAATGGATATTTTATATGATTTATACATTACATATACTATATGATTTGATGTTAAATTTGCAAAGCTTTAAGTTGCGAGTGTGTCAACTCTCCCACACCCAGATTTATTTATTTATTCATTTTGATCATAAAATTAAACAAAGAGAAATGCGAAACAGTCAAGCTATGACGCTCTGTCTCCCCAGTAGTAAACATTGCATTATTGTCAATTCCTATTTTCATATCCGTATGGTTTGTCACAGTTTTGGGTAATTCAGTAAAATAATAGGTGACTAATTGGTGTTTAATGGTGATGGGAGTCACTTCAGGATAACAAATGTCAGAATCCTGAATTTCATCTCCTATTCATTTATATATAATGAATAGCTTTTGTACGTTGTTTTTGTATGATGGGCAAATAATTGCTTAAGACTTCTTGATGTGTAATATTGTTCTAAGTTGCTTTGTGTCCATGACTAGGAGACATGTTTCAGTTTTATTGCAGGACAACAGTCAGGTTGCTTGCAGGAGGTTGTAAGATGTGCAGGAGGTTGTAAGACGTGCAGAAGTATTAGTTTAAGTTTTTTTTAATTACATTAATTCATTATTTTGGAAAGACTGCGTGGCTCCTTCACAAAACCCAAAATCCATCGGGTTTCTGTGGCTCCGAATATCCCCAGAGGTGTCCTAGCCAGATGGAGGACATGCCCCTTTATTTGCATGGCATGCTACACTAGCCTTCACCTTCTACAAGATTGAGATCGTGTCCTACCAAAACAGTTGGCTAATGACCTACCGGGTAGCTGTGCCAACCAGAGAACTGACCCATACATAACATGATACTGAAGCAGATTTTATTATTTATTATTTATTCTAGGACACAATTCCTTTCTCTAAATGAGGCACACCGACTGCCCAGAGGATGTCTGTGAATGCCACTTAAAATGTATAATGAGATTTTATTCCTGTACATACTCGGCATCAGTGTGGTTTATTTATTCGCTTAAAATGTTTTTCTGAGATCTCAAATCTTTTTTATCATTTTCCACATATGATAATAATACTGATAACACTGAGAGTCCACTTACTCCACAATCTAGGAGTGACTGTACATACACAGGGAAGATAATATTAAAATGCAGCAGGTGTTCAGTGTCAATATGACATCATGCCCTTCAGTTAGCAAAGGTCTAAGCACACGAGCCATACTCGGTTGCTTGGGGCAAGAGGTGGCTCTATTGGCTCCCTCTATTTCAGCTTTGAATGTGACTGTTTCTAGCCTGAACAACACCTGCATCAAAAACAGTCAAAGCATCACTGAGCACATACTGGTGTCTGAGGTTAACCCAGAAAAACTCAAAGTGATTAGATTCTTTTTCCACCCTTTTCGGAACCTAAAAAGGACGTTAGATGGTTAGGTATAGTTGGGTAGATCCATTATATATTATAGCGGATTTACAACTGTATGTGTGTTATTTTCCAGTATTGCATCGTATTTTGATGTTAGTAATATATAGTGTTATTATTCTTGTAGGCTTGCTGTCTCTCCTGCTGCTTCTGCAACTATCCTATTATTAAAAATAGTGCGGAGGTGTCCAGCTCTTTTGGTGTAGTTTCCAAATTGCAGGTCAAATAGTACTCTGGGAATACTGTCATTGGTGCAAGTAGAAAGTATGCAGACACTGCACCCATTGTTTAATACACACATGTATGAGCTGTATGTGGTTCCCCTGACATCAAATTAAGGGTGAGAATTCAGAACAACTCATATGGATCAGCAAATTAAAAAAGATATTTAGTTGTTTCTGAAAGCTGCACAGCTTCAGATGGTGAATTCCCAGTGGGAACGGCAGCGCTCACAACCATTCACATTACACAAACTATTTCATGAAAATGTTATTTGTTTTTTGTTTTTTAACATACATGGCTTAATGGAGCTCCCAACATAGTTGGGTTTTAGATCACAGTCTCTAATTGAGGAGGAAGTGGAATGTTGGTGTTCTGACAAAGCCACACACGCTAACATTACATTACATTACATGACATTACGATCATTTGGCAGACGCTTTTATCCAAAGCGACTTACATTACATCATATTACCACCCTTCGCAGAGGGGGGAGCAATTGAGGGGGGAGCAATTGAGGGTTCGGTGCGGAAGCTCTACCCACTCGACTACTGCCTCCCTAACAGCTCATGTATTTTGAGACTCGTGCCCAGGCTGCTCATTCCAACCTCTTAAGTCAGCAATGTTAAATCTCGCCTGTATTTCTGTCTTGTTTTTATGCTGATAACTCCTTATAAACACATCACAGAAACATAGCAAAGCTCAAAGTTCTTCTGGACACCTTCGCCATGAGATTCGGTGTGTTAGAAGAAAAAATCTTTATAAATTAACAGTAAAATCCCACCTGTTTTACAATACACAAACGTGAAATTTTTGTTCTCTTATATTGATAACTTATAGAGTCATAGAACTCCCTAGAGACCCACTGAGATCACCAAACTCTCCATCTGTGCTCCTAGTTAAGATTAGGAGTGCAAATAGTGCAACTGCATTGAGGCTCTGGTTTTCACCCACCATGTTTGAAAAGCTTATGTTGGGTGACAGCGGTCAAGCTTGGACATGCATTCTAACACAGTTTGTACATGGGTGTCAATTAGATCTTATTGCTGGGTTTGCTACCAAGAAAGCAGGACATATCTGCTCATCCCAAAATACTACATGCTATACTAGTGTGACAGCTGACTTTCATTGGCTACAACAACACATTGCAGGTGATAAGGGTACTGCTGTTCTAGGTGTGTGCAGTGTTATTGAGTTGTAGGAACCTTCAGTCAACAGCACTTTCTGGCAATGTTGGAACAACGATGCTCCAGATGTGCAAACGTCTGCACTTCGCGTTGAAGTATACTGACGCCCATACAGTCTTCAGGCGTTATATGTGAATAACATTACATTTTTTGTTTAAATTGATCATTATAACAAAAAGCACTTATGCAACCATGTGCATTGTACTGGGATTTGTGCACATATCCTCCCAATGGCTTTAGTTGTGGTTACAAGTACACAATTAAATAATGTGCAAATGTAGTTCATTGAAATGGGAAACATTGGAGTGAATGGCCGGAGTAGACATGTTTACATGTGCAGATAATTCCACTCTTCACTCATTTATTCAAGTAACCTACTTTTGGGTCAATGCATGTATGGTCAGAAACTCACAAGCTATTATACTGCAGTTATGGGGAGCCCGGTTATGATTATTGCTTAGAACATCATTATTGACCAGGTCAGTGATCTATTTTGTCGGTTCATTCTTGTTATTTAGAAAAAATGCAATCGTCCTGTCCGTTTATTGCGCATGACTGCTTTGTCTGTTCTTATTTGTGGTGATGGGCTGACAATTTGATGAAAGAAAACAAAGCTTTTATCGATTAAAAATGTGTCGATTAAAACATTTCAGTCATTGTTAAGTTGTGCACAAATAAGTAACTAAGAAATGTAAAAATAATATATTATGTTTGATATTAAAATGTAATCAGATGTCTCTTCGCAATGATTGTAGCTTCAATATGGCTGGAAAATGCAAAAGGGAATTATCACCAATTTCTTCCGCTCCATGGAATAAAAGCATGCATGGATATTGAAGTATATTTAAACATTAGGTAATGTATTGACATTGCCTCTAAACTTAACCATCGTAGTGATTAAGAATGATCTTAGGCTCAGATATTACACCTAGATGTCTATCCATGGATTGAACATTATAGGATATTCCTAGTGGGGACTAATATATAAATAGTGTTGTTGTCTGAAATTGACTGTGAAATATCTAGTTTGTTAATTCAGCTTGACAGTCTTACCGGCAAAGGCCATACTAATATTTTTAGGGTTAAGGGGGAATTGTATTTGGGCGTCATATGCAAAAAACGACAAAGATTTGCCGTGATGTTGAGTAATGCAGCTGCATGCTACATGTCCACCATGAAATAAATGTCTATGTGGAAAGATTCAAAAAACAAAAAACGGATACATTTCATCGAAGGAAACCAAGCTAAAAGGAGCGTAAATGTTAAACTAAAGCTATTCAGAGTGCCATGTGCCGCGCAACTGCAGTAAGATGCTTTTTGTTTGTGTTTTCAGTGTCTGGTAGATGATTAAGTGAGCAATTTTATGTGTTAGCTGTAACAGCAGTGATATATCAGGACGGTGTTCTTGTAAGCCTTTTTCGGAATTTTGGGCCAAAAAATAATAAATGCAGCTTAAAAAAGAATCTGCTTTTGTAAAAAACTTTGAGGAATAACATAACCTGAGATTTAAGCTTTGATCCCAAGGTTTAATGAAGCAGGACTGAAAACTAAAAGCTCAAAAAACTAAAGCTAGTAGTGTTAAGTTATGAAGGTTCATCATCTGCTGTGCATGAATATGCTCTGTAAATTTCATGGCATTCTGCAAAATTTTAATATTTCCTGCGTATTTCCAATGAAACTGATGCCAATGATGGAAAAAGAACATTTTGAAGTTGACCCAAGCCAATTCCGACTGAAACAAAACATATAATGATGAATTTTTTTTTAAATTGGGCTTACCATTAAAAAAAAAAAAAAGATCAACCAGTCTGTGATGGGTGAGATGTGTATGACAACACACCCCTGAATGAGAACGGCCAAACACTGTGGTTAAGATGTGAAAATCATTTAGAATGATCTCTTTTTGTACAACGTTTACATCACACCGGCTTTGATAGGAAGACCATAAAGGGAACACTCCAAAGACAAATTCGCACCCCTTAAATGAACACATCAGTCATATCTCAGCTGAAACGTCTATCAAAGACAGTTCACTATCCACTGGAGATTACTCACACATTCTTCTCCTTGGAGACATTCGCTGGCAGGAGTAGTGATCACACAGCTCCAGCCAGATGATGGAATGAGTACGCGCCTTGGGTATCGCTCTCTGTACTCTGTCAAAGAGAAGCCTCCAGTCACTGCTTAGTGGCACAAGATGCATTACATTTCGTTGACATTCGAAATTGTCCCCGAGGTGCTCCGCCATTGCTGTGACTGACAGCCCAGCTTGGGAAACCTGTGCTGTCCCATAATTCACCAGATGCTCTGTGCTCTCTGTGGTCTCATGGATTCCTTCTCATTCTTACGTCCCAAGACGCACAGTGCTGTGTCAGTGTCACTGTCTCACCATTTTTTTTTTATCATCACTCCAGTTCAGATGGAAATGTGTATCTGTGCATCTTTAATATGATATATGTAGACTTAATGCTGTTTGAAAATGCAAATTTGCCACATTCATCTGCATAAAGAAATGTATACATAACGTGACATAATTTTTAGCCATCTGTCCCATACACCAAATTTTGAAAACATGTTATGGATGTAAATCATTATTGCTATTACAGTTTGATCTACAGAGCCCTTCTGATTAATCTAATCATAACACTGAATGACACATCTAGTATAAGTCTACATCCTGCTTGTTTCTATATGAGAAATAAAACCTTCAGCTATTCCAAATTCACATTATAAGCTGTACTTGAACCACAAAGCAGCCGGAATAACATACACACAGGCAACAATAGTAGGATTAACTTTGACACAGAATTACAAGCCAGTTTTATTAACCCTTTGCAGTATATTTGTGTTTTCCCCCTTGTGTGTAAGGGCAGACGGTGATGCGCAGTAAGAATTCTTTAATGAGTTTTTGAAACATCAGCCAGAGCAGCAAGTTTTGATAACTGAGTCCTGTTGTGCAGCATGAAGCCATCCTACGAACCAGAGGCAGGCTGCTCACAGCAGTTGAATCTTCATAGGAATACCTCCAGCAGGCAGCACATTAAAAGCTCCCAGGCTGCCTTCAGAACTACAACAAAACATCCATGCTGATCTGCTTAGCCAACCCGGCTCTCAACCCCCTAATGAACAAGGCCAAAAGAGCTCTTGGGCTTAGCCTCTCCTTTTTACCCCAACTTAACAAGATGTCCCCCTACTCCCTTGCTCTCTTTTTCTTGCACATGCACTCAGACACACACACACACACACACACACACACACACACACACACACACACACACACACACACACACACCAAACCACTAACCCTCAGACCAATCTGTCTGTGGCACTAAAGTATTATTAGACTTACACACTCTCAAAGGGGAAACAGTGAGTGCTGAGAGCTGGAAGATGAGATATGCTACAGGGGCTACTAGTTCCATTAAAATGACATTCACTAGGGCCTTTGTTATCATCGGCCCTGACGTTTTCAGGATGTAGTGGGAGTTGCTGATCCATGACCATCTCATCCATCTTTCAGGATTTGAAGGAACTTGGTGTGAAATTGACACCAATGAGTGTAGCTCCAATCCGTGCCAAAACCAGGGCGACTGTGTGGACGGGGTCAACAGTTACAGGTAAAGCACCTTCAATACATGAACAAAACCATTATTTATTTTCTAATCTGTCAACCACAGCTAAAAGATTTCTCTTCAGCTTCATCACATTCCTATTGAGCTCTGTTCCTTCGTGCTTTTGCCAGTAGGAAACTGACAGCTCTTCTATTTTGCTTTTGAGACGGAATGACAATGAGGTTTTTTTTCCTTTCTACGCAGCTGCGATTGTACAGCAGGATTTTCTGGTCTGCACTGTAAGGAAGACATCAATGAATGTGCCTCAAGCCCATGCCACAATTCCGGCATTTGTCAAGACCGTGTGAACAAGTGCGTATGAGTGTGTGTGTGTGTGTGTGTGTGTCTCTCTCTCTTTCTCTCACTCACACTCTCGCTCTGCTTTTTCCAAATATCTTTGTTTGACCTTGCACCTGATCCTTTGTTGATTGTATTCATTTAAAATGTGCATATACCCGCTAGAGCCAGAAAATCTTTTTGTATTCTGTTAGAATTGAAAACAAATAATTTTCCAAATACGCTTCATGGTTGTGTGGCATTCCTCTCCAAGAGTGTTCATCCTTTACACACATACACTTATATTCTAAAGACAAATTCAGCAGGAACACATCACGTATCTAGATTGGACACTTGCTTCTCTCTGCTGTGCTTAATGGGAGCCCAAGGGCTTCAAGGCTTAGTCAGACAGATGGGTAGAGAAGTCCCAGGGCCAATTTGAGTCCTAAATGGTTTGTCTCCAGTTTGTATCCCATCATGATTGGGCTCCCATGTGACCTGGCCCCGCTCTGAGTGTTCCCCTGATTGCACAGTCCAGGGAGTTCACATCAGGTGTGCTTTAACCTTGCTGCCCACCACAAGCAGCGCACACACACACACCCCTGTCTCCATTTCCCTGACCCAAAAAGCCGAGCAAGTCCATCTGTACTGTGGTGATGAACCAGAGAGTACACTGTACTCACAGGTCTGGATTATATTTATCCATCCCTTCCTGTAGTCACTGTGAGCTAAACTCTGTGAGGCTGTGTATTCTAATTTAATAATACAATAGCACACTTGTGTTTATCTTACAGGATGTTATCCGTCCCATTTATTTATCTGTCCATCCTGTTTAGTTACACATGGTGGAAGGTTAGAGGATAAATAGCCATGTTTGGAACACATTTATTTATTTATTATTAATATTTGGGCTCAAAGGTTCTAAAAATGTTTTTCCACCACTTGGTCTATTTTTAACCACTGCTATACATTGCAACATGTCTTCAACATAATAGACAAAATATCAGCCAAGAAATAGTTTTTTGTATAATTATCTTATATTCCATGCCATTTTCCTTGTATTGGTTGCCAAAGTCATCCCGGTCTATTAGACACAAACTAAAAATATATCTTTACATAGTGTATAATTGCAAACAAATATAGATTGCACACACACATGCCGACTTCATGTGCATAGAGGGCATTTGGCTAATATGTACTGCTACAGCAACATCATACATTTTACTAACTCTGGGGTTAAATATCTGGCTTACTTTCAACGTATAGAAAATATTTTAAATCAAATGTCACCAACAAAAGGTCTGGATTGGTGTACATGAAAGGCCAGTGTAGCACCATCATTAGAAGATAGTGTCCCAATGGTATAGGGCACTGTGTCAGACCAGTGCCTTCAAAGTCTTCTTATCGAGCCACACCAGTTTTGTTTTGTTTGTCATATCACAACAAATACAGCTGAGCCAATCAATGCAGGCACAACATTTGATCTGATGTAACTCATTTACTCGTGAAAATTATGTAGTTAAGATTTCAGTGGCGAGGAGTCTAATTACACACGCTCTCCTACAAACAGGATAAGTATCTCCTCAGAGGTGCGAGGTCAAGGGATATTAGAGCTATCAGCAGCTGGAGAGAGGGATTTGAATCAAGTAAACGACATTATTGGACAGATGAGGCTCTTCCCTTCTTTAATTAGTCACCAAAGAGAATTCAAATGAGGGACACAGTGAGCCAATTACTGCTTTCATTGGCTGGCGTAGTCTAATAACAGAAATAATACTAATGATATAGACAAAAAACACACACACACACACATATCCCTTTGTTTTCATTTGAACTTGTGCTGAGTCTTTAATTAATATCTGTCAAATAAGTGACTTGGTTGCATGTCATCATCTGCAATTGTGAGCTTATTTGTACAAAGATACAAATAAGTACATACATAACAATTGATTATGACATCAGATCTTTTCTAAATTCTTTCTACAAGCTGACACTGTACATTGCTCTTAACCACACTTTAAGTTCTGTCTTATCACATCTTCCTTAGGTTCCGCTGCATTTGCCCCTCTGGTTATTTTGGAGCGCTGTGTGACCTGGATGTGAATGAGTGTGAAGATTCACCTTGCCTACATGAGGGTATCTGTATCAACAAGCCCGGGGGCTTCAAGTGTGACTGTCGTCCTGGATACTCAGGTAGGTCTGGCCCTCGGTGACATGAAAATCAATATGAGAGTCTAAAAAGCTTATCAAGACTGCTGTGGCTTCCTGTTATCGAGGTGACTCTGACACAAATCTGGCTTAGAGTAAAAACGGTTCTACAATGCTTGCTTTTAATTAGCCTGTAAGAAACAGTGAGTGCTTTTCAGTAAAAACTAACAGAAGATAAATTTACCTCACCTGTTTCATCTGATGAAAACTTCTCCGTGTCTCTAAGTTGCCTTTATTTCATCAGGTTCTCTAGTCTCGGAAACACTATTGTTGTTTTACTTCAATCCATTTGTCTTATTTTCCACCCAGACGGGTATCGAGTTATTTTAGTGTGTGTGTGTGTGTGTGTGTGCGTGTGCGTGTGTGTGCGTGTGTGCGTGTGCGTGTGCGTAAGTGTTCACACTATCTAAAGCCAGTTCCTGTCAGGTACAGGGAAGATTAATTTCATTTGTCTTCCACACTGTATCATCAATTTATCCTTCCCCAGTTGAGAAAGGGGGGAAATCTCTGAGGTATTGCTACTCTGGAGAGCAGAACCTGACATGCGTGGCCCAATTCCCACAGAAGCAGCTTTTATTATTAGGCCTACGCACAGCATAGTACAAGTCATTACTTTTTCTGTTGCTCTAAGCTCATCTGAGGAAACAGGGCTCCCCTTGAGAGCAAGCGGCTAGAGGATATATTTTGGATTGGCTCAAACCAACTGGAACTCATAGAAAATATTTGCTCTAGTAAGACAGCATTCCAACTTTTCACAAAAACAAATACAAGTACAGGGTAGTTGATTTCTCTGCCCTAATAGTCAATTTTCCAGTTTTGTTCAGTCTGTATAAGTGGGACTGATTGGATGTATTGTTCTGTTTTGTGTCATGATGTGTCATCTCTTCTTTCACTCAAAACTCCATAACTCACTGTGTCAATTTGATGGTATGATTATATTACTCCCCTTTGCCAACAGGGAAATCATTTTTTTTTGTATATTAAATGACAAAATTAATTTCACCCATAACCATTGCAGCTGTTTACTCATAAATCACTCTTGTGTTATATATCTACTGATTTTCATTGGTGTCATTGAGCTATAATGATGCCCCATTCCCACCTGTATCACTGGACATATTCATATTTCCAAGGGGTGGTTGTTCATTGAGTCAATTCAGCTCATGCGTGGTGTATATTGTTTAGGGGTGAGGCTTCTGTACATGTTCTGCTCTCAGGCTGTTTTGATAGACAGATGTTATATTAACAGCGGAGCAGGTGTCTTAAGGGACCAGGTTGTTAGTATGTGTGTACCTTTCAGCTTTGAGAGAGTAGAAGAGCATTGTTTCACTTCATTCATTGATTCATAAATATTCATTTTCGTAAAAATCCCACAGAGAAAGTCGACATTAAACAAGTATTTCTTCTTCAATGATCTGTACGCCAAATAGTCCATACAATAGCAATAACACGTTCTATAATTCTATATACATGCCGTGTTCTACACTGAGCTCAAACGTCATTAATACGACATGATTTATGGGTATTCCTGTTGATATAGATCACGGTTTAAGCACACCCTTCGTCACCTTCTGTTTTCCTTTTTCCACCCATCATTTAGGAGTACGTTCCCTTGAGTGATAGTACAGAGCAATCAGCACATTGTTGCAGTTTTCACAGTCGGCACTTTGTTGGCTTATAATCTCTGCTCTAACCCTTGGAGCGCTTGCTAGTATAGCTTTAGTATATAAAATTTTAATTGAAAATACCAATACTAATTAAAGAAAATGATCTGTTGCTTTGAAGTTAGAATGTATATTTGTATATAGATATACATAGATGTTATTAAATGTATTGATTTATGAATATTACGTTTGTTTGCTTTTATGTTTGCCAATATGTACATTTCTTACTTTGAGTAGATGCATGAACAAAGCTTTTTTAGTCTGATATCCTAATGTGTGCGACAGATCAAGTGTTGCTTTTTTACTTCAGTGTGGTGTCAGGCAAGTCTTCAATTGATGTTTGAAGCACCTGGCAGAGCCACAGTTCTTCAGATATATGATTGTATATCCCACACTGTACACTTGACTTTCATGTCATGTGATGCTTTGTACTCCCTACTTTATTTCTTCATAAATAGCTGCAATACAACGGTAGATTCAGACCATCCAGTAAAGCATCACTACACTCTTCAGGCTCATGTCACAGTGGCTCAGGTAACCCCTGTCAAGTGGTGCCGTTGTTATGTAAGCGGTGGTCTTTGTCTTTGCGTTGTCCTCGGTGGTGGATGAAGAAGAGATTGGCTTTTGGATCCTTTTAGAGCTGATCCCTGGTCATAAGAGTAAACAAAAGAAAATAAAGCACCACGTTCTTCTCCCACGGGGAAGGCAGCAAAAAGGGGACTTGTAAAATACACTTGTGCCAGTATAATGGTAACATGTGCACATAAAAATGAAATAAATACAAATTAAAGAACAAACATACACATGAACAAATAGAAGAAATACAAATACTCCATCAGCTCCTGCAGAATTGTGACAAAGATAAACAGAATCATAAGCCCAATAACTTGTTTGTTTACAATAACTACATATGAAAGCTAGTACATTGAAATATATATGAACCAGTGCTGCCAAAAATGAAAAACAATACACCAATCTGATTAGGAACAAATAATGAATTACGAAAAAAGGTTGGACACAGGAGAAACAGAAAAAGGGGGAGTCAGGTCCAGTCAGGAGCCTGGAACTATTTTCCACATAGGATCGATACAGTCCAGCTCATCTAATCTAAATCAATAGGGCAAATCAAAGAAAAAGAGGTTGGAGGAGGTGGCACTGAAGTACAAGACACATTAGACCACACACACACACAGTACAACACACTGCACACCCTACAACAGATAGGCTTCTTTGTGAGTATTCTAACACAATAACAACAATACACAGATTTTGTGCCCAGTTACAGTACGCTAAATGAAAATGACATTCCGGTGAAGTAAATGATTTTTGCGTATCCAAATGCTGTAATTTGTTTCGTTTTCTCTGCAGTCTAAATTGTTGTCGAGTGAAGTTTCAATACATGACACTTCTTGTTCCCTTTTAAAATTCCCATGTGCTAACAAATCAAATCTATTTCTCAAGTTGACAGAGGGAATGATGTTTTTTTTTCTATTCTCTCTATAATGACAAATTATTTCTGTTCGTTTGTGCTAACAGTGTGGTGCAAATTGAAATATTTCTTTGATTTTCCTGTCAGTAAAGTTGTTCACAACTTTCTCAGCCCTTAAATTTAAAGGTCTAACCAAATGATTAAAGATGCATCTGCTATCACTTTATTTTAATCTAAAATTGTTTTTGTCATCTGTAAATGAAACAAAACTATCTGTCTGTAGAATAAACAATAACAATAACCACTTATTTCCAATGCATTGGGAATAATAGTGAATTATCTCAATCCCTTTGTGTAGTAACTGCTTTAAAAAACCGCAGACAGTTGACAGCTGTGTTTGCCAACTTGTATTCGGATATGTTGACAGGATGGGGACTAATTCTGACAGTTTCAGTTCTGTGGTATTTTCCTCAGAGCTTGAATGCTTCTGACGCTTTCCTTTCTTCTGTTATTATGTTGCTTCCTCTTTGAAGTCGTCATAAATCATGAATATAATCAAATCTCTGAATAAAGACGATTTTTTTAGCAAATCTTTAAAGCCGAAATGTTTCGCACAGCTTGTGAAAGTGATGGTTGCGCTGAAGAGAATTCAATTGTTTCCTTTTCGTCAGCACATTTGGGCCATACGGTTTGCAGGGAGGACCGTGCTTTGTATTGAAGACAGTTCAGTCACAGGACATACTTATGTGACATACTTTTTCATTAGTTCAGTGCTACGCTTCACTGAGGCCTCTAAGGGACATTTGTTCTGCCAACTACTGGGCTGGGGTTACAGCTTAACACATCTATTACCTTTTGTTTCTAAATCTTTAATTACCTTGTTCCTCATTCATTAGTAGTACTGATATTATTTCTTCTGTGTTGTTGATATCAGTTCTTAGTTCATTCAGATAACTTTGGATTCTGAACTCAATCTTTTGAGTGGGGCAGCATGTCTGTAAGCTATCACCATATCAGTCTCACCAGAAAGAATACATACTAAAAGCAAAATAGAGGTCTATGTCTTCAGTGCAGAGTATTTATTGTTTCTCTATTTTGAGATTTTACTCACAAATACAACCTACCTGTAGTTGTGGGAATGTGTTCTGAACAAGAGGTGGGGGCTCGGGCAGGAACAACACATCATAAAATATTTCATACTGGATTCACTATGCAGAGTCTGTGGTGCTGAGCATCAAGGTAACAGAAAACAATGTGTCATAGGGGCCTACTTCAAGCACATATACGTATAACATGATCTAAAATACAGTGACTTGAGCTTTTAACAGTGAGCAGATATGACTATTAGGTCAGAAACGCAATTGCACAAGATGCATCTCTGTGTGGAGCTCAGGATAATACCAAGCACTAATCCACCAAATTTTAACCAGCAGAATTCCACACAAAGCCCAATCTGAATCACAAAACTGCGAATGTGGCGCACTCTAGTAGTTTGACCTGACGAATGTCTTAATTAGGGCATCAGTGTCAAGGCTGTCCAAAAGATCATAAATATATCTCTAAATATGCATGAGAGCAAAGTGTGTCAGTCTTTTTTGTGTCACTCTTGAGCACAACCATAGCCTCAGATGGTGTGTGCAACTGCAGGAATTCCCATCAATTTCATGGAGTAGTGTAGTCTCTGTAGGGCTGGGTGAGGATATTTAGATACCGGCAAAATTCTCTTGATTTCCCCAAGGATATTCTTATCAACGCTTCAGATTATTGGTTGAAGGCAGATAGTATTTGTGTTTATTACATTTCAGCCGGGATTGAAACTAAAAGCATTAATCAGAATAATGCTAAATCTAAGGTATTTATCACAGATGATATTCAATCAATAAGATACATGAATGATGCCACAAATATCGCTTTATTTCTTTTGCATTTGGCATGAATGTCTTAGTACACTTTTCATAGAATCATAAAAAATAGGACACAACACACAAGCTCCTCTAATGTGAAATACTGTTGCTGCACTTAACCGTTCGATCTTGTTCCTATATAGGCTCATCTTTGCAGAACAGGCATGTCGCCATAATACAAAGTGTCAACAAATCCTGATTCACAGCGACATGTTAAGCCCGATTGCTGGGATTTTATTTTGTCAAGCCAGCCTACGCAAAAACAATGTAGGAGTTCTGTTGAGCTTCCCTTGTAGTTACAGCCCTTTGATGTGTGTTGGTGTATGTACACATCTGAAATGTAAGACTCAGTGGTTGATTAGCATAATTTTTCAGTGTAAGAAATAAAAAAGAAACACACAATATTATAATATTCCTAATTGCCTATGGTTTGTTAGATGAATGTCAGCTCTCAAAAGATGGATTGTTGTTTTGAAAATGGTCTCCATATAACTGCAGTACCACCCAACACTGATGAGAAAATAAGGGCAGTGTGTTGCTAGCTGTAAAAGATATTTCTCAAATCTCTATTGCCTCATTTTCATAGAGTGCTGAAAAGGGTTGTTCAGTATGTGATTTGGAAAACAGCCAGTGATAATATGTAATGTAATAATAACAATACACTGTTTTGATGGGTGCACGCAAAACCACCGTTATGGTCCTTTAGGTTTTGATTCAGTGTTCCTCTGGATAGAAAAGACCTTCATTCAGAAATAAATTGTCAATTAAAATAGATAAGATGCTATAGTGCTGTCACTTTAGGATTTGTTCCTATTAAACAGTGATTTATAGTTGAAGACATTCTACATTTAAATCACTTAACACTTAACACATCCTCTAATTTCTCTTCTTTTGGATGAACAATTACAGTATTAGTTACAGTACGGCTGACGGAAATATACATAGAGGATGGGATATATTGAAAAAAGGTATTGTTTAGCGTCAGTGATCAATGTTCAGCTAATTTCAGCTAATTTTCAGGATTTGTTTAGTGATAGTGTCATTGTGTTGGAGTAACTGAAGAGAAGTAAAAAGTCTTCAAGCCTTTACCAGCCAGTCCAGTTGCCTAAAGATTTACTTTTCCTTGGATACCATGACATGGACTATGACTGAGAACCTTCACAGACTTCTCTATTTGCACTTGTTGGGGCACTACCTCCCAATGGGTAAATTAATTAATTAACAATACAAAAAGACTGAAAATCTCAAACTAACCTGAAGTCTGAAGAATAAGTTGAACACAACGAAACAAGGAGAAAGCAAAAACTAAACTAACTAAGGAGAAGAAGACAACTAAAAGCTACAGCTCAGAGAAGAGTCTCCTCTTCTTTTTTTTGTGCTTTCACACCAGGGCCTGTGGGAGACTGGACAGAGAAGATTTTGGCGTCCAACCAAGTAGTCCTTTGTCCTGTCGGTTCTTAATTTACGACAGTTGCAAAAGCTGTATGCCTAGATCTTGCATATCCAAAAGTTCGCCATTCACCCACTGAAATGTTTAAACACAATCAAATGAAGGAAATAAATGAAAATAGATACAGACATGAGGAATAAAAAAAGGATTCCTATCAATGATTACTTTGACTTTGAAATGTCTGCGTGTGTGTGGAACAAAATGACAAAAAGAACAAATATCGGAATGAGTGTTCTTGGTCTGCAAAAATCCCTTTGTACCACACCCAAGGAATCCGGATTTTTCTTGATTGGTACAATGTCTGCAACGGTATCCTAAATCCATGTCTCCTGGCACGATGGAGGTGAAAGGAAGTTCAGATGGATTTTGTCCAGAGATGAGCTGACATTTTTATTATAGCAAGGAGATAGCGGTCCGTTATCGCATTCTGGAACTGCTCAGTCCGAGTCACCAATTGCTTTCTTAGTGATGTGTGATGTGTTAAAACAGGCCATGGTGTAAAGTTGGGTCTTCTACAATTGTTTAGAAAATTAGAGAACAACTAGAGTACAAAAGAGTTGAACATGCTTCTATGGAGCCAACCTCCTTAACTCTTAAGTCAGTCATCCATCCCCAGTTTTAAACTAATAAAAGTCACGCTCCTCTGTTATTATGTTAGTTAAATATGCCACATGGTATTAAAACTTCCATTAATTTTCCTAGGGAATCTATGTGAAGTGAACGTCAATGAGTGCGTTTCAAACCCATGCCAACATGGTGGGAGGTGTATTGATGCACCCAATCAATATCACTGCCTGTGTCCTAATGGCTTCATCGGGCTTAACTGCGAGGCCAACATTGATGAATGCTTGTCGGCGCCTTGTCTTCATGGAAGGTACAACATTTTTCTTCTCTATTAATTGCAAAAACAATGGAAATTGTCAGAAATTGTGTGAAATTATTTTGATTACAGTTTTTACCAGCAGAGTGAATGGAGACATCACGTGTTTTAAGAAGCTAATGACTGCATTCATAGGTTGCCTTGGTAAATTATAGTCATTTATTCCTTTGAATAGACAAAGTCACTCTTTGAAAAGGTCATATGTCAAAGGAATCCTTGCATGTGCTAAAACAAATGAGTAAATGAACCGTGTGTCTTCTGGCCTTCTCAGCTGCAACGATGGAATAGATTCCTACGTGTGTCTTTGTGAGCGGGGTTGGAACGGCAGCAGATGTGAAGCAAACATTGATGTGAGTCAAGCTTAACAAAATTACTGGTTGTTTAGGAACAATCTCAGAAGAATTTAGTAATCTTTATGTTGGCTTTTGGTTACGCTAACTATATTGACTTTCTACGCGATTCAGTCGAACTAGAGGTTTCATTAAGTCAGTTGAACTAGAAGGGGATCATGTAAGCATTTTACAAATACCTGATTAAGTAGAAATTGCTTACCCGATGCCAAATTGATTTAAAAGCCAACACAGCTTGTGCTAAGCTCTAGACATAAACTACTGAGTTGCTTACAAGGTCTCTTGAAGCATTTAGTCGAATTAATAATCTGATCATTGGCATTTCTGTTTTTACTTTATATTTTCTATTAAACCACATAGGAAAAAAAAGCAATGTTTTGTAAGTACCCTGTACCCAATATTGTTGGTTGAGTGTTTCAGGATTGGGTATGTTTGATTCTGTTTCATTTACAGGAGTGCTCTTCAGCTCCCTGTCTGAACGGAGGCTCGTGTGTGGATCTCATTGATAAATATGCATGCTTTTGTTTGGATGGCTACACGGGAACAAACTGTGAGAATGACATAGACGTCTGCAAAATGGGCTCTTCAAATGTCTCCTCGTGTTTCAATGGAGCTACGTGCATTGATGGTGAAGGAGCAAACTTCACATGCAGGTAAGTTGGTCTAATGATGGGGAGTTGTTGCTGATGCCAGTCTGTCTCACTAATATCAGTGTTGCTACTCATTGAAACGTATTATTGAAATTGAATCATGTACTACTTCTACCTAATAATAACTAGTTTTACAATTATGAATCAAATGTACTACAAATGTACTACAGATGCTGTGCAGATGCTGTAACAGTCCTGTCGGATGGTTCCGAGTACAGGTTTCATTTTAATTGCAGACTTCCTCTCCCTTGTGTGATGAAGTGTATCTGAATACAAGGCGTCTGTGGTAATAGTGTGCAGATTTGACACAGCAGGTCCCTGGACGTCTTACAGTTAATTACATTGTCTAACCTTTTGCTCATGTACTGCTACTGTATGCTCAGTGTCATAGTGTAATGTGTCCTAGACTGCAGCTCCAAATAGATCACTGCTGTCGACTGCGTTATGTATTGATGCAGTGGGGCTACACAGTACCTTAGCCGAGTCTTTTCAGGCTTATTTGTGTATATCTTATAGTAAAAGGTGGGGAAATTACAGTATTAGTTCCAATATTACATTCAGGGTAAGAATATTTATATCAGGATACACAGAGGATTCAGATTTTTACATGTGCACATGTAGGACAAAATTGTACACGTTTGCCTTGCTAATGTGTGTACATAATGGTCGTCAAGGTTTTCCAATGTTTTTACTGCCAATGTGGAGCTGAGAAAACGTAAGTATAGGGTATAAATGTGTGGATGCTGTTAAATGTCTACCATCAGGCATACAACATGCATCTACATTGATATACACTTTCATTTTTTAACAATTTCCCCAAACTGCAGCACCTCAAACTCACCAGTTTTAACCATGAGTATACATACATACATGTATTTTTATCTTTAAAATAAAGCAAATACATTTAAAAGCCTTATCAGTGACGTTTATCAGATTCATGATGCTTCTATCCTCTTCAAAATGACGTATTTGACAGATTCCTTTTTGCACATCAAGCATATCTAAACCACTTTGAAGAATAGATTTTCTTTGGCTTAAGGGTAATTACATGGAACACACAGTGTTGTCTTAATTGGCACTATGTAAGGAGGTATCGATGCCATTGTGTTTCAGCGCAGCAAATGGCTTCAGTAGCACTCTATCCTCGATTTGCGATGCTGGGAAGCATCCGTGAAACACACAGGTTGTGCCTTTACCCATTTTCTGATGTGACATCACAGTAATGGACCCCAAGTGCTTCATGAACCCAAAGCTCTTGATCTCTTAGAGGCATTTGGCCTCCAATAGAATATAACTGTGTCAAATTCATATCATCATGTATCATTTTTAACACATTATTTTTAAAATGACATTTGTTTTGCAGGATTACACACTTTCTTACAGTTGGGCTCTCTTGTACTTTGAGGTTTTTGCAGAGTTTACTTCAATCCAGCACTAGTTGGGTTCACAGTATATGTCACCTTTTGTTTTGTTGTTGATTTTCAGCAGAGTTGTAGTCTAGTGACTTTGGGTGGAAATCCATACATGTCAGCATTCATTGATGTTCCTTGGACTTAGAATGAGCCTAACATGGCTGTCAGGTACAATCAGCCATTAGTCATTAACTGTCTTGGACAAAAGCTCCTCATCTGCAGAACAGCAAAATCTCCTAGACCATGTTTAACTGTAGGCTTTGTTGCACTGACCGCTTATTTCTTGATTGAATTCATTAGACAGGGATAGTTTGAGAGACTTTAAATGTGTGCTTTTTGGTACTTTTGGTCCATGTTGGAGCAAAGGATGTTTTTTTTTGTCAAGGCAGATGTTGGTGATGATGTTGCCCCTTCCAGCTACAGTTTGCCAGGCAGGATGCTGATGTGTCCCATAATATTGTTAGCATGATATAGTGGTCTGAAAATGTTGTCCCTGTGGAGATGCTTTGAAAGAAACTAACTACATTTGTGTAAATCTGTCCAGGGTGAATAATTCAATCTTGGAAAGGTTCTTAATTTTAGCTGCAGTTTGGCTCTAAAACAGTGTATAAACACTCAGCAGAGAGCAGCCTTTGGCACTATCTCTCCATTTCACCAAGTCAAAAATATTTTTTATCCCAAAGGAATTTAGAGAGGGCAATTTTAATTTAGTACATATTCCATTTTGAAAAGACCATAAACTGGTTGTTAGGAGTCCACAATATCTGACTGAAATAGTTTTTATTGTTTGTTTTGAATTTATATTTGGATAAGAAATAATACACTTAAAGAAAGAAAGAAAACATATGACACCAACGACTTCTTGGACACCGTGAGTCTATTTTAAAGCATGATATGTTTTCTTAGCTGTCCACCAGGTTTCATGGGGGATTTCTGTGAAGTGGATGTTAACGAATGTTGCTCAGCTCCCTGCCACAATGGTGCCATTTGCCAAGACCTTATTAATAGCTATATCTGCCACTGTAGGCCAGGTGAGTGCTCAGTTCTTTTCCCTTAATAGGATATGTTCTATGTTACTGGATTGCTCATAGAAATGACTTAGACATAGCATGTTAATGTATCAGTAATGTGTAACTACCTATGTGTTTGGTCCAATTCAGTTAGATAGGGTTAATCTCAGTCCCTGGTATAGAGACTGGTTTGAGGAGGTGGTCAGGATCTGGTTCATATCAAAGTTGAAATTTGATCATTTGTAAGGTTAGTGCAATCAACACAGGTCTCAATCCAATTATTAGGGGACTGGATTGATCGGTTTAGAAACGGAGAGGGATACATGTGGTTCACATTCAGTAAATAACAGCTTTGATTAGCCGCAGCGAATCTATTTTGTAAGACATCTTCAGATTACAATGTCAAAGGTGAACATGTATTTGCATGTGCTCAATATAACTCTTGTCTAAAGGCTGCACATCCCTATTTACATAATGTGAAGCAATATGTGTTTTTCCACCGACCAAACCAAACCAAGGGATACATATAACATTCCCAGTCCCAGAATTTAGACCAGATCAAAAGAACTACAGCTCTCAAACCCCCATTAAAGTGTCCTAGATGTGGTAGAGCACTGCTTTGTATACACACTGTACTTGTAAAACACCATGTTAATATTTACAGTGTGTCCATATTGGATTGAAAGAGGCCATATAAAGTGTAACAAGGTTACCATAATACCTACATCGCTTCTGTGCCTCAAAGCCATCCAAAAGTCGTCCGATTTTCTCCAGGGAGAAATTTGCAGCCTTACAGTACTAAAAAAGACAGCGATAAAAAGACGATACCGCTGCAGCTCATTAAAATGTATGTGGCATCTTACTCTTAAGTGAAAGCCTTTTCTTGTCTGTGTATGGGTGCGCACCCAAAAAGAAGCAAATCAATGTAGGAGAATCTGATTGATATTCACTTCAGAGGGTGGAAGTGGGAGAGCCTGGGCTCACCACGGCACTCTGTGGGCTTTTGTTCCTGGCAGGTTGGACAGGCCTTCACTGTGAGGATGACATTAATGAGTGCCTTCCTCAGCCCTGCATCCAGGGGATATGCATTCAGAATGATCCAGGCTATGGCTACACCTGTTTCTGTCGGCCTGGATTTGTGGTAAGGCTCTCCACCATCTTTTCCGTCACCTTTCCCCCTCACGTTGCCTCGACTCTCATGACCTGTTTTGGAACTAATGAAATACATTTCTGAAGTATAGTATTGTTGTTTACAGCCAAAATCAACTTTGTTTATTCCAAATGGATAAACCAGGATAATAAAAGAGATGAAATGGTGTCTTACGGTTTCTTTCACTTTGATGGCAGGACAACATGTGAGATTTGATCATTGTAAATTATAAGCCCTACTTTACACCATTAATAAGTGACTTTTGAGAAGTGCTGTATATTTGATCCGGTTTTATCAGTGTATCCAAAAACTAAATTTGGGCAAACTATACAACATCCCCACTGTTCCATCTCCAACATGTCGTTTCAGGAACTAAGAGAAGCAGCCTTATTATATTCTTGGGGACAATACATCACATCATATAATGGGTTTTCGGATATTTTTTGAGCCTAAGATCCATAAAGGGACCTGTAATAATTCATTTTATTCAAACATAAAGGCACAATCTGTGATCCAAATATAGATTCACCCTAGCACCTAAAACCAAAACACAAGATTTGGAAGCTGGGATCACTTCGAGATTGTCTGTCAATTGAATCTAACTTAATTTGATTGTTATGCTGGTAAAAATGCTGTGTTTACTTTATTTGGACAAACTCTTCAATTATGTTCAAGAAATTAGGTGAAAGTATTAAGGATTGGGGCTTAAAAATCTTGAAGTGTGAAGATATCACTAAATAGAGACACATTCTACTAATGCTGCTCTTAATTGATTAAACCAAGATATTCTTTCATTTGTACAGTAGATATTGTTGTGACCATACACTAGTCTAAATTATATTCATTATAAAAATTACTTTTGTTGTTATATGGCTTATCTAAAGGCACTTTTACTTTTCGTTCACAGGGGACACACTGTGAGTATAACTATGACGACTGCCAGATGAATCCGTGTCCTGAAGCTTACGCCTGTGTAGATGACATCAACAAGGTCAGATGCCTTCCTCCAGTTACGGATGTTGTTTCCATGGTGTCTGAAGTCAAGAATATCACCGAGGGCTCTACACTTCCAATGCCAACGCCAACCCTCGACCCAGCACTAGTGTCTGAGGAATCCACAGGTACAAATCACATAGATATAACAATAAACTACATTATAAAAATAAGTAGACTCTTTTAGCTTTGAAATGCAATTGCTTTGTTTTGATATTGTAACGTGTGAACAATATACATCCTCATCTGTATGGATTTTTACCTTTATCTCTGCCTTATTCCTGTCTTACTATTTATAGTCTTGCAGCCCATCTGTCACTTCAGCACTGTTCTGCCCCTATTTAATGTGAACTTAACTGTATTACTGTTGAAGTGCACATCAGTATGAACATGGACTGTGGATGTATAAACCACAAACTCATGGTTGTATTGAAAAGAAATCCCTTTGAGATTAAATTTGTTCCCCTTTTAACTATAATGATGCATCAGTACCTAAAGCATGGCACTCTCTTAACTTAAATCAAACTTTCTTGGTCAAGTCATTGCTTCTTTTAATATGCAATTACTTCCATTAACATGTGTCCAAGAAAGTGACACTAAATTATGTAAACTGAAAAGTCATTACATCAATCAATTTGTGCTGAAGGTGGTCCAGGGATTTTAGGTCAAATTATAAAACTATCCTTACTGTGTCCTTCCTGTCGGACATTTCCACTGCCCACAGTTTGCCATTTTCCTTTAAAACAGCAGCCTTGAACTGAGTTAGAACTCCAGATGCGATTTCCGCAGTCTTTGGATCATGGCAGGCAACGATACTGGCTTTGATTGCGAGATTGATAGTTTGTGCAGCAGCTGCTTAAAAAATGAGGTTTGTATCAACAACTACAGTGCATTTTCCCTTTCTGTTTGAGAACAGTGATATCAGGGTGTCATAACAACAATTACTTTCTGTGGCTATATCCCTTATCACTCACATTTTAGATACACAACACAATATGGTGTACATTATTGGTTTTGGATTTAGTCATCTATGTGAGAGGAGGAATTCGGAGCACAGGGCAGATTGTTACTCCGTGACAGATGAGGTTTGTCTGCCTTTGAAACTGTTCACAGAGCTGTAAAACAGACCTATTGAGCACAGACAAGCTTGAACCAATTCAGTGCGACACTCTGAAAATCACTATGGGCCACACATAATGGAGTCCTTACCCACTGCACCTGATGCAGCCTTCCTCCGTTGGTTTAGATAAGGTTAAACAGGCCTCCAAAATAAGGAAAACAACCCCAGCATCTACACAAAATTGTATTTACACATAAGTGTATAATCACAGTAAATAGATTTTAAAGTAAGAGGATGCAGAAACTCGTGACTTTATCTAACTAGGTCACCATCTAAAGCATGCAGTGCCCTTGGTGCTGCTTGAAATAGACTCAGGCAGTGCTCCTTTAAACCTAAGTCTGCTCCATAACCTTTGATATGCACTAAGTAAATGGGAATTTAAACAGAGTGGGAGTCGTTATTGTGGTTCATTGACTGAAGTGGATAGTTCTGTTTCGCTTCATTTTTATCATGGTCTTTTAAATGACTTGACATCATGAGAAGTTGTTCAAGATCTTTCATCTTCATTTTTTTCATTTTGGATGTATGACTGAATGATAAATAAGGTGAGTTCAGTTAGCAGCACAGTACAGAAAAGAAGCTTCTTTTCCAAGGAGGAAGATGATTTTCTTTTTGGAGATAATGGGGTTTCTTTTTTCATCATTGTGCCGTACACGCATTGCTGAGCTCCACAGTATTTTAACTCTACAATGTGTGTGAGACCTGATGAGAATCAGGACACTGGCTTACTGGAGTCCTTCGCTTGGTGTGATCATCAAAGTACAGAAAACCTGATTTGTTATTTAGCTTTTATCTGCACCAGAAATCAAATGACATTATAATTAGAAGAAATTCTAAAATTATAATGGGACAACACATAGTTTAGCATTTTTTCTTGTTTTTAAAAATCACATTTTAACTGTAATTTCCCATGGCATTTTTGTTCTTAAAGTCACACACATCTCCGTAGAGGATTTGTCATCCCAGGTATTCCTGTGTCACATGACAACATCTACGACTGCTGGTGTTTTGTAAGGGTGACTCCAGTCCAGTAGGTAGGCAGACCACAAAGTATGGAAGAAGACCTTTTTAGGTAATTGGCGGACATTGGCAGAAAAGCCTTGTGAACATACAGTATATTGTCAAGAAGGATGCCATTGGTCAATGGTATGAAGTGAAACCTAAATGTAATACTTCTCTCTCTGTTTTGTACAAATATGGCCGTATAGTTGTGAGTTCAGGCAATGTGACCAAATGTTTTTTTACAAGATTAATTAAATTTTCTCCAATTCTGTCAACCTAAGTCAGTGTACCTATGTCCTAAAGGGTATATACTCACAAAAAGCCTATTACTAGCCCTTTACTTGACCCTGAAAATGTGTAAAGTAACACTTCTGGTGTGTTGGTGTAATGGTTCTTGGTGGTTTCTCTGGTTGGTCGGCCCGACTCCTTGTGAGAATTCAGATGGGAAAGAAAGTAACCCCCCCCCCAAAAAAAACCACGGAGGGAGTCAAATCTCCACATCAATCATCAACATAGAAAAGTGGATTTATATTTATATCAGAATACAGAATATATGGAAGTTTGTCAAATCTTCACCTGTGGGCCACCAATTGTGTCGGCGAGTGTTTATGTGGATTCAATGGAAGGCTGTCAAAGGGCATGTTCAGCACAGTAAAATGCTACCCCAAAGTCCATGTGGGTGGTGTGGTGGGCCACACTGCAAACTAGCTGTGAGGCTCTGTTTCTTACAGAAGCTCTCATACGGCAACCAGAATATCAGCTTATTACTCAATATCAGCCTGATGTCTGAGAAGCAAAGGGTCATAGCAGTATTTCAGTACCTGTCTTGTGATGTCTCTCTGTCAGTTAGATTCTAGGTTCTAAGGTTTTACAAAGTTTGTTTATATCAGTGTTGGCAGTCCTCGATTAGCCATTTTAATATATTCAGTGACACAGCTTTACCAGTGAAGCATAATGGTATGTACATGATGTGCACAGTTATGAATATTCATGATCAAGAGCTTGGCAAGATGAAAAAAGCAGTGTCTCCATTTGTCATCACAGCAATAACGCGTGTGTGCCTGTGTGCGTGTGTGTGCGTGTGTGTGTGTGTGTGTGTGTGTGTGTGTGTGTGTGTGTGTGTGCGCTCCTGTACAGTAATGGCCACTGAGAGCAATTCCATCACTTATTTTTAAAGCAAAACAACAACGATACAATTAGACAATGGATTTGCAAATACATATTATATTTGGAACTTAATTCTTTGGTACCTTGACAGAATTGATAATTTATCACTTCAATATTCCAGATGGAACTCAATCTTCTTTCATTATATATCCAGCGTATAAGACATTTTTCAACCAATTTTGTAGGTAAAGGACGACCTTTTGCGTTCCCCCTGGGCTCTGAAATTGCAAGGGTCTAAGAATGGTATTCAGCAGTATTTTATCTCTGTCCTGTGACAAGTTCAATCAGTCAGTCTATTACTCTGCTCAATAAATCAGGGGCAAAACGGGTCTTACATCCTGCCTTTTTTTTATATAAATGGGACATTAAGTCTATATCAATTAAATCTTGCAGCACAGAGTCTATCCTCATATTAATTGATTCTTAGTTCACGTTCCTTCAAACATATTTTTCCTGTGGAATACCTTTTGCTTTAACCTGTCTGACATTCACATACAGCATACATTGTGCTGAACCATATGAAGTTCTTATCAATACGACTCCCATCCTTCTTTTTATGGACATGGTATTAAGACTGGTCCTAGATTAAGTCTAATCTGGGAGATTTATATCAAGATATGTTCCCACTGAGAGGACATTATTTTGGTCCGAAACCATTTCTTGCATTTTTCTTATATCAAGGCAAAGCTGTGGGCTGGAGCCGAGTGGTCACAGACTTGATCGCCATTATGTTAAACCAGAAGAGCTCAGCATGTTTTGTCATTACTATAAGACAAACACAGGAAACTTGATATCAACAATGTTTAATTCAAGTTTTGATGTACACCTACCATTTTGATTGATGTGTTTCTATAGAAATTCAAAGAATCTGTACTAAGAATATACGTTAGAGGCACAAACTGAGGACTTTTTGAAGGAGAGAACTGCTAATGAGGCCTGTTCCTCTCCTGGCAGCAGCCTGAAACTGCATCAAAGACAACATCAGACTAAACAAGGCTTTAAAATTAATGAATAGCTTTGTCTCTGAGGGGTAATTTTCCATCATCAGCATTGGCAAACCCCATCGTCAGGAGTGAAGCAGAAGACAGTGCTGCATTGTTGGCGTGTACATTTATCCTCATTAATTCACAGATCACAGTAGGCCTGTTCCTGATAAGTATCGCTTTTTTGTCGGCAGACTTTCCGCAGGGTATTGGTCATATTGCTCTCCCAAGAAAAGAGGGGTATGTTATCCTGTTTACCATATGCCCTTGGGGGCCCTCTGTCAGATCAGAGGGGGTCAGGCCTATTAGTTACGTGACGTGTAACAAATATTGACAAAGTCTCACTCGCTTTTGCTCAATTAATAATGGCGACAACTTGAAAAAGGAGCTTTACTGATTTCTCTGGTGTAATGATTTTTTGAATAACAAAAGACAGAAGCATGAGACGAGTATCAAGGAATGCTTTTCATTATAACAGGCTCTCTGGACAGACTATGCTGTTACAAATTGCAGCAGTTCCTTTTAAATGAGAAATATATTGAGCATGAGCACCTCTTAATGCTTGGCTCCAATTGCTGTCTGAGTCAGTCTTTTAGGTTTTTCTGCGTGACTACCCCCAATAAGCTTTCAGGCACTGGAACTTTTATCGAAATGTTCCATAATCGCCCATTCTCATGGATGATATAAACCAAGTTATTCCACTATAAAATGAGGCATGTAATAAACTTGTACGAATAGGTTACATTCAGCAAAGTCCTCTCTACTCTAATGTAGTGGCATTTGCATGCTTCATAGCTCTTTGGCAAGAAACGTATTATTTACAGTATGCCAGCCGAGTGAGCAAATGAAAACATCTTTGGGAGACCTTTTATCTCCTTCCAAAATGAAACAATTATCTACTTCTACTCCCCGCCCCCCATATTGAACTGTGCATTGTATATCATTGTTGATGTATCTCAAAGATTACTTGATGGTAGAGATCACTCGTATTTATATAATTAATTTGTCACATAGCTCCCATAAACCAGAAAGTAAAGTTCAAGCCTTCATGTCGATATGAATCTGCCGTGTTGATGAGTCATTCAACCACAAACTGAATCTTTACTATTGATAATGGTTTTCTTATGTATCTCAATCTGTGTACCGACCTCCCCATGGAGGAAAGTTTAATTTTTCTTTCACCGATCAATAGAGAAACCTCAGCAGACCTTTCAGTCACTACACATAAACTATTTGTCTTATGTCTTGTGTTCACTCTCCACCTATACCACCTCTTTATATTTCCACCTCTTAGATTCAGGCTACATTCAGTACGGTGGGAATTCTTACCTGGAATTTGACGGTATTGACCTCGACCCACTCAGCAACATTACAGTGAAACTTCAAACTCAAGTGGCCCAAGGAACCGTACTTTATGTGGACCAAGGAACAACTAATAGTGATTTCTTCTTCCTGAAACTCTTCATCTTGGATGGAGTCTTACAGGTAAAGTAGTGATTAAACATCAGTTTTAGCCAATGTTTGAGTCATTCATCCAGGAGCATGTCTTTCAACTTGTTATCAAAACTATTTCAGTATGCCTTTTGCTGTAATGAAGAGGAGCGAACCATAACGATCGACACATCAATTCATGTGGATGATGGCAAAGTGTACATCGTTACCATCAGGTAGGATTTATCAATTTATATTCTCAGTGCATCTGTGCTATCATCAGTTCATGTCAGGTTATTAATCAAACTTTGGTCTGGAAGTAAACACACATCACAATTAAAGTTCAAATTTCGATTTATGACTCTGCTTGAGCCAAAAATACATGTTTATAAAACTTATTGAGTCTTACTGATTTACAAAATGTATTAAATATTGTTAGACCCGTATTGCTGCATCCTTATCCGTCTATTAATTGTAGTCAAAATGTATGAGAGTTGACTATAACTAACATGAGCTTGCACTGAAATTGACAGAAATAATCACAAATATGAAGGGATCAGCAGAGTGAAAAGTGAGATTTTTTTATTTCAAAGTTTTTCAAAATGGGGGGCATATCTAATTTCCCCTGGGCTTCCTCCAGCTAAACACTGCTTCACCATATTTAGTATTTACTTTTGGTACCTCCTAGCAGTCCTGTCCCAAAAGAGCAGCTTGTTTATATTCATTGAGCATGTCCTTATATTGTGGTCCAAAGCCATTTACTGCTTTATAGACTAGTTACAGCACCTCTATGTCAAGTCGAACCTGATTGTGAGCCAGTGGAAAGGTCTGAGAGCTTGGCTGATGTGTTTTCTTTGTCCTGGTAACAATCGTGGCTGCAGCCTTTTGAATTTGCTGCAGGTGCCTGGTGGTGGAAGTCTTTTTTATTAGGGAGGCCTGCAAAGGGAGCTTCGCAGTAGTCAAGTCTGCCAAACATAATGGCATGAATGAATATATCTGTCTTGTTTGTTCTCTTATTCTGGTTGTTTTCTTAAGATGACAAAGGCATATTCCATAATTGCTTTATTTTATGTTTTACCATATGAAAAGCCAAAACTACCAAAACCTTTTTTATAAGAGTTGTTAAGAGACCTTTCAAAGCATCAAACAAAAACAACAAACAACAATGTTAGAATAAATGAAAATAAAAATAAAATATCAAACGGGTCTTATATAATGTCAAGTAAGTTTTATGTTTTTTTAGACCAAGATGCTTGCAGCTCAGTTAGTCTCAGCTTTGCCTGAACATAATTGTCAGTGTATATTTGAACCTAAAGAGAAGAAACGTTTATGAACAAAGATTTTTATTCCACGTGTTTAACTTTGGTTCCTTTTAGAAGTTGTCTACAATTTGGTGAGTTTCTCAGCCGTAACTCATTTCTTTATGCTCTATTTTAATGGATTTAGAGAAATTGTTTGATAAATGTACTAGTACTGCCAGCTCAGACACACATAACTAGCACAAAGCAGTGAGTCCTGTGCATTTGAGCTTAAACGCATTATAACGTCATGTTTCTGTGCTGAACAGATTAAGTTTCCTTTCTTTCTGCCACAGTTGCTTCATAGTCTATGTTGCCACCAGCTAATTCCACCAGGTTGTGTACAGTGGCCACTCCTTGTTGCATTAAAACCTCATGGTTGTATCCAGTACTAACATAGAAAAGTGGAAGTATTCAAATCAAATTCTGAATATATGTCATATGTAGAGTCCGGCTGAAACCTCAGATTACCATCTGACCTAGAATGAAGTCTGCCACTTGTCTCAAAGTTAAACCTGTAGGATTGAAAGCTGATTTCCTGCCGCTCAGGTGAACCGAACCCTGTCCTCCCTCTTCTTTCGGCAAATAAAAAAATACTCTGAGGCGCCCAATGGAATCTATCCCAAAAGAAATGTAAAATGACACTTTGTAGATTGTTTAAAAGGAGGTTCAGTAACAAAAGGTTGATGCCATAAAACATATGCTATGAAATGATTTACCCTGGAGGATGATAGACTTCAAACCTTTGAACAATGTATTAAGTTTTCAATATTTTTGTTGCCGCAAATGGCTATTATCACATCCTCCACATAGGCTGAGAGGCACAGGTGTTTTAGATGTTTTGCCAACCTAATACCTTCTAACTCCTTCCTGACATGCACAGCTTTGCCTGATTTCCCTTGTTACAGAAAAAGGGGATATAAAGCCACTGTTCATTTTCAGGAAAGTTTCAACGTCACTGTAGAACACCTTCATCATACTATGTTGTGCTTCAGTCTGTTTTCCAGATTTTGATTATTTCCGTACTATATATATCCTAATGCTGTGTCTGTAGGTGTCCTAGAGAATCTGTTGGTTTTTGTTTCTCTAATTACACTCAGCCTTCCTCTCTCTTTTCTGGCTCAGTAGACTCAGTAGAGTAGAGATCCTCGTGCTCTCTGTTGGTCTGAGACCGACTTAACCTTGATGTGGGCAACAATATCCAATTCTTTCACAATTTTTCGATTTAAACTCTCCAAGAGGGCATCCACAGACTCTCATCTTACGCTTGGTGAATTTGTTCAATGCTTGGTGTTTTTTCAAAATTACCATAGAGCTGTGCAGCATAGTTCTTTGGAAAGGAGACTGCAAGGCAGACATTTTGATATCCTTTGTTCTGCAGATGGACAGAAATATTCTAAGTTTCAGTGATATGACCGCATATTGAACGGATATCTGAACACAACATGTTTTGCTGTGGCATGCTTGGCTACTGTATTCAAGGACATACAGTGCGTCCTTGGACAAGCCTGGCCTGACAGCAGCACAGCACACTCATTGACTCAGAGATCCTTTGTTATGGGTTTATAAAAGGGACCATGGTTACTGTTCCACTACAGTTACATTATTATTAGTATTTTATGAATTTACAAAATATACTGTACATTAAAGGCTTACTTCTGATTTCATATCCTTGGTCCTAACTGGCTTCAGAGGTCTAACACTTAACACGTATAACGTATTTGAGTATATTTTCAAATTCTATGCTATCCAATGTATTGTAAAGTAACTGCACCACTATGCTGAATTTGATGGTGGGGCCTGGAACCTCTGAGTGGAACAGCTTGTTGAGAAGTCGGCAGCATGTGAGAATTTTAATGCACAAAACCAACATGGAACCAAGGCCTTGGTTGTACTCGCTGTCCTTCTGTTGTTCATCCTCAATAAGCCAAAGGATAAATTAACATGAATGGTGATTATTAACGTACTGTACTAAAGGTGAGCAAATTACTTATTTTTTCCCCGCCTGTTGAGATAGATCTTTGTTCACTTGTATTTTGTCAGGCCGATCAGGTTTAAGGGAGGGCACCGCTTTCGACTTTGTTTTTGCTGCGAGAAAAATACAACAGCAGTATGAATCAATCATAATGTTCTGTACCAATCCCTTAGAGACACGGCAAGAAAGAGAGCTGTCATAGCTGGAGGGTTGGGAGTATGGAAAAATGGTTCCCAGCGTCACAAAGCAAATTCCTTGTAATTGTCTGATGGGCGAGTCCGTCCATCTTTGTCTGATTTGACCCAGAGCTACAACACCATGGCCATCCTCAACGTCACTGCCTAACTCATTATAGTCTTTTAATATATCTTCCCGTCAAAGATGCTTTTCAATATGTTAAATAGAAACCCAATGGGGCTGACTTCTCAAGGACAGTGAGCACAGTGCCCTCTGGCTGCAGGCCAGGCCGCTCTGGCAGACTGCTTCTAAATTAACCGCTTCTCCATGCTGGCTCTAGAGGAAGGACTTATGCAGTTTGGAGTTAGTGCCCTGGAGTGTTTAGCCAGCATACGCATCAACCTGCAAAGTACAGGCTTAACAAATCAGACTAGATTGCTTCACGGACCTCCTAACTTCCACTCGGGGAACAAGAGGTATCAGGATGCATTGAAGCACAGACTGCATCTGTGGCCCGAGTACCCTCGAGCTGCTGATAGTTAGTCCAAAATCTGCACTTAGGTAATTATCCACCCTCCCCTGTTGTTTCGAAATGGAGAAATGTTTTTTTGAAATCGGTGAATGGCTGTGGGGTGGTACCAAAATAGTTGTTTAAAGACAAAATGAACACCTAGAGAACAACATAGAGTGCAGTTGAAACGGAATTAAAATGCATGGATTTGTAGATCGAATCAATTCAACAAGTGCTCAAATTGCTACTTTTTATTGTAATTGTAGTATTTGCTATTTCCGTCCAGTTATCAGGGATTTACGGCCTTTATGTTTCCACCTATGTTTCCACCTTGATATGCTGTAACAGGAAATGCCATGAAAAGATAACATAAAAAGAGAACGACCCAGCATCAGCGTTTTTTGCACAAATTTTAAATTAACATTTGAAATGAAAGCATTTCATAACAACTAACCTCACTCTTTCAGACAACACCTTGCACCTTGTGAAGCAGAGCTAACGCTTAATGGCCATGCAACAATAAAAAGCACAGCAAGTAATTATTGGCTTGGACTCACAAGCCAAAGAACAAACCGTGTCTACGTCGGAGGTCTGCCACTGCAGTATCTGCCCAGTCAGGTAAGTCACTGTGGTGCTAATTCATAAAACACAGCACAAGATGTAACATGTTGGTAGCAAAAGTGTCCCTTCATTCATAAACGGACCTCACCAGCCTCTTTTAGCTTTTAGGTTTCTGAACAGCTTTATCCATTGCCATTTCCAGTAAGGTTATATTCAATCAATACGCCAGACTCGTCAAAATTGTCAGCACAAAAGAAAGTCAATGATGCTTCAACCAATACTACTGTATAACACAGGCAAAAAGCAACTGACCATGGGCTTGCAGATGAATGGGAAGACATTGTTATTGTCAGCTTACAAAGGCACACTCAGGTAGCTTCAGTCTGAATTGTGGGGAAATCAGGCTACTGACCAACAATAATTTCTGATTGCGTGACGACCTGATTGTGTGACGACCCGATTGTTAAACATTATAGCAAATGAGACCCCTCCCCCCCTACTCTGCGACATTTGATTAGGAAGAAATTCAGCTCGAGTCTGAAATCACCGGGTAGGACCAATATAGTTTTAAAATCTGGGTTAAACTCCTACAGTGTCAGCCCAATGTACCAGATGGGTAAAACACCTCAAAGCGTTTGTTTCCCTCCACAGAGAGCTAAACCTTTCCACAACTTTACTGGCTGCATCGAAATCATTGAAATTAACAAGCTGAGAGGCTTCTATCTGTCAAATGCCATATCCGGCAGCAACGTAAACCTGTGCAGGTAAGGCGTCTGAATTCTAAAACAATGATTGGATGCATAAGATTGTTTTCTTTCCTTTAACAGTCAATTGTTCGGAAATCACCAGTTTATTACAATGTTTACAGGAATTCTGTATTTTGTTCATGTGTACTATTTTGGCCAATCTTACAGATACACTTCGTACACAGTAGAGACCCCCACTGCAAATACCTTAAGTTTGGCAGGTCAGTCGAACATCACAGAAGTGAACACGTCAACGCAAGCACCAAAGCTTTCTGTGCAAGAGCTTCAAGATTGCCATGAAGGTCTTTGCAGAAATGGTGGAACGTGTCACCATCCACAAATGCCCAGTGGATCTCTGCTCTCCTGTCACTGCCCCCTTCATTTCACTGGAACGTTCTGTGAGAAAGGTAGGTTCATACCATATATTAGTAGTAGTAGTAGTAGTAGTAGTTGTAGTAGCAGTATTTATAGTTTGTTTCTAGATTAAAGCTATTGTACCGTGCCATCCACAGTGGTATCAGCAAAAACCAGCCAACACATTATGGTGGTGAATCCATGCTGAGCCTCACTGGTTAATAGGTTTTTACTTTGAAGGAGAATAGAGTCGGCTGCTTTAGGAATTTTGAATGATGTGAATTATTCAGGATATGATTAATGAAGTGAATGATCCATATAAGCAGCTTGAACCAATGCTGTGTATCCGTGTTCACCTCCACCACTCACTCACTCGGAAATGAGAATCTGACCTTGTAGTTCTTCCTCAACATTCAGACTCATTCCTGTCCCAGGCTTATTTTGTGGCAACCGTTCAGACACTTAAACAAATGATACATCAATACGAGACACATATAGTATGAAGTTTCTCCCTTTTTCCCCTCAGATGTTTTAATTATTTCTGGTTATTGCAACTTGGCACTTTTTTGACCAACGTCCCTCCCTCCCACCTATTTCATGGATTCATTATTCATACTGCAGACAAAATAAAAATCAATGAATTGAATGCATACATAAATTACACCAATAACTACACACACAAAATACATTGTCAAAATACACAAATTCATTGAGAATATTTTGACCCATTCTACCTCTTTCTTGCAAAGAATGTTCTGTTGATATTCTGCTCAGAAATAAGGCACTTTTAAGATATGGTCAACTAGCCATTTTCACCCCCACTTTGTTGTTAAAAATGATGTATTTGACTATTTTTACATCACAAATTGAAATGATACCCATTAAATAGGTTACATAGGCTTTTGCACGGTTAGGTCAGCTATTGGAAATGTAGTTTTGTCATGACTTTCGCGATGTAAAGGGGGAGTTATTTTATTGGTTGTAATACATTGGATCTCAATTTACATGTGTGAGATGAAACATAAGACGTAACATGTAGAGTAGAGTTGTGTCTTTGGGGCAGTTCAGGACCTATTAGGTTTTCTTTCTGGATGCATTTCTACATTGGGGTAGGTCACATTGGGCTCTACCCAGCTCAGTGGGTAGAGCTTCCGCTTGGGAACCGGAGGGTCGCCGGTTCGAGCCCCTGCCGAGGTGCCCTTGAGCAAGGCACCGAACCCTCAATTGCTCCCCCCTCTGCGAAGGGTGGTAATGTAATGTAAGTCGCTTTGGATAAAAGCGTCTGCCAAATGCTCGTAATGTAATGTACATTCACATATATTGTGTATTGCAACTTTGACACTATTCAATATGGACTCCCCATTACACAAAACGAAGCAAAGCAAAAAGTACAAAATGTCCACTTGCTTGGTGATCATTGAAGGTTTTAATCCAAGACTCATGATTATTTTGCATTCACTCATGGCTTTTTACATCAGCAGATTTTGGATAATAGTGGCCAATGTATGTGTTCTGCATTGTCTGCCAAGATAATATTTGTAATCAAGAAATTCTCATCACTAGAGACTTTCAGTTGTGGAAGCTACATTGATCTGCACTTCTGTGTGTGCGTGATATGGGCTCATGGTTATAGTAAGTCTGACATAAAGGAACTTCGAAATAAATCACACTGCATTGCTTGAACAAGCTTTGTGTAAGGGACACACACACCCCGAGTTCACATCGATTTGATTTGTTCCAAACTTGACTCATGTTTTGGTAATCTATTGAAATGTTGTTGTTTGCATCTCCTGGCTTCATGACAAAAACTGAAATGTATTTATATGAATCCACTCATTTGTATTCTCTTATCTTGTATTCTCATGAGGGACGGGTACCTTGAACCATTTCATAGACGTACAGTATTTCTCTATGATAATGGCCAAACTGTATTTCTGTCTTGGTTGATTTCATTCATTAGACATAACTTCTCAGGTACAACCTCAATCCATAAGATGCACAATAAGGCATAATCGCACATTAAACGCATGCCCCATAAAAATCACTCCATAACCCCATTACACCTAAAATGAAGCAAATGTTATTGTTGCTGATTTGTGTTTTGTTTTTTCAGGATGCTCATTTGAAAAATATTTTCATTTTTACATTTTTAGCCAAATCTCATCATCTCATCAAGGAATAAATAATAGAATTTATCCAAAGCTTTTTTCTTCTACGGCCATAAAAATGGGATCCTATAACTTATCACACTGATAAAGTTTTCTACTAAAGCTACCGCTGGCATTTTACAGTCATTTCTGCTGAGTTGGAAGAAGCTGAGCAGATCAGTGTATCAGGTTTAATAGAACGCTCCCTCGTAAGAGCAGAGTGCAGTGATGTGCTCAGCTCTGTAGGCTGCTGACAGTGTCCGGCGGCTGTTTACATGCTGCACTTGCTTTACAAGACTTAACATTACTACAGGAACTGTGCATGATGCCAAGTGGCTTACATCTTGCTGAATTAAGGCACAGGCATTGAAAAGCAAGTCACGGCTGCTCTTTGTATGTTACGATATGGCCCGAGAGAAAACTGAGCCAGATCGAGTGCAAGGAGGAGGAGGACTCGGGGAATCATGCAGGGCGACACAGGGAATGCCAGAAAGACGCTTTACTAACGCAGGGAAACAGAAAACACAAGGGAACACAATAGGAGAGACAATAAGGGGGATAGCTAAAGTGCAAACACAAGGAAAATGGGGAAAACAGAAATATAGGAGCAAAAATAAACTCACGGAATACTAAATAAGTTAAGACAATTCACAGAACTGCAGAGCGTAAATAAGACTTAACCTGAAAACAATGGAATACTAAACAGAAAGGGCAAAGCAAACTTCCAAGAGTATCACATAACACAGAGAGGTACATGGAGCACTAAGACAGACCCAGATGGGAGACAGTGAGCACAGAAAAACCAGGGACATTAACAGAATCAGGAACAACTGGGACAAAAGGAGAGAACAATAAGGAATCACAAGGGCAGGAAGTCAGATACACAATAACAGAGAACACTACAAAAAATACAAAAGAAATAATACAACCATGACATAACACAACCATGACATAACACAACGTTATGACACTGTACTTATGATTATGCTATTCTTCCCAGTGAAATGCTGGGCCATGTGTATTCTGTTACTTGTGATGGATCAATACTCTTTTTTTATTATGCTGTCATCAACACAGTGTTCTCGTCAATACAGATACAAATAATATTTCAGTGTATAAACCTTAATGACTCGATACGATACATTTGTCCTCGACTAGAGTATAAAATGACTTTAGTTGTACGTAGCAGATGTGCCATTGTTGTCGTGGTTCTCATTTTCATATAAGTGCATTTTGTGTGTGTAATTGTCAGAGGTGAATTATGACTCCGCATTATGACCGCATCAATTACTCATCCAATGTGGTCTGACGCTCACCCAAGCATAATAGACAAACACACTCTCCTGGAACTAAGGACACACCAAAGAGTGTGTAACTAACCTGTTGTATAAGTGCCTTACGCGGAGAATTTACCTCAACAATTAAAACGTCCTTTAGCAGCAAAGACTTTTAGAATTTTACAACCATTCCTCCAGACAAAACAACCTCAGTTCATACATTTCTCTGGGTTCTCTTCTTTCTGTGAACCTGGTTTGGATTATGTCTTGGTCATTGCAAAATACACATTTCATCCTCTGAATAATTATGTTGTGTTTTTTCCGCTTGAATTCAACTTCTATGCAGCTTTTGAAACTGATTTCCCGGGCCTTGAGGCAGTAAAGCACAATGCTCCCTCCACCTTGCCTCACAGTAGGGAAGACATTTTGGTGTCCTTTTCCCTCCAAACATAGCATTTTGTGTTTTTGGCCAAAAAGGTCAACCTTGGCTTCATCTCTTCACAGAACATTTTCCCCGGAAGGCAAGTTTGAAATGTGAATCAAAGTACTTAAGAGGTGATTTCCTCTATTTCAGGGACTATCATTGTTTTCGTATGGAGGACACGAACGCAGAGGCTCGAGCACGTTCTACATTTTCTACCATTTTCTGCAGGACTTTTGTTCTTACTTGGATTTTTTTCACCTCCTTACACATTTTCTATACATTCGACATGAACTATGCAGGATATCTATTCCTAGGGACAGTAGAAAAAATGTCTCCAGTTGTAACATTTGTACAATTAATCTGTGGATTACTGTGGTTTATGCATCTACGCATGTTTATGCATCCTTTTGATCAGCTGATGGTTCAGATGGGTAGATCTTTCATGAGAAGAACAGAATGTTCCAGAAACCAATCTTTTTATTGAACAGGGTGCATCTACAGCCTATGCCTCCAGTTTCAATCTCATATCATCCATCTCCAAATAGGATTTAGAGAAGTCTGGTTCACCTACGTTTTAAGCTAGACTGTGGATGTGGTGTTTTCAGCATCAACAAGAACAAATACGATACTAATCTCTGGCAGATTGTGAATTATTGTGATTTAGTTGAAGACCAGGCGACATTTGATGATTAATTAAATGAAATCCAACGCCAATGGGTTCACTTACTGTCATTGTAACCATCAACATACAGTAATTGCAAACACAGATACAGTTTTCATCACATAAAACTATGAATCCAGTCAGTTTACTGTATGTGTGAGACATATTAGCACACCCAATCTGCAATTTGACATGTGAAGTATATACTTAGGATCATTTACTCTGCAGGGGGCATATGAAGGGTCCGAAGGGTGCTTTGTTCTAGTAAATAATAACCCAGTGGCTCGTGGTTGAAACGTATTTCACATCAAATACTCAAGCATGTGACAGGTTTTGTCACAATAAAGCCTGTTCATCTTGGGATGTTAGAGTGCTAACCTTTGATAAATTGTCTCTTCAAAGAAGAAGCAGTAGGTCATAGACCTTGCCAAAGACAGTCTGTCAAGTATATAAGCATTCAGTTGAAAGCTAAGTGATCACAAAAATTAGTAATGGAGTAAATGACTGTGAGGTAAGGAAGTGGGCATAAAAGACGAAACCAGTGAAGCAGGAAATTATTCAGAGTTGGTCTGTATTGACTGTAACCTCTTTCTATGGCTCATTACCTTATGTCTTTACCTCTGATAAATCTGAAGCTGTGGTATAAAATGTTGGCCAGAAAGAGAGCATACCTGATGTATGTTATTTCAACTCCTCTTGCTTTCCAAGTCACCTTTTTGAACCTTTTTCTCTGATTTATGTATAATCCCCTGTTCCATTCTGTGCTCTTTTCTTTCTCCATATATGCCTTATTACTTGATTCCCTTCATTATCAACCTTAAATGTAATCTCATACAGCATATTTTTATAACCCAACCTGTAGAAACTATGTGGGAACACTCATCACTGAATACCTGACACAGTCCAGATAAATCCAGATTTTCAATACATATATCTTTATTATTATTATTATTATTATAAATATATATAGTGTTCCTGTATCAAAAAATTAAAGCACTTAATCATCACAGTATATAATGTTAAGTCAGTCCATTTAGGAAGCACAAGTGATTGTGAATCAATTTCACCTGCTTTGGTTCAAAGTGCGAGTGACAACAGGTGCAAAAGCAAGACAGCCCCCAAAAAAGGAAGAGGTTTTGCATGTGGTGGCCACAGACAATTGCTCTCTCCTTATTCTTTCAGACTGATTCTTCTCTAGTTATGTGTTTCTCAGGTGTCCTTGTCACTACTGCTAGCATGAGGCGGTACCTGCAAGCCAATCAGGTTGCACAAGTAGTCCAGCCCGACAAAATAACCCTCATCAGGTTTCTGATGTGGATGTTTTCAGAAACAGGCCCTCATGCCACCCTCATGGAGTCTGACGTCCTCTAGTGGGACTGTACCCACAGCCCAGCACTGTGAAACTCAATTGGCATTCGCCAGAGAAGACCAGAATTGGCAGGTCCGCCATTGTCGCCCTGTTCTCTTCACAGATGAGAGCAGGTTCACACTGAGCACATGTGACAGGCATCAGAGAGTCTGGAGACTGGAGACAAAATCATCCAGACCACTGTTGGTGTGTAGAGGCATATCCTCTAAAACAACATTTTTTTGATTTTAAGTTTTTTATAGATACCAGTTACCAGGCACTTTTGGGATTTATTTTGAAAGAGGTGTAACAATGATATTTCCTCATTTGCATTCATAAAACCCACGTCACACAAACATTAACATTACGCAGTCTGACAGAAACTTTGATAAATATGAAATACTATTCATATTTTGAACTGTACTGAATTTGCTTTCCTGCGTGTTTGTGATCAACTAATCTGATTGAAGTTTTGATCTGGTCGCACACATATTTTAGGGCACTGTGTCTCTAACGCTTGTGTCAACTACAGTGGTCTGCCTGCCTGTCACAGTCTCTCTTTCAACACTCTCAAACACACACACACACATTCTGTTTTCTTTCCGGATGTGACTTGTACCATTTTGCTTTGATACCAGAGGAAGCAGTATAAAGTCTGGACCTTGAATATGTGGCAGCTCATTAACTACAGTAAGCAAAACTTTGCTCTGAACTTTACTTTGGCTTTACTTCAGATAGTGTGGTGAATTTAGAATCAAGCTCTGTGATGTTCGATAAATTACCACCATTTATGCCATGAATAAGCTCATGTGTGGTCTCACATGACCATTGACGGTTGAGAATGAAGAATGTTATTATTAATGATACATTTGAGATGAATTATTAGCAGTGGAATTTTCAAGGTATGAATTGGCCCTTAGTATGGACAATATTATTATAAGTAATGTGAAAAATAGCAGGAAAACATGGAAATGAGTAGATAAACAAATCAAACAATGAAGATTTCTTGAGGAGAGTGAGCCTCTTCATTGTTGTGTCTGACATTTATGGGACCTGATGAGGGGTTGTCATCTTCTTGCTCAGCCAACATACAGACAAGGTGCTGCCAGCTCTTTCCGTGGGCATTTTTCTGTAATTGCTGCTGCCTTGAAAAGAGCGCCAGCTCAATTTGCCTTACTCTGAAATTGCCAACAAACTATTACAGGCCGTCTTTTCCTTTCACAGTGAAGGAAACATGGCTTTTATTTTACTTTTGGAATTGGAAGTAGCAGCTGTCTTGTCCACCCTTACATGAGTGTCTGAGTTACTCGGAGGAGTCATCTAATCTGATTGGGAAGAGAAAGAGCAAGAGTAGGAAAGAGACGGAGCACACAAGAGAGGATAATAAGATTGTGTCTCTTTTAGAAATGGGAATGACCAGAGAATCTTTTCTGGTGTTGGTCCAGTGACTGATTATTAAAGTGGACCGAGTCGGTGACTGAGCAGTCTTTAGCGTCAAACCCTGCCATCTCACCTGCTGTTGCTTTTGCTTGCCATGTAACCTGGCTCCCATTCTTATTGTTATCATGTTATATTACGTGTTGGAATAAACAGGAGCCATTAAAGGCAATCCTGGCACCTCACCCTTTGTGTCATTTATATGTGACATCACGCAGAACCAGGTGCCTGTACTATAAAGGAAGCTCATCAGACTTGGCCCTTGTTTGTGTAAACTGGCTTGACAAAACCCCAAAACCCCAATTCAGGCTTAACCAGCATCAAAACGTTGGTAATCATCACACTTTGTTAACATCAGCGACAAACCACAACAAAATGGAACAGTGACATGCGGCATATGTATTTCATACCAGAGGTGTTTGTCCGTGTGTGTGTGTACTGTCCTATTTTGCACAGGAAATGAAGCTGGATTTGATTCGTCTTCAGTGTCTTCTTGATCGAATATCATCTTTGATAAATACCTTGTAGCGTGTTAATGAATGGCAAAGCAAGTAAGAAGCGTACATAAATACTGTATGCCTTCTGCTGATGATCCGTTGCATTGGTAAAGAATATCCTCTGGGAAATCAAGCAGTTTTTGCCGGTATCTACTGTAAATATCCTATGGAGAGACCCCCTGAAGATACCTCAAGGGGATCCTGAATGAACAGAGACACTATTTTTCAAGCAAGGTTGTTGTTCATCAAGCGGTGCTTTATATTTCTGCCTACTTAAGCTCCGACTCATGCTGCTCCATACAATGGTTACACGTGGCGATCAGAAATGAGGCATAGAAAAATCAGACTTGAGCCTCAATTTAGCCGACTAACTCCTTAATCTGGATTTATAGCACAGGCCGCTGCTTATGAACTCTCCCTGCATTTAAACATGGCAAGTGATTGAACTATTAACAATTTCCACTCTTGAGCCAATTATTGAGAATTACACACTCACAAACCTACTGCACCTACTGATTTGATACATCTTTACAGAATTCCTCACTCAATGTCTACATTATATTGAATCTTGTAATCTTTTCTTTATTAACATCCAGAGGGACAGACAAAAATGTTACTTTATGAACTTCATAAAAGAGGGTTTTTACTGCAGGTCTGTTATGTTATATAGCGCTGAGATTGTTCAAAGTAAACTCATAACTTAGTGTGGACTGCAGTTTTTCCTTGAGAGCCGGACTGAAATGTTAGAATCCCTTGAGCTCAAGCCGGGGTGGCCTGGTTTGAGTCTTCTGTCATGCACCTGAACAGCTCGCTATCCACCAGGTGTACTATGTCCTTTGTGTAAAAGCTCACCGATCATTACTGGCTTGTGGAGTTGATGACCTCAGAGTGTCTCCTCCACCTCTCCTTAAAGTCATTCCCCTTTGTCATCCAGTGGGAAATAACACAGCGGCACATAGTCCTGACAGGGCCCTGCTGACTCTGCTCACAGCCAAGCTATCAGCATCGCCAATGCACAGTTTTGCTGTTCTGTTTATAGTCACACACTCTAGGGTGTTGGGTTTACAAGATATAATGTATGACCTTATTAATATCTATATATGAATAGTTCCTTTGCTAAAACGGAGAAGAATTCTAGATGATATAAAATTATTGCAATGTAATATAAGACTGTTATTTGTGTTTTTGTTGTTTTTTTACTTCAGATTCAGATTTGATTGGAATTAGATTGATATCATTTGGGATTGATACTTGTTTTTGCAAATTATCCCATCATATGAAAGTGTAAAGTTCATTTTGCCACCAACTGATCTCTCTCAATGCATTTCATTGTTTGTATTTGATGTTTTTTCCCAGATACCACAGTGTATATCCCATCCTTCGACGGCACATCTTATTTAGAGCTGCCGCCCCTTGCCTCCCTGCTCCTTTCCTCTGGTGCCTCCAACAATCAGCCTGCTACTACCAAGGACGCTTCTGTTGTTCTCTACCTGACAGTGAAAACAAGATCGACACAGGGCACCATCCTCTACAGTGAGTATCATGCGCTTATCACATCCTCATCACAACACAATATCTAAGAATCTTTTCATATTTTTTGCTTTATGAAACAAATACAGTATGTGGAACATCTGCACAGAGAAAGCATACCAGACATTTACATGAAGCATGGAAAATTTGAGTGATTTAAAATTGATTTACTTTTTTAAAGGCCTTGTTGGCAATCTGTTTGTTTTTTTATCACACACATTAAAGTTAATCTCCTCAGGGTTCATTTACTGAGGATTTGAGGGTGTTTTTAAGTCACAAATGAGACAAACACTTTACTGTGGGGCGTCCCCAGGCTTTGCAACAAGAAAATAAAAACATTCAGAGCTACAGTATGTGGGAGATTTTAAGTAAAACAAATAACAGAGCTTAGTAAAATACTATCATATTTCATTAGTTTCCCTTAAGAAGAAGCAGCATCAGTTTTGAAATGTGCACTGTTGCATTGTTTAATGTGTAAGAGAAGCAGGTATTGTTGACTGTTAAACTGGGCACACAGAGAAGAAGAGTGTGTAAGAAATCCATTTATTGTTTCTTTCCTCATCCTTTTGATTACACTAAACAAATGATGCATTGTCATATTGAGATCTTTCCAGTGCAGGACTTTATTTTCAAAAATCCAATGTAACAGTGCTAATGTGCAAGCACCTTTGCCTCACCATTCAACGATTGCACACAGAGACATTTATCATGGGAAACTGAAATTACTTTTCACCACCCAGAGTCACCTCATTCAGAAAACTGTGTAGTGATTAGTTTGTGTGTTAGTATGATGAAGAAGCAGAAGCATTTGTTGACCGTAAAAACTGTTGGCTCTATTGTCATTACACTTGTGATTGTTATCATTATTTCTCTGAGTCTTCTGCGGTATCAGATCATCGGTATGATCAGTAATCCAAAAATAATAAGTAGCTGTAGTTTATCAAAGCCACAGATTCAACTGACTGAGTAGGATGCTGTAAGAATCCTACTCAGTCAGCTTATGACACGAAACATTGAATTCAGATTTCAATTTATCAGCAGAGTTTGAAGGTTCCATGCTGCTACACCACAGAGACTTGTCTGAGTTTACCATCACATTTGACTTTTCTTCATATCACAGTATAATAGCACATACACAATATAAAAGAAGCTCAGTACAACAGTGAAGGGAAATAATGATCAGTTGCTATATACTTGTATACCAAACACACACGTTATTATAAAATTCAAATCTTAATATGAAAATTCACTTGACTGACTTGCTGGAATGCCGGCACCAGGAGTCTGTTAACTCAAGGGGAAACACACAAGATGGGCGATGTTGCTTTGGCTGAAGGTCACAAGGTACCGAGCCCAATTTAGGTCAGATCCTTCTCAGGATGCAGGTGGACCTCCTTGGGGACCTGTAGGCTAGGTGTTATCTGCCCAGATCTTTTGTTCAGGAACCTCACAGACACCTGAACTAATGATGCAGTCTGGCACTTCTCATCAATTTAAGTCAAAGTTTGTGGGTTTAGGAGCATGAAGTTGCCCTCAAATTGGCAACAAAGTGGTAAATAGTGCAAAACTTTAGTATCTGTGACAGTAACGGTTACAGGAGCAGCTGTGACGTTTAAGTTTAATACGTCAGTGACGGATGGTAAACACTTTACCAGGTTAATGGTAAATATGTTCATTTAACCACATCATTTTTTCATTTTACATAAACAATATTTTCAGGTGGCTAGCAGTTATCGTTTAAAGTTATGCCGCAGCTCATCAACATCTTACAGTGGCTTTTTCATTGTCCCCCTTAATGTCAAACATTATATACAGTATGCATGTCAGACACTGTATATCAGATTATTACCCGGCATACTGTGCATTATGGGACATTAAATCATCACCATCAGCTCTTTCTTCCAGGTTCCACGAACCAAGGAAGTTTACAACTACAAGTGTGTTCCTACAAACAGAGTGCATTTTATAAGTCAGTCACATAATGAAAAATGATGAGGATGGAAGAGGCCTAGGAGAGAGAGATGCACAGGGTGTGCTGGCAGAACAGGACTGATTGTCTTGCCTTTGGTGGACTGCTGTGAGGTGTTGTCCTTTATTTTTTTCCTGTGCTGTTGATGTTCCAAGCTTTAATCTAAAAGTGAACTGTGAAGCCTACAGAAGTGGGCAGGAGCTGTTCGATTAAGCAGGGAGGAAGGGTTGGACTGACCCTTCAAGTCAAACACTGGGCTCTCCATTGTACGTTTACCTCCAACCAGTTATTTTCTCTCCACACCTGCACACACATACACGCAATTCTTTTGTTCGAGAAGGAGCTCTGCATGAATGCAGGCCAGACACTTAGTAACTACTTCTAACAAAGGAGCATTGTCTTGGAGTGGGTAGATTTGTATTTTTGGTTTAATGTAGGCTGGATTATTAAAGCGCTTTGAATATGTTAATTAAGTGAAAAGAGAAAGTTGAAAGAAGGTGAAGAATTGTGAACTGTGAAAGTTTCTCATATATCCCTATTGTGATTCCTCCTTTTGTTTGGAGACACTAGAACTTGATGCTGTTCTGTTTTTTCTGTTTATGTGTTCAGGTGAAGAATATACCTAGAAACATCTGCCATCAGTGAATTTTGTGTTTTAAAAGTCACATCGACAAGTTCCGAGAATCGAGTAGATCAGAGGAGTTTTTTTTTAAAGAGGGCGGGGTGAAAAGCTGATGAAAAGCCCCCTGCTGGTGGGACGGTACTGTCCCAACCCTCTAGACAGACAAAGGAAACATATATAACCGATGTAGCCTCTCAAACAATTTGAAACCATGACCTCAAAATGACCAGCACCATCAGATCACACGTCCTTCACCCAATAGAAAAGCTTCTAATCTTTCAAATGCCCTAATTGGCTATTTTTTAGTGGCCCATGGGGCCTGAGAAGAAATGACATCACCGCTGCAGCCAACTCTCACACACACACACATATACACACACACTCACACACAGCAAGACAGGCTTGAGCAGAAAACGCTATGATCACTGCCTTACTTTGAAAAGAAAGATACAAATGCAAATCTTGTGATGTGCCCCTGCGCAAATATTTATGAAAATACACAATTTAGCTATTTTTGATTGTTTTGATACACCTAAGGGAGCATGGGGATACTTTGTAGTGAACGCCTCATGACAATCCTGACCTATGAAGATCTGAACAGGAGGTTTTGGAGCACAAAGAGTTCTTCTCTTAATTTGTCGTATTTATATATCTTTATTGAAGAAAGCATTAGACATGACAATGAGCATACAGTTATGGGACATTTTGGAGATAATTTTTGATACAGAAAGAGGGGGAAAAGAGAGAGAGAGAGAAGAAAGAAATGTTGACTGGGACCTATGGAATGTGATACACACATGGACAATATGTATAAGGAGACGAGGGGACAGTGGCCTTGGCTGATGCCCAAAACACTCGAAGATATATACAGTAGTTCATTGTCAAAGTGAAACTAGTGAGGCCACATTATCCAACTTCTATTATTATTGTGTCCATTTATTAAACAGTGTGATTTTTATGACTTGTTTCATTTAAAGGTGAATAGATTTTGTTGTTCAAGATGTTAAATCTAATGGCCCGACTGTCTACTTTAATTGTTTCCTTTGCTGTGTTTCTGTGACGTATTCATAGAGCATAAAAACAAGCTAAAAAAAAAAAAGCATAGGCGAGATTGGCCAATTGTTACATGATGAGTGCTTCATGTGTTAATAATCAATAACTTTGATAGATGAGTCCACCATCAGTGAGTTTATTTTATAGCTCTGCCACTGGCACATGACATAACCCATACCATATGTCATTTTATATTAACTACCCCATAGATGCCATCCCATTGATGTTATTTACTTGGTTTCATCATTTCTTACCACTCTTAAGACGGATTAGCTCTGAGTGCAGATCAGAGCTGTCGGGTAAAGTGAACATACATGCTTTGGAATAAAGCAGGTGGGAGTAAAAATGTGGCTGAAAGCTGCTGGACTTAAATGTGTGTTCCTTAGGCTGAAAATAATAAAGACTTGAAAAGCCTGCACTTTTTATGAAACTTATGATGTTAGCATCTCCACTGTTCTTGCACTCACTGGAAGCACATCTTTACAAAGCTGCTTGCATTCTTCTACCATGCATCTCTCATAATACATTTATGGGCATCATTTTTTCAAAGGTCAAAAGTTATCCAGACTGAATGCTGAAAAAGATGATATAACACTAGTAACACTGGTAACACTGATTCCACTGCGCAGCCACATCGCAACATGTAAAGCGTGAACCAATCACAATCACAGCCGGGAACAGTGCACCAAAAACAGGCACTGTGATCAGAACACAGGGTCACCGGGTCACCCGAATGTTTATCTCAACAGTTCTCTGTCCGTTACTCTTACATTTCCAATGTCCATGAATATTGATTTAAGAAAATGTGAATGACTGTAGAAGTTGTTAATTTCTTACTTGCATCATCACACACAGGCAATAGAATGTGGCCCACCTTCCCATGTACTTTTGTAGTTTTAGTTGCAGCAAGTGAGAGTGTTAAACATGGTATATTATATAGATGTGTGATGAACCATCCAACCAGGAAATCAATACATTGTTAATTTACTTGATTATATGATTGTAGACACCTGCGGTAATAATTGAAGAAAATAGTTTGCTTAAAATATCACTACAATCTAAAAATGTATTATCCCTTCTAAGAGGTATCAACAATTTTGGCCTGGCCATTTTCATTTGTTTTATTTATCTTTTAACATTTTACTTCATAATGCCTATTACTTAAGTCAGTTTCAACATATTTCAGGGAAAATTGTGCCGTTCTATTTATTTTTTTTTTTTATTGGAATGGTACCAAATGTTTTAGTCATGTCTGCATAACCAAGCTTCCAAAGTAAATTTGGACTTTAAATTAGTGCTTTATTTAAGGCAGATAGACTTTAAAGGTCAACCAGCTAAGGAGTTAAAATCTATTCCTGTGACTAAAAGTTTGTTGTCTGCTGCCCAGACCTAATTAGAGTCATTAAGATGTATTTCACTTATTAGTGTTTTCCTATAAAATCAACAATGTCTCTGGCTGTGTTCGCAGCTGCATGTGTGAGACAATTAGTGCAGTGGAAAAAGGTTGCTTTTCTTAGTTCATTGTACCAAAGTGGTATTGGTTTGAGTTATTGTTCATTTGGACAAGAAAGAAAGAGAGAAAAACATCGCTTGTTCTATGCGGCCTCAAACTTAAATGAATACTTCTTTGTGTATGTGATGGAAAATACCAATTCATTTAACAAAAACAGGTGTAAAGTTCTCAATATACACCAAACATCTTGCTGAAACTTTATTTCTTACACTTTAATTGGCATAACACAGGTCACAAAACAATGCTAAATGTCAGAGCTTTGACAATAGAGCCATGGGCATTATTGCTCTATTTTCTTTAGAAAGATTATAAGTATTATTAGTTAACTTTTCAGAATAACACACCAGTTTCTGTGTGTAAAGGAAGGAAGAGCACACTGGAAACATGGCTGAAGTGAATGATCAGATGTGAGGTAGAAAGTGAATTAGATTGCGCTTGATGTTGAGGGAGCTAAACCATTTCACCTCCATCCCGTCATATTGGTTGCCTTATCTGGCCGCATTCATCTAGTTGTGCGTGTCAGTCATCAGAGATCCAATCCATTGATTAGTTTATGAAAAATAAGGATTGGTGTGACAGCGTGACACCTCTTTATTATTTCCCGTCCCTGTCTTCAGCTCCCAGTCAGCTCTATTTGGGAACACTGATGGGAATGCTGCAGTTAATGTAAAATAAATTGGATAATCTAGTTAAAACTAGGAAGTACGTCAACCAACTAAATTAAATGGTGCTATTCTTTATCTTAAATGACATTGAGTGTGTTTTCAGTGCTGCAGCACACAGAAAACACAGAGTGAGAACCTCTGTCATACAGAGAGATGAATGTACAGGTGAGAATGTGTCTGTGGAGGGCACAGTGCCTTTTATCTAGTGATGTTTCCTGGCTTGTAGAGCAACATCTTTTTTTCATATCAGAGGATAGGAGCTGAAAAGAAAACTCCAGAGATCAAACAGACAAAGTTAATCAGTGGAAAACAAAAAGACGAGCATTGAGATGCAGGGATCTCCTCTGCCAGACCCCCCCTCCTCATTGTCCTCCCCCCTTTATATACAGCCCTCCCCGAAGCAAACGCGCGTCTCCCCCTGGACTTCAATTGTCAGCTTGAGAAGAGAAATAGGAGGAGGTGTGGTGGAGAAAAAGAGATAAAGAGAAAGGGAGCAAGAGAGGAAACAGGTGACAGGCTCTGACAAAAGGACGAGCACTCTGTGAGGCTCAGCGCAAGGTAACAGGGCCATGGGGACAGCAAGGAACAATGAAGAAAAATAGAAAAATAAACAACACAGCGCTGCAGACATCTATAGTAAGAAATGTTGTACATAAATGAATCATAGCACTTAACTGAATTGATGTGGAAGGAAATTTATTCTGTGTTGTTAGCACCACTTTAGCAAACTTTGTTGGTCCCTGCACAGACATTCATTTACTTTACAAAATAGAGATAAAGATTTGATTTTACTGAAGGACAGACGTCTGCATGTGTTTTCTTGTACCATAAGTGAATGTTTTACTTTTGTTTAACTAACAAAGCACATACTGTCCTTTAAAAATTATAGGACATTCTCCAAGTTGTATACGTTGTGTGCATTTGCAGGTAATTTTGGAAAAGAATTGTATAAAGGTACTATAAACACAAGTTGTACAACACAATAAGCCACATTTACTGTAAGTCCTAAGACTATCTTTTAGAATATTCAATGAAAGAGGTGTTCCTACAGTATTTCCTTAAGCTTCTCACATACACCGGTATGAAATCTCAGTGATGTTTTACACAGTATTTGCTTTGCATTTCTTAGTGATCAATGCAGTCAGCACTAAGTTGATTAACCTGTTTATTTAAATGGGAAGTTCTGGTCTGAGCTTGCACACATTACATTGGAACTGCACCTCTTTTAAGTGTCAAGCTCTGTTCTCTGCATCTCTGTCACACACACACACACACACACACACACACTGCCCACCACCTGTGCACCAGGACTCCCAGTCTGGGTCTGAATATACTTGTAGTTGTGCCTCCTCTCTTCAAATTGGAAGCTGTACAGTCGTAAATTGATTTAACCTACCATTAATAGTTGTACAAGTTCATTTATGTTTAACAGCAGAGGAGGCAGGATAAAGCGTCTTGGATTATAATATGTAGCAGGTCATAAACACGTTTGGCTTTTACAACATTGATCTAGTAATGGGACCCATTGCACTAATTAACGCAAGGGAAGCTTTATGAATCCCATGAAGTCAGGATTGTATTTTCTTTAGAACTGAATTACAACAGAATTTACATGTCTGCTGATGAAATGTGTTTGTTTTAGATTTGCATTACCATAATACATTTGATATGGCAATTAAGCTATAATACTAGTATCATTTTGTTTTGACTCATGTTCAGGACGGTAAAGAAGCACCTGAGTCCTTCATTTCAATGTTCCGCAGTTCAAGGTGACTTTATTTCTGCAGCCTTATTGCTGCCAGCTTCACAAACAACATTAAGAGAAAAAAAAGGTACTAGCTCGAGAGTCATAATCCTTCATCGAAAAATAAAACAGGGAATGAGTGAATTTACGTAACTTAGTAACCTTAGGTTGCATTTTAAGTTTGCCATCGCTCAGCCATATAAAATAATGTTTCTTCACTGCCAGGAATAGGTCCACAGAGAATATGTAATGTTTAGAATATAACACAATGTTGATCCGATTTTATATTAGATTTTAAGCTTTGAAAAGGCTTGCATTGGCTCCCATATCAGCAAAATCACAAGAAATACCTCCAACATAACACCAGACTAGACCCTACTAAAGCTTACTCCTCATCCTCTTAGTTAGCAACAATAATTTTGTTGTCATCGTCACATGGGGACAGTCTGATGGTACAATGAACTGCCCCTGCAAAGCATCTCAGAGCTCCTATTGTATGAGGAACAGTTTGTTTAATCTAGGATCATCTGACACTATGGTGCTAATGGTCCAAAATGTGGATGTGTGTATTTCTGCTTTCAAGGTTTGGTGGTGTGACAACTGATGGCCCCTATCCATAATAACATGTATGACTTCCTTGAAAAAGAGACTTTTATACTAACATATCTTTACCTTTTCAGCTCAACAGACTTTGGGGGATCAGTTCCTGCACGTGTTCCTTCAAGACGGAAGCCCTGTTGCTACACTTGGTTGTAGCAGCACTCGTGTTTTGAATGCCGCAGCAGGCCAGATCATCAACAATGACAGATGGACGCCGATCACAATCAGGTATGGTTTCACTTCCATTCCTCAAGAGGGGCGACCTTACTGTGCCTTCTGTACATTGATTTTAGATGTGCAGTCTCTTTACTTTATTTACCTTTTTGGAAACTGTTTGCAATCTCCCAAGCCACTCACTTGGTGAATGCAGGGAATAAAGTTTTCTTCCATTGCAACTCACAAGGATGGAAAATGCCAAAGTGTCAGACTCAAAAATATCAGGTGTTCAATGATTTCCATAGCACATCAAATTGGGCAACTGACCATCTGCTTTAATATCAGCATAACAAGATTGAATTCAATTAACCAATCCTGACAAGTCCAGTCTGCCAAAAACACATCTTTGATCATTATCGGAAGCATTTACAGATAGTAAGCAAAGAGCTGGCTGGATTGTTTTATTGTTGCTCCATCTTGTCCGATCACCATCTAGTGACACACACACAGGAAGGGTGTAATGAAAATGACATAACTGCTTGTTCAGAAATTACTGCTGGTTTTAATTTCAGGACAAAAGTCTCAATTCTCTAGCTTAATGGCACAAGTAAATGGAGAAGAGTGGGGCGAGGGGTTAAAGTTATTGCATCTTGCCTGTAGATTTGTTGCAAGCTGCTCTATTTTCGGTTTAGAACTTCCAGAACTTTCAGAAACTAAAACCTCCAGAGGATGTTTTTCAAAGATACAGTATACCCTCTATAAGTCTTAGTCTGTATTAAATCTGTCATCAAAAGGAAACTATTTAAATTATAAACATAGGCTGCCCTTCTGGGTTCATATTTAAATCTTAATACTATATATTCACACAGCATTCTTTTTATCATTTATTTTGAGGAATTTACTGTTAATAATAGATGGAGATATGGAGTTGCATTTTGTATAAAAGCTGTAAATATGTTGAATTTGTGCTATAAAAAAATAGTGCTTGTTCCGTGTCTGTTCCGTGCTCAGTAATTAGGAGTTTTGTCTGTCTTAGAGCCAACAATTATGTCTTTAACCTTATACTTAACAAACTGGTCCACAGAAAAGCACGGGCCAAATCTAACTGTGAAAATTAAGATAAAGACCCGATGCAGCTTAAAACTATTTACTGAGACATCTTGTTCTAATTAGGCAGGTGTCTGTGGGTGTTGTTGCATTCAATTTGGGTCAGCAGAAGAGAGAACAAAATTTTGAGATGGTTGCGGAATGGCTGAGACTAGTAATTTAGTAACCTAAGAAAAAAGAATAATGTTATCAATGTGGGTCTGTTACCTTGGAAACTTTGTTTTAAAGTTATTCAGATTAACAACTGGATAAACATTTCATACTGTATAAATTACAAAATAAAACACACTGCTGGGTTGGTTAGGGAGATTTGTTCAGAGCAACATGAAAATTGCCGGGAAAATGTAGGATTTGCCATGAAAGAATGTAATAAGATATTTGATCCATGATATCAGAGGGCATTAGTGACATAATTTGGCAGAATGCTGTGGACTGGTATTGACTGGATAGTTATTGTACTTTGATTTCTAAGAATGCATCAATTAGTCATTGTAATTTTTTTTTCTGTGTCGATTGAAATCCCCAGTTTTACTGTTATTTTCTCTAGCCCATTAGTAAATTTCAGTGTTATTACTCAGAATTCAGCTTGTTCTCTGCACACAAATGCTCAAACCACACTGCAGTGGCTGAACACAGAAATGAGTCCACACTCATACTGGGACTTCATTGACAAACATGAAATCTGATTAGACTGCACCTCACTCTACCTTAATGTTTACTGGTGAGGGACACACAGAGTCACAGCCTTTCTGCAGTGAACTAGGAGCAACCTGATGTAGTTACTGTCAATATGATATCCGTCATCCTCCTCCAAGGACAGAGAAGAGACCAGTGAAGGGATAGAGGAGGAATACAATGTTAATAATGTGTTTAACTTATCAAAACTAGTTAATTTTGAATTAAACCTATGCAATTTTGTTGGTTGAAAATATTTACATACATTTTAGTGATGCATTTTTAATTTACTAGCTTCCTAGGTTGTATTAAGCAAAAAATGTGACGGCTCCATATTTTGATTGCATTGGACCTCAAACAGTACAGAAAATACAAGCTGAGACAAGAACGTGACCTTCTAAAAGGGGGTCCATTTACAGTTCTGACCAAAAGGAATTCGCTATTTTACAGTAATTAGATTTCTACATTTCTGGGTTCGCGTAATGTCCTTCCACTTTTCAGTTTCCTGTTCTTGAGTGTGTGTGTTTGATCTTTTCTGTAGTAAGGTGATAAATGGCCTTATGCAATGCAAACACAGTCTTTAGTGAGAACAAAGCCGCAAATCCATCCTCGTCCACATCAACCATGACATTTTTATTTTACAAAAGGTCAAATGTCTGCAGAGTGACAAGGTAGTCCTGATCTACAGGACCTGTGACACATTTATGTTCTGAAAACAAGAATTTAAGACACGTAACCCTGAAATAAACCTGAGGCCTACAGGAATGTTATTCTACATGAGCAGAATGCAATGTGGAAATCATTTCTTGAAATGAAAAGTAAAAGATCTACACACATTTCTTGATTCTCGGGTAAACTGACGTGGTTGACGCCAATCTATGGACATTTGCACTTGTTGTCTCACCCAAATAAGTCTGATCTCACTACAGGGAAGGGAGCCAGTGGAAGGAATGAGAGATGGCTTGGTGCTGTGCTCTCCCATTTATTCTTGGATCATTCAGCATTCATACGAATATTAGTGCATGACACCATATTGATGTTTTGAACAGTGCAGACGTACATTGCATCTATAGTATTTGGCAACAATGAGTAACGCTGCTTTCATCTGCCATCTTTCATCATCCATTCATCCATTTTCCACCACTTATCATAGCCCAGGTCATGGAGGGCCGCCTGCTAAGCAAAGTAGTTATGTTTAACTGTAAATAATCCAAGGTCCATTGACCGAAAGGGGGCAAATCAAAATTGTCTCATTACAGTGCAACACATATTCACATTATAACCACAGATGAATAAAGCCTCCGTTAAACTCACAGCACCATACTCTGAGAGATTGTACTTCGCTTTCTTAATGGTGATCCATGCTGGGTTTTTATGCACTGTTGTTTCCATAATGACGTTATTGCTGCCACAAGTAGTTAGGATGAGTACAAACTTGCACATTAAACAATACATCTAAAGGAGCAATTTTCATGACCCGTCCTTAATTGTGATCCTCTTGGAGCCATATGGTCCATGCAAACAGCCATACACTACTCCACCTCGCTAATCATCCCCACAGAAGGGATGAAAGTCACTGTGAATATTTAATCGGGAATTTACCGCCGTCTTCTGACATTAAATTGGATTAATCCCTGTAGAGTAGCTTTTGTTTGTGTGACGGCATTGAAATGATTAGACCAATCTTAATATGCTTAACACGCCAATGCTTCAATATACTTTCATTTATTAATGCTGTCTGTTTAGGAGTTACATTACATTACATATAACATAAAGAGCTTTTGTCCTTATGAAAGCCATAAGCTTTCATACGTATTTGCACTCGTTGTCGGGGCTCCACCTCCCAATGGGTAAATGATTTGATTAATTGGGGAGGATCAATTAATTAATTAATACTTGAAAGTAGTTGTGAAAAGATCAAGCAGGGTAAATTTCCTATTAATCAGAGCTAAGTGACACCAGCTCTTCAGATGATCTCTGGAGGAATTCCATGCAGTTGATCTCCAAACCTGTGTTGCTGGAATATTGTCGTCTGACCACAGTGGAGCTGATGAGGGACTCAGCAGGTCTCTCTCTCTCTCTCGCTCTCTCGCTCTCTCGCTCTCTCTCTCTCTCTCGCTCTCGCTCTCGCTCTCAATACACCCCGCGTGGATCATTGTGGCTTGATGAGCGCCAATGGTAATGATGGCAAGTGGTTCCAGTGGACTCTTCACCATTGATCTGGCTCCAGCACAGTTGGTAGAGAGAGCTTAGTTGGGAATCCCCAGGGCAGGATTCCAGAGCAGCAGGCAGTTTGACATCTCAGAAGTTCTGTTATGTCGGTAATTCAGGCCCTGACTTACAGGAAATTAAATTATTTGAAACTAAACTTGAAGATGAACATGAATGCAGACAGGTCCAACATTCCTATAAACATCAGCTTTTATCTCATCTTCAGCTCTAAGTCTGTATGGAATTTCAACCATCTAGACCCAGTGGATCATATTTTACTGAAGTTTTACTAAATTGTGGTCATTTTCTGCGAGTAGGCGGTTGTATACTATTCAGGAGGGCTAAATTGAGTTTTATAAGTTATATTTTTATCGAATACACCGTCTGTATCCATTCAATTGCTTTACACAGGGCTGCAGACCCGAACTGATCACCCTTCCTTTAAATTTTCCATTGGTCAAGCAAGGAGTCGATCTAAAGCTCATTGGTCAGTTTTACTTTGTGTCTCCATGCTGAATGATGTTGCGTCCAGCTTAGATTACGTGGCGGAAAGGAAGAAAATGTACGACATTGTCGGGGGTACCTTGTGAAGAGGAGGAGGCAAGCACTCGTTTGTTTGGGGAAGAGGAGGAGATGTGGAAACCAAATGACAAGAAATTGAGAGAATATGAATACACAACTGTTCTTAGTCTTGTTGAAATAATTTGATGACATCCCTTTGTTCAACATCAGAATCTTTCTTCAGCAAAGAAAAATGATTATTTTTGATGGGGAAAATGTCTGCAAAGGTGTTTTAATTCCAAGTCTTGGCACGATGAAGATGAATGGAAGTTCCGATAGATGAGATGAGATGAGCTGACGTTTTTATTATAGCACAGAGATAACGGTCCATTATCACATCCCGGTGAGGCTCAGTTCCAGTCACCATTTGCTTTCTTTCAGAACGAGGTTGAACAGACACTGTATAAAAGTCAGTGTCCGTGTAGAAGATGAAACCTTGATTCTCTTTTTTCAATTTCTGCCATGACAAACTGAGACTATTTATGGTATTATCTCATGCTATTTAATGATCTTCCCAATGTTTTTGGTTGTCAAATTCGTATTATTTATTGAATTTGCATTTGTATTGCTTCTGTGAAAATGTCCATGTGATGTTTGCTCACAGAAAATGACAAAAATACCAAACCACCAGACTATTTGTCTGTTTTTGAATAAATATTCGGGTATATTGTATAATATATAAAGCTAAAGAGATGTTACTTGCTCTTTCACACTGGTGGTCGGTCTGAATCTGGATTTGCTAGACCTACAAAAGAAGCTATTTGAAGGCTTTTTTCCTAAACCACGTGCAAGGTGATCTTTGATCATCTCTAGTCAAAGTGGTGATGTGTTTTATTTGTAGTTGCACTTCAGCCAACTCTCCCACAGGAGGATGATCCCTGTGTGGATATCATGACAACATCATTAGTGACAGTCTCACATTGTTAGATATATGAGTCACAGAGGATTGTTTTGAACATCTAGAATCCCTTGTTGATGAATGGGTACATTTATGTTGCGCACACAAGTACTGTATATCATTCTCCGGTTTCCTTTAGTATGAGGCACCAGCCTTGTTTCTGTGCATGCTTGGCAAACAGCTGCACTTAGATGACCAAAATGTTTTGAGAAATGTACCATAGATTGGAACAAAAGCCTTGAAGTATGCTGCATTTTGGAGAGACGAAACCATCACACTGACAACCATCTGACTATAATAATGAGCTCAGTGATGAGCTTCCTGCTTTTTCTGTCCATCCCAAAAGCACTCACATCTGTTTGTTTGTCATCCGTACTGAGAATTTGTTTTTTTGGGTCCATCCATGTTCTTTTTCATGCTGTACATGTTACAACAGCAATACGGTTCTAGTCAGGGTTGTAGCGCTTTTCCCACAAGCATACTGCGGTTTATAACTGGGGAAAAATGAAAACAACATTTAGTTTATCAAGGCTGTCATTATATGTTCACCTGTCAGTTGCTCCCAAAAATAGAACTTGCAGCCTTGCCCACTCACTTTGAGTTGCAGATGTGAGGTCTTTACATTCAAGCAGCATATCTAGACATACTGTATGTGTGACACATGTGAGTAACTCATGGCAGTGTGACTCAGTTGTGATTTAATGTCTGCTTGAAAAAACAACAATTTCCACATCCCACCTGACATTTTGTATATAATGTGGTGTGATATGACAGACTTGAATAGATTTTAGAAAATATTTTTGGTCAATCAGGGCTTATCCTCTGGTTTGCATTTACAGCCAAAGTTGTGTTCGTTGCTTTAGTGTGGTGGTTTAAAACGAATGCCACAAGTGGCACATATCTCTCTTGTGATCGTGTGTGTGACTCACATGTTGCATGTGTGACACAAGAGTGTGCCTAACTCCACGGAGACCCAGATTCAAGACTCTCAAATCTCTTGATGACTGCAGAATTTACCACCAGCATGCACCACATTATTATACTGTAATATCCCACTTAAAAAATGTTTTCCCTTCTTGCCTCATAGCCAATAAAAAAATTGTTGCAAGGGCACCAAAGCAGTTCACGATGTTTTACTGCCATCTGTTGCCAATTCTTTCAGATGTTTTATGCAATAGCAATATCTTAATGATGATCCTCCCTCATTATTAATTTTGTGCAGGGGACTGTGAAGGAGGCATGTTCAAATAGGATTGCAAAGACAAACACCTACCATCAGGTTTAACAAATACCTTGGAGTAAAGGTGCTGTGCTGAAAATATGTGCGTGGTCCCAGAGCCTTGCAGATCATATTTTACTGGTAAACCTCAGGAAAGTTGCAGTTTGGCACTCGCGCTGAATTAATCATACCCCAGACAGTCTAAATGAGTGTGTTAGTCATGACAAATCACTTATGATTAGAGCATTAGCCAGATGAAGAAATGCATAAATGATGACTGAGGAAAGTAAAAATGATCACAGCCATATTGGGGTTTTGTGTAGTGAAAGTGAAATATTCATACTTTTTATTTTGTTTACCTCAAGCTGAGAAATTGCTGTTGTTGGTCCTTGGAGACCAACACTAAATGGAACAGGGGGCTCAATAATAAAATTACATACTTCATCTTTGCTTTTGACAAACTCCTGCCGCATTTTTTGCTTCTGATTCAGTCACACACTGGTTTGTGCATTAGAATTGTGTGTGTGTGTGTGTGTGTGTGTGTGTGTGTGTGTGTGTGTGTGTGTAGGTGTGTGTGTGTGTGTGTGTGTGTGTGTGTTTGATGATGATGATGTGGGGCATATGTGAGAGCTATCTAGCTGCAAGCCATAGTCATTTTTATGAATAGTCATGTTTGCCTGGAAGCAAGACCAATGCAAATGAGTGTATTTGAGCATTCATAGGCTCCTACTCAAAAGACCTCATCAACAAACATCATTCTGTTTATTTAGTGAGCTTGCTATCCATGTCTCACAGGCACAACCGCTGCACTATTAACAGGCCAAATAAAATATTATAGTAAGGACCGGAATATTCCCCCAAATGCCCGAGGCAAGAGGGAGTTTGTTACAATGGTGTGACATTTCATAATTTCCCAAACAGTCACAAACACATGGAGTTTCATTTGTGCTCATTTCAGTTTGTTTTTAATCTTGTTTAATTTCCCCCTGACATGAAAATAAACAGTCGTGCAATAGTCACAATGTCATTTTCTGTAATCATGTGCTGTGATGCTTTGCCAGTGTTGAGAGATTGACTTCAGAAACGACTCCAGCAGCCTGAAGAACAGGTTTCATTACAAGATTATTTGGGCTTTGATTTGAATTATACTTTCGCAGTCGTCCATTTGCTTTAATGTATCGGCGTGAATGCACAAATCTCATGAATTCCATACTTGTAATTAGTCGTACCTAGGGTCGAATGTTTGTGATTGCCTGAGGGAGATATCCTTGGAGGCTGTTTCATAATAGCAGGAGAGCAATTGCTCTGATTGTTTCCATCTGGTCATTAAAGCAGACATTTGAAGTTTTTTTTTTACCCACAGCGGTCCAATCACAAATAATGAGCGAATGAATTTTAAATATGCCGAATCTGATTTGCACATGAGAAATAAGAGATGTGCAGAGGCCAAACAGAGGACATTAAAAGATTAAGACTTGTGTTTTGAAGCAAAGAATGATCAATAAACTAGTAAATGGCACTGTGGACTAGTGCAGTATGGAGATGGCTCTATAATAGAAGCGGCTTTATGTGTGTGGCATGGATTGAACCCCTTGCATAATGAACGGTTCTATAACGAGGCCGGTATATTGCGGGTATAAAACCCGTGATAAATTAGATAGAGAGAATCACTTGACTTTGCCAAAGCTGGAATATGACACAAGTAGACCAGCTACTTAACATTATGGCTGCAACATTAATGACTGGTACAATTGTAGATTTCCCCAGAGAGACAGGGAGGGTCAAATGATAAAATTGTCTTCCTTCTCATTATGTTTATAATGTATATCTGGTTTGGTGCCCTCATTTTTATCGTTAATTAATCCTCAATGACATAATGAGCACTTACAATCATGATAGTGTTTATGCTGGCAGATTTGTTGCCCTATTATTAGTAGTAGTAGTAGTGGTAGTAGTAGTAGTAGTATTTTAGTTTCCCTTCCTAATGTAAAGAACAGCATAAATGTATAGTATCGAGGATAAGGCTATTTCTGGAATAATTATTTAAATCCATCTGTGGAAGCCATTAACTTTTTTTTGTTACCTCTCATGGGTTCTGAGCTGCAGCTTTGGATACAAATGCACCATTGCCTCCGAGCCAGTCTGCCAGCGCGTTCGGTTTGTCATTTAATAGTGTGTAATGTACTGATACTCGTATGGAAACAAACCCATACACAATCAGTTTATGGAATAGTCTCAGTGGTCACATTTGCAGCTCCATTACAATGACTGTTCTCTCTTCCTCTCCATCTCTGAATAATTTTCACGCTCGGCTGAATTTATTGTGAACACCGCATATACTTGGGATCTCTTTTCTTACTAACCCCACCCCTATCTCGTACACTTCTCTCTCAACAGATACAATCTGGCTGCTGGCAAGCAAGGCAGGTCATGTATGATTGAAATAGCAGTAGATAATGGCACCGCTCATCATGTGGAGGAGAACACGCCTCACCCTCTGTCAGAGGTAAAGCAACCCTCTCACACTCACATCAACAATGGACAATCACTGCCGAACATTGTAATTTATATGGCATAACATTGTTTTTTTTATATCCCTTTACATGATAATGACATTTTTAAATGACTGTAGTAACATTTATGAATTGAATATTACAATTTTCATACAATGTAAATATAAAATGTAAAATTTACTCAACACAAACTTGACAATTCATCCAAACTTTTTTGCAGCGTAAACAACAAACCACCTTAAAAAAAATTACTGGTTTCTTTGTCCTTCTATTTTTATTACTCATATTGTGTAGTTTTGTGTGGTATAATGTTTTCAAATATTTACTTCCATAATTTTCTATATACAATATTCTCATTCTCACAATCTCTTGTTTGTGTTTAGTAGTAGAAGTTACCTTTAAACTTTTTACTCAGAAACAAATAGAAAGCAGGTGGTTTAGTCAAAGATTTCTGCTCTAGTCTAGTGAAGGACTTTTTTTTAACAAGGCAGCCAGTGAAAGAACTGCTAACGTACTCCAGAGAGTTAAATTAATTACTGGTCTTATTCTCAGCAGGCCTACATGATGCAAAGTATTCACAACTAAACTGTCTCCTTCAACAGGAAATACACAATACGAATCCTTCAAATGATCTTTTGTCACATTTGCTCTTTATGTTGTTTTGTTGACACCAATTGTTGCAGGTAAGGATTCTGTAACTGTATTGTGAATCTGATACATTTGGTGGATACGTCTAAATTAGAAAATGGTGCTTGCTGGTTGTTTTGTTTGTTTGATGAAATATCCTTCTTTCTTAATATATCTATCCTGTGAGGAATAATTGAACAGATTTTTATGACTGAATCCCATTAATTCCTTTTATTATATCTTTGTTTTAGTATATCAGAGTTCATTTGTCTAAGCTTGTTCATCCTTGGCAGCAGTGTGTTGTCAATAAGCACCCTTCAAGGTATTATTGCTCCTTTCAATTGTTGAACTTTGTGATCTATCTGATTGTTCCTAAATTAACTAAGCTGAATAATAAGGAGCTGAATGTCTCGAAACACTCTACAACACAATTTAGTTTTATGAATGACGAATAACAACACCAACTGGCAACAAATGGAGGTGTTCTAAGTATTTGCCGAGATTATCACAGTTACCGAGCGTGTAACTAGCACTAAGTTAGTTTCCACTTGTTAATCACAGGCTGTTGTTTTTTTTTATACATTGGCTCATTAGTTTGATTAACTGCAATGCTATTTTGTTGTTAAATTAATTGTGTTTTTCAGTTTCAAAGACGCAGAGAGGGCCTCAACCTTCCCACCGGCTCTGTATGCCTCCCCCTCCCACAATGATTTATGATTTTCTAATTTGAGATGACCAGAATGAGTCATTTTTTAAAGCAAGCTAATAGCATATTCATTACACCAGTAGAAGCTTTGTAACGATTCTATTGCAATTTGATTGATTGTTAACACACGCCTTAGGTCCACTTTCATACAGGAAAGGAATATGATATTAATGTTATGATGTGGTGAATGAAAGCGGTTTTGGTTTGATCTCTCGTGCTCCTTTGCAATTTTAACGAAAGAAAACAAAATAGACAAGCGAAGTGGCAAGAACGCAACAGTTGGGGTTGGAGGTAATTTCATTAATTTTCTATACAGTGGAGGATTAAAGCAGCATGCGCTAGAATTAATGAACACACTGTCAGCGAAATGTGTGGCGGAATTTGAGATGGGTTCAAACTGTAAACATGCTCCCTAAATGGGCCAGCAGCTGACATGAGAGAGATCATAAACACACAAGCAACTGACAGCCTCTGATCTAGATAGCTGAGAAACATCCGAGGGTGTGACAGCAACTGCAAAACTCGACTAGAAGATCCTTTAAGGCGATTCTTGAATACCAAAATAAAGCAGGTCCATTAAGAGTTGTAAAACACTTAAACTAATTGTACAACACACAACTCCATGGTATATTGTCGTTGCAGTTAATAGTGTTCACATCACCAACCTGCTGTGCTCAATTCTTATATCAGATATCCATTAACATTAACTAGTCAGTCTCCTGAACATGTGCAATAGAACAATACCAAATAGTTGCTTGTGCAAAAATGTAATAGTATTAATATTGGCAGGAGTATGTAATGGTGCTTTAATTCGTGTTGATTGCTCCCTCATTAATTAATCATCAAGCATGTTGGGAGTCTGCCTTGAAAGTGTGAACTATCTCAAAGGAAAGTTGTAATCAATAATCATATTCATACAAACAACCTCAGCTCACTGCTCGGATGGAAATATATGTAAATTGGTGTTAATGTGAGTGGATATGAATGGAGTTTTTGTATGCAGGCCTACTTTGATAACATATACAATTAGACCTTGCATGGGAAATGTGATGGCTGTGTTAGACTGAGTTGTAAGATCGCAAGAGTTATGTAATTCATTTTACAGAATTTCCATGCACATCAAAGAAAGCATGCCGCATTTTTAAGCATTCCATCTCCTCATTCTGTCAACTTGTATACTATGAGAAGATGGCAGAAACGTACAGCTGATAGTGTTCTAGTTTTTTGTTGTTATATACTTTCCTATTCACCCACACAGACAATGGGGACATGTATAATTGTGTGTGATGTCTGTGAATCTTCACGCTGATCACTGGGTTACCTCCATTTCTTTCTTTGCAGGGAACTTTTGGGCCCATATTTCTTGGAGATGTTTCATCCCAGTGGGAGATACATGACAGTGCAAAGGGAATGAGGAGATTCATTGGATGCATCAGAGAGCTTCAGGTCAACTCAAAGGAGATTTACCTGGCGGGTGAGGCAGTGAAAGGGAGAAACATCAAGAACTGTGACCCACCTGTCTGCCAGCACCTTCCCTGCCGTAACGGAGGAACTTGTATCAGGTACTGGGTCACCTTCTCACAAACCTCAAATTGCTATTCTAATCTAGCCTAACCTTGTACGCCCCTAAGCTAAAATGAATTGTAACCATTCCATTTTTTCTTCATTAACCCCTTAAATGTAGTTAAATCACCTACAGTTGCTATGATTATTACATATGCTTGTGTTTCAAATTTCACAGACCATGATTAAGTGCACTACTGGTATCGGACCATTGTTGAGCAGAATTTTCATCAATCTCTGAAGAAAAAAAATAGAGCAATAGAGCAGAAGTGCTTCCCGTTTGCATCATCTGCATCCTTTCTGCTACAATATCAGTACAGTCAATATCGCCAGTGTTGTTGTTTTTTCATTCTCCAAGTTTTAAGACTTTTTTTGCAAGGACTTATACAAAAACGTTGGCATTAACGATCAAACATCCGAAGGTCAAACATGCCTACTTAAACATACATACTGTATATTTTCAGGTCCTATCTGTGAAAATCATATGAGATGAATAATTGAAATACCTAGCAGTAGTATCTATTAAAGTATACTGACAGTCATCAGTAAATAAAGGAACTCATTTAGAAGTAACAGACCATCACACCACGTTATTATTAAATCTAGTGTGATCTTCACATGATCAGTCTTGAGGCGATTCCATCAACGTATAATTATGTTCTCCCATCCTACTATGTGGGAAGGTTAAACTATATGTATATATATATTTAGTTATATTATATATGTGTATGTGCGCTGAACAAAAAGAGATCAAGAAGAAGTCAGATGCGGTGGTCCTGGGTTAGCATGGTTACAGGTGGTCTGCTTTTGTGAGGCCTGTTGGATTAACTTCCAAAATGACACTGGGTTTGAGAAATGAACCCCCATGACTGGCATCAGCTCTACAGAACATGCAGTCCTTACGCCTATAGTGTCATCTCTTAACACTCGAGGCATCTGTGACATGGTGCTGAACAACTAGAACTTCCACTTACTGACCCCATCATCAGGAACACCTGTGTAGTAATCATAGCTTCGGCATCTTGATATGTCACACCTGTGCAGGAGATGGTTTATCGTAACAAAGGTGAAATGATCGAAAACAGTGATATAAACAGTATAAGTGTTTATAAAAGTCTAAACATGCAGAAACTAAAGAACGTTCCCCAGATGAGGATTTCGGCAGGGAGCTTTCACCCAAATTATGTTATTTTTTCATTCCACTACACATTAATACGTGTATATATACATAGACAATTCTAGGGCCTCTAGCAGAACTACTTAAATTGCAATTTTCATTAAGTTGTGTGTGCAGGAGTGTAACATAAACAAATGGCACACCTAAAGCTCTACTTAGCTGCCGTTTGTTTTCATTCAGCAAATAGTTTAGTATTGATACCCTGAAAGGGCAACAATCAGCCCAGAGCAGAGCATTGGTAAGTCTTTTGTGAAATTGCAGATCAAAATTCCATAGGATTGAATTGAATCAATAAGATCTCTTCACATAAGGAAGCATTTGCATTGTATCCCTTTCTTTGCTCCAATGAATGAGGTATTGATTCTTATGTGATATGAGGGATGTTTTAGGTCCTTGATGTGTGGATGGTGATGAGAAAAACATCAACATGCTTATGAAAGTACTATGGATTAATTTGTTGAAAGATCATTGCCAAAGCCTTTATCAATTTGATATGATCTACCAGCACACAAAGGAGAAGTAGAAGGTAAAATTTAATTATATAGCACTTTTCTTGCACTTTCATCAAGACAGTCCACGTTGTTGGCTGATTTAATTTCCAGGGGGAGACTATTCCAGGTCCTGTCGACAACAACAGCAAAAGCTCTATTATTTCTGGTCTTAAGGTTAGACCAGGGGACAGTGACAAGACCCAGTGGGCCAAAGAGTCCTACTGACAGAATAAGGGGCGTTGATTGAGCTTTAAGTGAACAAGCACCAATTACACAGTACATGTAGCACAGAAGATATGCAGCCTTCATATGTCCCTCCTCACCCTACAAGATTGTAGGGTGTCCCATTCGTCATTTTGAATGTCAATGCACTTAGCAAAGTGCCGGATCTACAGCAGTCCACAACTCCGAAATTAATTTCCAAATTAGCTATAACCAATCACAGCGCTATTCGCGGACATTCGTCTGTTCGACATAGAAGCAAGAATATGTAAGGGTAAAGGCAATTCAAATCATTATCTGTGTGCGTCTTTAGTTCATCAATTGCTTGAAACTGGTAAAACCGGCAGTTCCTGAACTTCCAACAATTCTAACACTAATGGGCTTTTGGCCCAATAGGACTTTCAACTGACTACTGGAGTGTCGGAAAAATGGTCTGTCAAACCTGTGGGCAGTCCCTGATGCGTTCACACGACAATTGATGTGAATGTAGCGTAATTGCAACATGTCCAAGCCAATATGTGACCAATATGGTGGCACCTGCTTTTGCTAAGGCCATTTAGTTGTTGAACATAGATCTGTCTCAATATCTAGTGCACATACTACTTCCTGTATTGAGACAGAGCCCTTGATTAAAATCAAGAAAAAATGTAGCTTGTTAAAACACTTTTCAGCAGTTATCAGTTTACAGACTCAGCAGTTATCATTTGACAGACTGATCCCTGACACTGTTGACAGAGAGATTCTTATTAGATTGTAAAGTGAAAAACCCTGTCATCATTGTTACAAGGGAAACTCTTTGACATATTTCTGAGTTTGAAGGGAAATGTTTTGACTGCCGTTTGATTCTTAATAGTGCAACAGACCAATGTAAAAGATTCACACATGTACAGCCCATATGATAATGATTTTCTATCTAATTTTCCTTTACAGAACTTCAATTTCACCGTGACCACAGAAATGATTTAGTTCCGAGTTGTTTGTCTTTTAGCACTTCAACTGTTCATCACCATTAAAATGCATTTCCACTTCTTTCTGCATATCCTAAATATATTAAGGTTTGTCCCTGGGCCAAATTGATCCCTAGTGCAGTGCCAAATCTGCACTATACCATTCTTTCATCGTTATCTGGTGCAGCTCATCATACTGTCATCACACCCTACTTACCAGCTATCTTCCTTCTTTTTAAGTATGCATGAACTAAGTATGTGATGCTCTTTCACCTTAGGTAATCTAGTAAGTAGCAGCTCTAAATGTCTTCCTCAGGGTGTTATGACACTGTCAATTAAGAGCCGCATTTATTAAACAGGAAATTAAATAGGACAGTGTGAATATTGGAGTATGAAAGGCTCTGAGAATACCAATTATAAGCCGCACTTGTCGTGTGCAAAAAGACTGCGCTTCGCAATTATCTGTGTGATGAATACACTTTAATGCAGTAGCCTCTTGAACCAAAGAGCAAAGTGAGGTCATGAGGAGATCACACAGCTCGGTTCATTCCGCCAGTTGCCCTGCTTTGAACTGTTAATGTTTATAGGGATGAATAGAATTTTGATTGTGAGTTCAGCTGGATGGAATTTATTGGCGACCCTTGTCATGCACTTTAATGCCGTCTGTCTATCCATCTATCCATCTATCCATCTATCCAGTCAATTTAGTGTTTCAATTCAGAAATGTTCCCCTTTGCTTCCTGAAGCCTCTCCCACAGGTTGGATTGGCTTGATGTTTTTTTACCATACAGTCAAGATGCTCCTGAAACGGGATTGAATTCCAGTAATTGTGCAGGCTAATCAATTTTCAGATAGAGTACCAGCTGACTGCTTCTTGCCTGAATAGGTCTTGTGTACTTTGGAGCGGTGCTTTGGATTATTGTCCTGTTTTAGGGTGAATTTGGCTCCAATCAAGCATCGTCCACAGGGTATGGAATGGTGTTGCAAAATGGAGTGATAGCCTCCTTGGTTTAAGATTCCGGTTAGTCTGTACACATTTCCCACTCTACCAGCATGAGAGCGTCCCCACACCATCACATTTCCTCTACTATGCTTGACAGACGCTGTCACACACTCCTCTAGCATCTTTTCATTTGTTCTGCAGCTCACACATTTGCTTCTTTGTGATCCAAACTTAGATTCATCTGGCCATAACACTTTTTTTCCAATCACCCTCTGTCCAATGTTCTTTTGCCCATTTTAATCTTTTCCTTTTATGGGCCACTCTCATATGTATGGCTTTTTCTTTGAAACCCCGCCTAGAAGGCCAGCATGCCAGAGTCGCCTCTTCCCTGATTAAGATGAGACTTTTTTTGTGGGTACTATTGAATAAAGCTGCCATTTGAAGACCTGTTTCTCAACCTAGAGACTGATGTTTGAATCCTGCTCTACAGCTGTGCACTGGGACCCCCCACTTCTCGTTCTATCCTGGTTAGAAGCAGTGTGAGCTGTTCTGTCAAGGGACTACTGCACACCTTTGCAAGATATCTTCAATTTTTTGGCAATTTCTCACATGGAATAGCCTTCATTTCTCAACAGTGCAATAGACTGACTGGGCTCTGAAGAAAGCCCTTCAGTAGCCCAAAGAACGCCAGGTTTATTGTTTCTTAAACAGCACACATGGACCTTTGTATGCCAATGTAGATTTTCCGTACAAATCAGCCGTCTCAACCCATATTAGTTTGTTTTTTTACCACATTTACAATGTCTAGCCTGTATATCTGGCCAAATTGAATGTTATATTAATAGATAAAACACATCTCAGTGATCTCAGTGTGTACTGTACATACAGGTGCAGCTCAATGAATTAGAATATCGCGAAAAAAAAAATTATTTCAGTAATTCAATTAAAAAAGCGAAACTCCCATGTATTAAAGATTCATTACACACAACATGAAATATTTCAAGCCTTCGTCCGTTTTCATTTTGATGATTATGGCTTACAGCTCATGAAAACCCCAAATTCAGTATCTCAGAAAATTAGAATATTGTGAAAAAGTTCAATATTGTAGCCTCACAGTGTCTCACTCTAATCAGCTCGTTAACTCAAATCACCTGCTGAGGTTTCCCGAGCCTTCAAATTGTCTCTGTCTGGTTCAGTAGGCGACACAATCATGGGGAAGACTGCTCACTTGACAACGTTGTCCAGAAGACAGTGATGGATAGATGGATGGATGGATGGATGGATGGATAGATATTTTACATACTTATCCACTCCAGCTGACAACAATCTTGACCTTAATTATGTTGCCCATGTCCTTACCTGAGAGACAGCTGGCTGCTCTTTCTGTGTTAGTGTTAGTGGAGGGAAAACAAAATGTACTAGTATAAGTTGAACCCACAACTAGAGTTTATTACTGTACTTATTTCAAATAATTCAAGGTCCAAAAAATAATTATGTGTACTCACAATAAGAAACAAAAACATGGCTATCACCCTACGTACTATTGCATTCCCTGGAGGATATTTCTCGAGAAAACTAGCTCATTACAGTGTTTATATTGTGTCTTTGAATTTTTGGAGGACAAGTGCACTCAAAACAACTGCAGTTTTTATACAGATAGGCATTCTAAATGAGTTTCTGTGGAGCCTTGACTCACTTAATAATAGCTACAAATCTAACTTGGGGACATGTCTCAGATGACTCTATAGAGCTGTAACAAGAAATGCATCCGCTACACTTTTGCTTCTTCTTTTACTGTTTTATTTCTTGTTATTTTAAAATCAGGGCCTCTAATTCAACAAAGTACAACAAAGGGAGAATACATTTTTCAGATGTCATATTGATGTCAGTTTAATTTACACTAATGGACATTCAAAAATTGTATTGCAACAACAACAATAGTTGAAAATGATGGTTATCAAAAGTATTTATCACAGTTTTTGTGTTAATAGATACATGCTCAGCCACAAATCAGGTGGTCTAGTTGGTAACTTGGTCTCGTTGGATCTCACTTAATGGAAGTTCTAGGATTTTTATATGAGTTTTTCCTTTAAGGTCTGGTAATGGTCTAAGATAGGTTCACTGTTGCTCAGCCCAAGTTCATCTTAGGCAGCTGCACTTACTAGTAAAAGGCTTTAAGATGTTTCACCTCTCATTTGAAAGGCTTCTTCAGTTCTGAAGAGGTCTTGTTCTTCAGTCATGAACTGAAGAAAGCGTTTCGTGAAACATCTTGAAGCCTTTTACTAGTAAGTGCAGTTGTCAAAAATGAACTTTCCTTGAATTCCATGACCTGGATGACTGAGAACCTTCACAGACACTGTTCCTTTGTGCCTTTTATCATTTGAAGTGTTGTGTGAGTAAGTCTTTGTGTGATTGGTGACAGTTTTGGAGTGTAGCGACTGGTCTAGGAGAGGACAGTATTTTGAGGTCTATATTACAGTTGAGCTGTAATACTCCTTTTTTTCAGTGTTGATTGGAGGAGAGAGATGAGATGCAATATTATTAATGATATCTTGTGGCCACGAGATCATTATCCCATAGATATTGTACTATTTTGATTAAGTTTTTTAAATGTAGATATAATACTGTCATTAAAATGGAGTCATGGTTATATAATTGGCTGTGACACCTGAAGCTGCATCAGTACCTCCATAGACTCAGCGGAAACAGCAGGATTGACTTTGTGTGTCCGTGCGTTAGGTTACCTGTGCTGCCTCAGGAGTCACACTGTAAATGATTAGCCTAAGCCACCTTAAGTGTGCGATCAAAGCAGGAGCTTGCAGGAGCTTGCTTGTTTTCTAAGCCAGAGCAGCTCATTGATTGTATTACTGAAAAAGACAGGAAGAGCATCTGAAAATCTGCAGCCGGATCGGGTGCAGACTGTATATCACCGTATAAGGCTGTGCATTTTGTATAGACGTTACAGTAAATTGTGGCCAATACTTCATTAATTATTTTACGCATGGCCACGCATTGTGACTGATTAAAACAGGATGTCACCTCTTCTGCACTTAATTAAGTCCCTTGTGTGACTTCATTCATGTCTGGCTCCTCACTCCGCCACAATACAAATGTGTGGTTCCAGTTCACACGTCCACTGATGGCTAATTTAGTTCTCTGGCAGCCAAAGAAATTGTATCAGATATGTAAGACCCAATCTCTCAGTTAGGCTCCTGCTACAGCTGAGGCCTATAACACCAGTACAAGTGATTGATGATTCAATGGAACTTTTCCGTCTGTATTTTTTTTTTTCTGGTTGGTATAAAGCAATGATTCATCAGGCATTGATCACACAATCTGGCACTGTATTGTAATCCTCTCACACTGTGTGCCATGTGACTGAAATGACTGTTTTCACAGAATTTGCAGGTTTACAGGGACAGATGTACGAACATGAAACACGCAAAGCAAATTGCCGTCCGATTACAATATTGCAGTATTTTCGTAATTTTCGTATAATGAAGGTCTAATTTACGAAGGCTGCAGCTAATTACACGGTCAGCGAATGAGCCCACCTACCAACAGAATGTGTGTGTGAATGAGAGTTTGAGCAGCACAGTAAATGGGCCACTTTCAAGAGTAAATTGTAGTATAAAGAGGGAACCGAAGAAGCATGTTTTTTGACAGCTGAATGCATCATATCTGCATCCTAAACCAGCGCAAAAGCCTCAGTACATCTGGCCCTCAGTGTTTGAAGTCTTCCTTGTCACTCCACACAAGCTTGCTTGTCACTTCATGCTGATATCAGCCTTGTATTATCATTTCAATTTCCCTTCACATCACGTCGGTTCGACAGCTTACTCTTTACAAGTATATTTAGAAGAAAATCATGAAAGAGCATTACTAGGCAACGGCACACAAATCGCCGCCTCGGTCCTGGACATGTTTTGAGTTCATGGAGACTATACAGTAGAGCAGAAATCCTCATTCACCTAAGGGGCTGACCGTTTAGCCGTGTGGCCTCCCACTGAAGTGTTAATGATAACATTCAGCTTTAGTGCGAGAAATGTATTGGATCTCTAGCCACAGGCAATAGTACATTAACAAGGAGCAGCATGGACAACATAGGTAGGTTGTAGAATAAAGTATGAATGCCTGGTTTATAATTAGTGAACTCTATTCAAATACTTCAATTCACTAGACCTGCCACGGTTGATTTTTAACTGCGTGATGTTTCAATCTGTCAGACATGCAGAAGAACTCTCAGTTGCTCTTCATGTCTTTTTATCCGTCAGTCAAGTCAAGTCACATAAGTGATAAATGTTAAATGGTTAGTACCTCGCTTCATCTATAATACATGTAGGCATTGCATTTTAGTTTATTGAAGGAAATCTGGATCTGGAACTCCTAAGATGATTTATTATTGATGTGACAAAAAATTGCTATCTATACGTAAAGAGGTCTAAGTTGAGGTTGGCTTTTCTTTCACTCAATGAAATCAAACACAACATCTCAATAAAGTGACATTTATGAAAAGTGTTGCACTAGATGTTAAACACATGAATATACATGATCCTGTAACTAAGCACGGCTTTTTGCAGAGTGCACTGAGTTCTAGGTTGGGCTTGGCAGTAAAAATACTGCGTGATCCCTGGAGAAAAGGTCCCTTGTGCTTTTCTTTACGTCTCCCCCCTATAGGGATTTTATTTCAAGTACAAAAATACGCTTCTCTCTGGCAGTGCAGCACAGTAGAAGTTGGCTCCTTGAAAAAGTCCTCATGTACACTCAAGGAAGTATTTGCAAGGGGCCACTGCAGAGATCAGGGGACATGTGGAGTGACCCTCTGCTGAAACAGGAGCCAGGGCACTTCAGGTGAATGCCATTGTGTAAAGTCCATTTCACACATGAAATAAGGACATGGGAAATAATAACGCTGAGGTACGAGTCATCTCTCACATACATCCCCATCCTGAAACCCACCAATTCAACTGCACACTATGTCTTTGCCAGTTTGTGTCTTTGGAGGTTTATCATGGTAGTCAGATTTAGAATTTAGAAGAATTAGGAATAAAGTCATTTTGACATTCATCAAAAAGGCTTCTTCAGTTAAAACTAGTGTGGGGGGATGATGATAGCATTTATGCCATGCTGCAGCCATGCCTCTCGCTGTGGAATAGTAATATGTGTAGTTGTAGACGGTGACTCTCCATACTCATCCACATCCCACATGGGGTTTAGGGTAATGCCAAGGGACTGATGTGTCACATGTGTTCATGAGATAAGTCTGCCCACAAGTTCAAAACATCACCTCCTCTTACTTTGGATGGGAGTTGTGGCAGACACAATTGGGCACCTGCGCCTGGAATGCAGACTGCGACTTAAAAAATGGATGAGGGTTATGCACCGAGTAAAAAAGGAGAATGGGCTTTAATGGTGTAACAACCCAGCCACAAAGATCCGATCACAATGCAGCTGCATTCAGATAATGAATATGCTTGTTAATGCCAGGGGAAAATGCAAGTCCTGTTATCAGAAGCCATTATCCAGGGAATATATGGGGATAGTGAGATTACATTTGAATGCAGGGTGTAGCTGAGGTGTCTGTCCTCAGCAGCAGCTTAATGACCCCCATGCTCTTTCTCTATTTTACAAAGAACGAGGTGGGCTTAATGCTTTCCTAACAAGAATTGCAGATTGTCATGACAGTAGAGGCTCATGGGTGAATGTTACCAACCAGCACTTTAAAAGACTCATTCATTCACTGATTAACAAGGGATTAAATTTGAGAATTGCATGTGGCTGGGCAGATTGTTTTAGACAACATAAGCTACCTGGTCAATTATTAATATTTTTCCTGTGCACAATAGATTAAAAATGTAGTGTTCCTCAATAATTTAAAGAGTGTGTGCTTCAGCTTTACAGTCTGAATGGCATGAGGCAGCGAGTAGCAGCCTAATGCAGGCGTGATTAACATATTCAAATTAGTCTGCAAACATTACTACAATTTTGTAATCAAAGTGATTGCCTCTGGCAAATTGAAATAACCTTTCTGTCACCCCAAACATCACGTTTTTGATTGGACCCCTTAAAACTCAAGTGTTTTCCTCTGTGCTCCTTCTCCTCATAGCTAAACTTTTACAATTACCATTTTGGAAGCGCAAATATCTGCTGGCCCTCTTTCACTACTCATATACAAATCAAACAATGAAGAGCTGTTTAGTTTTGATTCAAGTACACAGCATCTACTAAGTACAAATTGTCCTTGAAACATATTTATCTCTGCCAAGAACAAAGCAAATTAAAGCTTTTTAGAGTTTGACTTTGACTGGTAATGATGACTTGTCTTTCACTTTAGCCAATGAGGGGAGTGAATCTAATGTTTCAAGATTCATTTTATTGATTATTTATTGTTGTTTCTGCTGTATTTCCTTCACATAATCAGCAAACCAAGTTCTGCATTTCTACTCTCGCAAACCTGTATCACACACAAACCTGTAACCTTGTATACTTCAGAGCAAAACTCTACAAATTCTAAAATGGGAATTAAAAGTGTGTCTCCTTAGCTAAAGCAGAAACCTATTTGGAGAGGTTTGCCCTTATAGTGGCGAGTTTTAAATTGGCTGCTGAGAGTAGGCGAGAAATGTGACATGAGTCATAAAGATGCAAAATAAGAATCATGTCCATAGTTATTCCCTTATACATGCAAAACTCATCGTATACTACCGTCTGTTTCTAAAATGATAGTGCCATAATAGAGTTTGACGTCTTACTATTTATAATTTGTGACATGAAAATCCCTATCTTCCTGCATTCTGTAAGAAAATGTTTCATGTTTCCTTATCTTTTTATAAATGATAAAACTCTAGAGGATCAAAGCGATGTCATTCTCTTTGGTATAAGATCTTGAACATCCGACTTTTCAGAGCTACAGTAACAATTTTGAACATCGGGTGTGTAATCTGCACATACATAAATATATACATTTATATGACAAAGTCTGTGTTTGTCGTAGCACCCGCACTTTGGCAAAAACATAACATCAAGTCCAGCTTTTCCACAAATACCACCATTGTAAACAAACCCTTACAGCAGAAAAATAATTCCCATGTGTTTATTTCTGTAGTCTAACCTTGCAGTGATGAGAGGTCTGTGTTTTGACACTTTCACATATGGATCACAGATTGTACCTTTAACCACACACGGTAGCTGTACCTGTACCTATGTACTTTATTTGCAAATTAGCAGCTGGTATATGTATATACTGTCTATTTACATTATTGATCTTGTTCAAACAGGATGACATAAATGACAACACCTGTACAACACTTAAGTGAGAGAGATGATGTCCATTGGAATATGGTTTTACATTATTATTTACCTTCATTTGGCAGATGCTTTCATCCAAAGTGACGTACATATGAGGTTTTGATACACAAGCGAAGATCTAACCCATAGAGAACAAAAAGAGTAAATCTTGGTGTTTTAAAGACAGAGAGGGACTCAGCGGATCGATAGGAGTTTGGTAACCCATTCCACCACCTTGTTACCAAACAGGAGAAGTGTCTGGCTCGAGATTTAGGGCCTGGTTGTGGTAGTGGCACTAGGTGGCGTTCGTTAGGAGAAAGAATGTGAGAGAGAGAGAGAGAGAGAGAGCGCGAGAGAGAGAGAGAGATTGTGAGGGTGCCATATTGGACGCTGTTTTGTAGGGGAGCATCAAGGACTTGAACTTGATGCGGGCAGCGACTAGTAGGCAATGGAGGGAGATGAATAGAGGAATGACGTGTGCTGGTTGAAGACCAGACGAGCTGTTGCATTCTGGGTCATTTCTTGCTGTTTCAATGCACATCAGAGGAGTCCTGCCAGTAAGGCGCTGCAGTAGTCAAGGGGTGAGAGCCTGTGTCAGGAGACAGATAGGGTCTGATTTTCCAGATGTTATACGGGACAAATCTGCATGACCGGGGCACTAAAGGTGAATTGGTTAGCAATCGTGATGCCCAAGTTTCTGGCAGACTTTGTGGGATCAACTTAAGAGGAGCCAAGCTGGATGCTGTTTGTAGGTTGTTGGCGAGTATTGGATGACAAGGAGCTCAGGTCTTGATAGGTTGAGCTGAAGATTCCGGTCTTTCATCCATCTCAAATATTTGTGAGGCATGCTGATATCCGTGCCGAGACTCTATAGTCTTCTGGCAGGTTTTAAAATTCATGGCCAGCATTGTGTAGCTCGCCTGAAATTGTCTTGAAATTGACATTAGCAACCTGTTACAAATCATACACCAAACCATTCTTAATTCATGCCACAGAATGTAAATATTTCATTTCCAGAGTCCTGTTTCTGAAGGAGCAAAATAGTGCAGTGCAGCTGCTCCATATGTATTATTATTTTATAGCTTTGAAACTCCACCAATGCCTCCTGTATCTGATATTAAACCTTTCAAAACTTCAGCACATCTTAGAGCATTTTATAAACTCCCTGTCTGAATGATACTTTGCATGCTTTATCAGCCTCCACTCCTTGCCTGGAGATTAAGCTCCAGCATATGAATGGAGGAAAGAAGGAATTTGAATTCACTGTTACATTTTTTTTTCTGACACAGTCCTAATAATAACTGCCTGCTGTTGCTATTTCACCTCTGTGTGTTTGTTTGTTTGTTTGTGTGTGTGTGTGTGTGTGTGTGTGTGTGTGTGTGTGTGTGTGTGTGTGTGTGTGTGTGTGCGTGTGCGTGCGTGCGTGCGCGTGTGTCTCTTTACCAAATGAAATAAGGTAAAGGAAAAAGTATGAAAAATATATACTGTATATAACCTCTCCTCTTTGCATTCACATAAATGCTTCTCTTATATATCACATATGCTTCCATAAATATAATTTCCTTTTGAAGCAGTAAAATCAGGAAAAAGTGTGTACAAAAACTACAGAAGTAGTAAGTAGAAGTAAATGAATACAAATATTGTTGATGTTTCTGTTGGATATTGTCATTTATGACTAAATGGGCAGGTGACTGTCTTGGGTGCTGAACTCGTTCTGGTCATGGTAACAAGTGTGTGTGTGTGTGTGTGTCTGTGTGAATGTTTATTCATCTTATACAGCTGACAGAACGTTGGGTGCAACTACAATGTCTAAGTTACAATCAAGCATCTTACATAGATGATAAACTACCTTTAGATTTATAATACTCTAAAATATTACAGCCCTCGTTCACCTCCTTATGAGTCAGGCTCAGAACTTATCCTCATCATCAATCAGAGATAAGCCTGATACTTCCCACCTCCTCTTTGCATTCGCATAAATGTTAATCTTATAGATCACATATGCTTTCCAACCTTTGCTTGGAATCATTTAAAAATCATCCACCCCTTGTTGTTGTACGTAACATCTCTCATCTCCAGTTCTTAGAGCCACAGTTGCTATTCGTCACCTTTGGCCCAATTGTGTCTTTCTCTGTCTGCATGGTTAGTGATGCTGAGGACTGGTTCTGCGAGTGCCCCCCACTCTACACAGGCCGACTGTGCCAGTTTACTGCCTGTGAAGTCAACCCCTGTGGTCATGGAGCCACATGCATCCCAAAGTCCCCGATGGAAGCCGCATGCCTCTGCCCCTATGGAAGACAAGGGCTACTGTGTGATGAATGTAAGTATCTCAAACAACTGCATGTCCAGACAGAACAACACAGCAAAGATAAGATGGATAGATGGATAGATGGATAGGTAGGTAGGTAGGTAGGTAGGTAGGTAGGTAGGTAGGAACGTCGGTAGGTAAGTAGGTAGGTAATAACGTAGGTAGGTAAGTAGGTAGGTAGGAACGTAGGTAGGTAAGTAGTTAGGTAGGTAAGTAGGTAGGTAATAACGTAGGTAGGTAAGTAGGTAGGTAGGAACGTAGGTAGGTAAGTAGTTAGGTAGGTAAGTAGGTAGGTAGGAACGTAGGTAGGTAGGTAGGAACATAGGTAGGTAGGTAGATAGATAGATAGATAGATAGATAGATAGATAGATAGATAGATAGATAGATAGATAGATAGATAGATAGGAAACTGGTCAGGAAACAGGCGGCCGCATGAGGGACTAAAGAAGTTTGTAGAATATGTTAAGTAAAAAGATTCATGAAACTAAATTCTGCTGAAACGGCAGAAATGTTTTCCTCCAGCACTGGAGTCGGTACGACTTAGATAATCAATGCAGAAGTCATTGCTGCTTTGCTGCATATTTAAGTTCCTACGCTTTTATCATCACCTGTGCAGATGTATTTTTTTAGCAGTGTGAATCAAGTGTTCTACAGACTGCCTTCCCTGTAGCTTTGCTGGATAAAAATCTATTCTCGCAGTTGTTATCTACGTTAAAAAGCCACCTGAATCTGAATCCTTCAAATGTAACAAGATCATGTTATATCTGTCATTAAAACACTGTTTTTATTGCAGTATAGTGATCAATAATAATACTATTACAAAGTCGTGTTTTGCCTCATATTTTACAACTGAAGCACCCCAGAATTATAAAGACCTGTAAATTAGGCTTGTAACAGAACAGATACCAGCTGCACCTTCAGGATATGTTTTATGTGCACATATCTTGAGAGTTTACTACTTATTTGCTGTTTAGCTAAATTACTTCCTGAATGATTTGTACACAGCACAGACAAATGGTCAAATATTCCATATGAGATTATAAAATCCAGTATGTGGGCTTAATATGTAACCGTTCAGATTCAACCTTGCCCTCTGTATAACAGGTATCAAAGTTCCGTTCCATATTTGTGATTCTAAGGCTTAATATCAGCAGCTGCAACTGTGTTTTGATTAGTCTGCATACATACACATCACAGACACTAAGAGGCCACTTCCCTATCTCAGACGCCCATGCAAACACCTTTCAATACAACGCAGTCTTATACATTAAAACACCGCCACATAACTGTGACCACAGCTATTACAAATCATATTCACTTAGTATGTATAATATTCCATCTCCAAAGATATGGAGATTTCTATGTTAGAAAATATGTCCAATGTTCCTTTTTCCTCTTTCCGGCTTGGCACTGATGAAGGTCCTCACTTGGGCATCAGCGTCCAGACTGTTATGTAAAAATATCCCCATGAACATGTGTGCGAGCAAAGTGTGTCATGCATAACCATGTCTGCAGATGGTGCACAGAACATGTTCTCTCCAGTGAGTCAATTGAGATGGAGAGATGCAGACAGGTTCACAGCTTGGCCTCTGTTGCGGATGCTTTTAGTAATACCTTTGGCTGCGTCTCTTTGGAGAAAAATAACTGAAGACCTCTGTTAGCACTTTTAGCCGGAGCTCCAATCTGGCAGACGACCGGGCGAATGGAATCTGCAGTGTTTCCTGTTGGCTGCCTTCAAGTTATTCTATTTATTTATTTTCTCAAATCGCTGCTCTCATACAGCTCCAGCATTTTTGGCATGGGTGCTGTTCTGCAAGCTCTGAGAAACAAAGTGTCTCGCTTGATTAAAATGGACTGCGGGAGCAGCGGGGTGGGATATACGTCACTCAGCCACACCGTGCGGCCCCCCTGACAGACTCCTCGCATCCTAATGACAAACGGAGTGCTCTAATCTCTGAGTGTCACACTAAGTATATGGGTGACAGATGAATTTTAATCTCGATAACAGCAGATTAGTTTAGTGTTAAAATTGATTGCGCCGACTCCTCTCAGGCGCTTGTACTTGGAACGTGTAGCGCGTTTCCTCACGTGGAACCTCCCGCTTTTCTCACCTAGTTCTCACGTGGCTTGATCCCGTTAGTCAGACTTGGATTCATTTCCGATAAACAACACCGTGGAAGAATCTGGATCTGGTTCCAAACAAACTCTGGAGCTTTTTGTTTGTGGTTGCGAACCTGATCCACATCTGTTGTTGATTGATCTAGAACCAGGAAAGGTTATGTGTAGTTATTAACACTAATCTACAACTGGGGTTCATTAGTTTTAAGATAGATGCTTGTTAGATATTAACTAGCCAGACCTGTGTTAGGCACGAACCAAACACAACCCCGGCGTGTTTGGCTCACTTCCTGTAATTGGGTTGGATCACGATACAACTGGCCACAATCATATCATACTAGGATTGGATTGGAGCTGGAACTAGAGACCTCCTCTTCCAAGCGCTGTCGAGCCAGTTGTTTCGGTCTCGCTGTCACGCTTTTCTCACCTGTCCAAAAATACCTCACCATGGGTAAACACAACTCAAACTAAATGCTGCAGGTGTTAAATGACCTTAGATTTATCGATGAAAGTCTGGCCTGACTAGGTGTAAACAGAAAAGGGAAGACTAACCTGGGAGTGCTGAAGTTATGCCTGAAGAATTCTAATCATGAAGCATTAATGGATATTTAAGAATACTCAACAATGACCTACATGTGTGTACGACATGAAGTTCAATATGAAACCAAACACAATATTCAAAATGCAATCGCTTGTTTTGAATGTTGATTTTGAAGGATTTTTTTTCTGCCAATTTTATAAAGCCTGTAGGCATGCACTGTAAAACGGTGTAATGCATTTTATTTTATTTTGGCAGATTAGGTGAGAAATATTTTGATTTGTCAGGACTCCAATTCTACTCCACAAGCTTTAACACTGTGTATAATATTGCCCTACATCAGCAAACTTCAGCATTGATTCAGTCAAATTTCTGTTAACCTTGCACTGCTGGAAAAGACGGGGGAAGAATATAATAATAAAAATGTATATCTTTTAACTCGGGGGAAGTGATGCGCTAGTTGCCTTGTGGCAGGTGAGGATTCATAACGGAGTGTTTACTGTATATGCAGCTTTTGTCAGAAAGCGTCTGGCAGTCTGCTGTCTCACCACACGCCCCAGTAAAGTGGAAATGGAATATTGTTATGAAGAATGTGATGGTTGCTATCATTCCATCTACCAAAAAATAGCATTAGCTCCAGATAATGTCATGCAATTGAATTAAACAAGCCTTACAAACCTTTACATCTAACAGTTTAACACAAGTCTAAGTCTCTTCTCCAAGCATTCAGGTAGAGTTTACAGCCTGATGATACCTCACATGTTACCGGAGCATTTTAGATATGTTTATTACAACCTCAACTAGATTCTGAAGTCTAAATACTACACTTTCCATACATCACACTTGTAAGGAGACCCAGACATCCTTGCACAATTGATTGCCTGATTGTGTGTTTTAGTTTTTCATTGACATGTTTCCTTCCATCCCTGGATCTGCCGTTGGATCAGGATCAGAACTTTGACTCATACCACCACCTTTCCACCATGTTTCATCCAAATGAGTTCAAAACCTTATTAAGACTCAAATCAATCAACCAACAGGTGCCGGAGGAATAATAGTGGTTTTATATTAATGCCAGGCTACCTGATATTTACTAACATGGCTTTAGATCAATAGATAACCAAATGTATGACTATAACACACTCAAGGTCATTCTCTCCATGATCAGAGTAAATCACAAACCTTTTAAACAAGGAGATTTCATTTGGCATTAACCAATGATGCCACTGATCAACCCCCGAAACAGGTGGGAAAGAGCGGGCGGAAGCTGTTCATCTAAAGGGCAATGACATCATTAGGTAAAACCTGATCATTCCAAATGCAGCGCAGGGTAAAAAACAAACTGTAGCTGTAACATTGTGTCCATTCAGTAAAGATAATAGGTAAAAATAGCTCTACCAGACGAGATAAGAGACAAAAATTCCGGCTTTATTAATAATTCAGTAGCCAAACAGAGCTGAGGGGAGTCGCAGAGGGGTGTTCTGAACCCCACTTAGCTGTTGCCTGGGGGTAGGGAAGAATATGCGCGGTGTTTGCCGTGGATCAAGAACATGCCTGTGTGTTGAAATTTCCCCGCTGTGTACAAACATGCCAGTGTGTAATTTTGAATGAGCTGGGGAAATTTACATTGAGTCCCCAGTGTCAAATCAAAGGGATGGGTAACGTCAAGATGGAATACAAGAGAGAGCTTTATTGGCTCAACCGAGTAAGGAAATCTGCGTTTGGAATTGATAATCACTGGGATTATTGTCGTACCCCATGTGAACATTATGTATGAAACAATGCTTACTTGCCAGAATCCTTCCTAAACAGCCACTAATGAAAATAAAATGGGAATGAGGAGGTGGTGGTACTTGAAAACAGGTCATCATCTAATAGTATTCTGGAAAGAATATGATTCGCCCACTCCTGCTGCTCTCCTGTGTGACAATAGTGCCATCTATTGGTGTCCTATCAGGTGTCGGCCAGTGAGGGAAGGAGATGATTCAGACCTGCTGCTTCACTGATTCACACACAGAAGACACATTTAACAATATACAGTCAATCACACATTAATGACGTCGCGTGTCTTGACTGAAACTGTACATTTTCCTTGTTTTGCAGCCATCAACATAACTCGTGCCCGATTCAGTGGAAGCGACGCGTTTGGTTATACATCATTTGCGGCTTATTCCTCCATTCCAAGCCTTAGTTACTTCTACGAGATCAAGCTGAAGTTCACACTATCCGACAATTCATCTGCTGTGAGAGACAACTTGATCCTGTTCGCAGGACAGAAAGGACAAGGTGAGCTCCGCCTGGATATCCATACAGCCATGTAGTTGTGATTTCAACTTTCTGAAAGGAAGAATAGAGCTTTGGATGTCTTCCTGCACATATTTAGCTGTCAAAATTCATTAGTGATTCTGAAAAAAACATTGTGTTGCCATTTTGAGAGGTTTCACCCACTGTTTGTGCTAATGTGCTATCTAATAGATTCCCTCTCCTCTCAGTTACTGTAATCAACAGGATTCCCAATGGATTTGGTCTTGGCAGATTTTTGAGACATTAATAATGAGTCTTCCTGTCGTCCACCAATTAGACCACATCCAGCGCAACTGTTATTGTTCTTGACTTTCAAAAGTAGCAGGTTGGCACCGCTCACAGGGAAATATGTGAACCAAGCACGTCAGAACTATTTATGTTAATTGCACAAGAGGTGTAGAGATGTAGGTGTGCTGTGACGCTGTCGGCAGGCATCAGGGTACACGAGGATCCTCTTCCTCCCGGGTCAGCGCTAAGAGCCGCTAAGTGCCACGTCACTGTCATTGGTATATTTCATCAAAAAGGAAGAGAGAGAATAAAAGCAAAGGAGTTGCAGATCTCCTGCTCTTGACTTGTTTTCTCTTGAGAGTGCAATTCATCAAGGAAGTAGAAACACAAAACAGGAGCAACATGAATAATGAAAGGCTTGTCAGGGGAACGACCTGCACTATAGGGAAACACACAGCAATTCAAAGGCAACAATGTATGAATGAATGAAATATGAACAATTCACATGATAATTGATGTAATAATGTGTCACATGTTGAAGAATAAAGCCTAGTTTATTCTTTGATGTGTTGAATAATTTACAAAATGTAACAAGCACAGAAATAAACAGTATATAATAGATATATGCGACAAACAAGCCATTGTGTCATATTAATACAGTGTAGCTGTTTGTCACTGACGCAGTGTTTACATTGGAAGTTTTTACAGAAAGAAGGAGCTGAGTTTTCTAAGTAGTCTTTCCGCAAAATGCTTATATTATATATTTAGATTTTTCTGTACTTACGGCACAATTTTCATGTTTTTCAGGAAGTGATGGCGATGACTTCCTTGTTCTGGGGATACGAAGCGGTAGGGTCGTTCATAAGTTCAACCTGGGATCCGGTGTAGGAATCATCGTTAGTGATCGACTGAACCACCAGATCAATATTCACACCGTCACCATGGGCAGGTTCAGAACCATTGGATGGCTAAAGGTGATTCATACGTAATGTATTTCATATATACAGCATATATACGATCATACAGTGTGTAACAGTCCAGTGTGTGTGGAATCAAGTCACAGGAACTTAGACTTCACTTTGAGAGTTGTGACTTACTTGTGACTGGCAAAACAATGACTCGGCCCACGTCACACACACACACACACACACACACACACACACACACACACACACACACACACACACACACACACACACACACACACACACACACACACACACTTCTAATATCACCAGTAAAAGATTATCAGTATAAACAAACAATGACACAAAAATCCCAACAGATTGTTTCTGATCCTGCACACCTGCTTTTTAATAAAAGTATCAAACCGCCCAGAGCTGCTCCAGCAAACTAAGAATGTCTGAATTCTTAACACTATCCTCCAGTATTGCTTCTATCCTTGTTTTCTTTTGTAAATTCTATGCGTAGATGTATTGTTGTTTTTTATTATGATGTTTTAAAGCAACCACCGGCAAACCCAAATAAAATGCAAAATGTCTAAATCAGTGGATACAAAAGTTATTAAGTATTGACGTGTTTTTGACTGCATTCCGATGTCTTTCTCAGGTTGATGGACAGCGTAGCAGGACAGGATCTTCTCCAGGGCCTCTGGTTGGCCTCAATGTTTTCAACCAGCTCTTTGTAGGCGGATATAATGAGTACGCTCCCGAGCTCCTTCCACTTGGCTCCAGGTTCCAACAGGGCTTTCAAGGTAACACCTCTACCAACTTACAATCCAACTCAGGCGTCAACAGTAAAAACAATCCTGACTTTGCTTGAGGCTCAAAGCTTCAACTTTGTCCCTGTGTGCGTGTGTGTGTGTGTGGTTGCCGGGGGGGGACGTACAAGCACTGTATACACACAAGAGCTTTAAGGTTGATTGTATCTGCGCCCTTAATCACTTCACAGCCGTTATGCGTTGTGTTCAAATCTCTTCCATTACCGATAAGTCACTCGGATGAGATTGTCAATTATCTTCTAACATCATCAACATCATTTATGCTCCATCTCAGGTGACCCCCGTGTAGGAATGCGTTAATGTATTGAATATAACGTCTAGGCCTTCTAATGTGTGAAGCCGTGGAGAAATGTTTCCATGTCAGTAATGATGACAACTTCTATGAATATCATCATAATAACCCTATTCCCTGCAGTCTGGCAGTCTGGCAGTTAAATGTGTTATTATAAGATGTCACGGTGTTGTCCACGGAGGTAAACAAGTGCTCTTATTTTGTTTCTGTGTATGTATATGTCATATAATTCATCTTTTCCCCCCAAGCAAAGCCTCAAACACATTAAATCAGCTCTGGTCAAACCTGTATCCTTGGTAAGCAGTACCTGAGTTAGACGACACAAGTGGAACCATAACCTTTCTGCCGGGGATGTAATGAGAACTCATGAGTGTCTAATCAGATCTGTGTGACCTTCCTGGAGCCCTAATCATGATGGCTGGCAGTGAACACACCGATAATGCACTTCACTCCCAGTTATCAACAGATCCACACTCCCCTGTGGAAAGGTGGCAGAGGAGGTGTGGTGGCTGTTACTAACATCTCTTACTCTATTGAAGCTGGTGATCAAATTACAAGAATTAACCGGGCAGTTTTTTATTCTCCGGTTTTGGTGACGTCGTCGAGAGAAAAAAAAAGCCCTTAATTCTAAATTCAATGTTGCCTTGGATATTAGAACGATTTGAAATGTTTTGTGGCTTGTTTTCCAGCATTTTCCATTTGCAAAAAAAGAGAAAAAGTTGCCGCAGAAACAATGCAGATGTTTGTGTAATTTTGTAATGCTTCTGGGCTTTTGTTCTTCTGTTTGTTGGCTCTGCCGCCACAGTCACAATGCGCATTCAAAACCAAAAATCCTCATCTTCCGTCTATATTTGCAGTAGCACAACCATCACTCCAGTCTGCCAAGTGCAGAGAGTAGACAGCATCATGCCATGAATATTCATGACTGAGCATGACATTTCCCCCTGCATCCTGTTTATGCCAATGACTAATGCAGTGGAGTGAGGGAGTCTGTGCGGGCAGATGACTACACGCCTTGTGTTTCGGGGGGCCTTTGTATTTATAGAAGGCGCTCTGCAGGTACCGGCCAAAGTCAATGTTGTCTCGATAAAATTGAATAATGAAAGAAAAAGGCAAATATGATGAGGGGGGAAGTCATTTGACATGGGACGGAACCCCTGTGCTAGCTGCAGAGGTTTTATTATAGCAAATAAATCCGAGAACTTCCAATTTAATCAAGGGTTGTGGATTGGAAGTATTGTCTGAGGTGAATATTGATTTTATTTGGTTACAAAACACAAAAATCTTTACCAGATTCCTTTCAAATACTGCAAATATTTGTGAGATGTTTTTTTCATTGGTTTTGGTAAATAATGAACTGAAATTCGCTTTTTTTTTGTCCCATATTTGTGTGAGCACCTTTGAAAGAGATTCCACTGATGTATAAAATGTGTTTGCTCTTTCTAAGGGTGCATATTCGATGTGCAGTTAAGAACACGAAGAGAGGGAAAGTTCCAAACACTGGGACAGCACCCTGCGGGACGATCTGTGTCCGGCCGCAGCGTGGGACAGTGTGGAGTCTCACCCTGCATCCATGTGCACTGCAAGAACGGAGGGACGTGCGTGGACTCTGGCTCATCAGTGTAGTACGTGAAGATATCTCTATTTAATATTGTGGTATGATTCTTACTGACAGTGTTGCGTAATCACATTGTACCAGACAGGAACTCTTATACAAGTATGATGATGAGGAGCTGCTGTTTCTATAACTGACACGTCTGCTTCTGTCTGCATTGCAGTTGCCGATGCCGATTTGGCTGGAAGGGGGCGCTCTGCTCTGAGACTGTATCTGTGTGTGACGCAGAGCACAACCCTCCACCTCTGTGTGCCCTCGGCTCTACCTGCATCGCTCTGCCAGATGGATATACTTGCCAGTGCCCCCTGGGGACCGCAGGACGCCACTGCGAGAAAGGTCACGTCACTGAGCCCTAATTGTATCCTGTTGGTTTGATTATAACTTTATTAAAGATAACTGTCATTGCTCAGTTATTTAATTGTTCTTTTGTTTTGTTTTTGTCTTCTCAGCTGTGACTATCAGTGACCCGTTCTTCAGCAGTAACTCTTCCTCGTGGATGTCATTCTCGTCGATGAGTGTTAGACAAGTGACTTATTTACAGGTGCAATTCCAGTCGTCGTCACCAGATGGCATCCTTGTCTACACTGCACAGCACCTCAATGCAAGATCTGGTATGAAGTTTCAGCTCTAGACCGGTTTAAGTGTTATAAAAGATGTTGTTTGGCAAAATGAAATAACTTTTAGGACCATGAATCAAATGTATACTTCTATGCACTTTTATTTCCAATTACATTCTTTTCTTTTCTTTTTGCAGGAGACTTCTTTTGCCTTTTGTTGACATCAGGGTTCGTCCAGCTGAGGTACAATCTAGGGGATGGCACCCACATCCTGCAGTCTGTGGACAGAGTGGACACCAGCGGCGGCACCTGGCACACCGTGCACGCCGGCCGAACCCGGCGCCAAGGGTTCCTCAGTCTGGATGGCAAGGAAGTCAGGGAGAACAGGACTGAGGGAATGACCACCCTTGATGTTGGTACAAACATTTTTGTTGGGGGTTTGCCCTCCCTGAGCTCAGTCTCCTCAGAAGCCACTGAAGGCGAGCCAACGGGGTTCACCGGTGGATTAAGAGAGCTGATTGTCAATGGCTACGAGTTTGATCTGACGGAGAGGGGGGCTCTTAGTGGAGCCAACATAGGGGACTGGGATGGGACAGCCTGCGGGTACAAGGTGTGCCACAATGGAGGTCACTGCAGGGCGACAGGCAATGACTCATTCACATGTACGTGCACCCCGTCGTGGACTGGCCCCGTGTGTAACGAGTCAGTCAGCTGCGTTAACAACATGTGCCAGCACGGTTCAGTATGTGTTCCATCTGATGTCACGTCATACGGCTGTGTGTGCTCCTTTGGATGGGGAGGGAGGCACTGTGACAAACAAATATCCACCGATACTCTGAAGTTTGTGGGAAACTCGTATGTGCAATACTGGGACACGAAATACAGCACGAGGGATTTAAGATACAGCCGGGTGTCGTTCAGCTTTTCCTCAAGCACAAATGACAGTTTAATTATGTGGATGGGTAAAGCCGGACACGATGATGACTACCTTGCAGTCGGGCTTCAGAACGGCCACCTCACAGTCGCCGTAAACCTCGGAGAGAGACTTTCACTTCCTTTAACCTTCAGGAACGCCACGCTGTGCTGCGACGCGTGGCACCGCGTCTCCGTTTCTTTAAACAGCACGGTGATCCAGGTTTTCCTCGACAATAAGAGAATCCTTTTTGAGGACGTGGATCCGTTTGAACATTACGTGGCCTTGAATTACGAGGGTCAGCTTTACTTTGGAGGATTTGAATTACACAGAAATATATCATCGGTGACATCGGGGTTGTTTTCAAAGGGCTTTGAAGGAAATCTGAGAAATGTTCACCTGACTGACGACGACGACCTCGTGCAGTTTCTCCAAATCGGCGAAGGATTTAATGTTTATGAAGGAAGTCAATAGTCATAAGTAACTTCAATCTCCAGTAGTTATACATTTCACTTGTGACATGTTTGTTTTAGAATAAAGCTCGTTTTAAAAGTGATACATATTACAACTCAAACTTGATTTAGACATTTTCAGTGTTTATGGCAGCACTACAAACACACCGTAATCATGTAAAAAAACAAAAATGTAAACTTCTACGCTGGCAGAGATTCAGTCAGTAGTTTAATGTGGTAACAAACGGTGTTATGGTGCTTTTTCCTTTCATAGCGTGCAAAGAATCAAAGCTGTTATAATCAACAATAAAAAAGGATTAGCTTTATTATGAACTGTACAGAAACACAAGGTGCAAAGGCAAACTTTTAACTATTTTTGAATATTACAAGCCAAAATGTACAGACATATTCAATAGAAAGTTATGTTTATAAAATATGAACGATTTAAAGGAAATTTAAGTGGGGGAAAAGCAGATCTGTCCATTGTTTTGCTCCGTTACATTCATGCCACAAATGCAAAAGTTCAACTTCTCACCAAATGGTCCATTTCTGTGTCTTTTACCAATATATATATATATATATATATTTTACAGTATATATATATACGCACACACACAGCAGTATATTAAAATGTTAAAAATTGAATTTCTCAACCATTGAAAACTTATGTGGAATTCCAAAGAGTAAATTTATGTTTGTCTTAATACTTCAAATAAAAGGCTTCCTCATTTTGGCTCGACTTGTAAATGAATTAAAATGGAACACTTAGAAACTGCAGACCCGTGTACACACAAAAAGCCCAGACTGGTACACACTAGGGGGCGCTCTATATCCAACAAAAGTGGTTCGATTACCGGCCAGCTCATAGGACAAAAGTTACAGCACCCCTCCCCCCCACCCCAAATTTGCTAGAAAAAAAATAGAAAAATAAATAAGAAAATTACAAGTAGCTGTCTTTTGAACTTCTCCTTCCGTTCTCATAATCAGAGTCCCGCCTGTGCCTGTGTTTGTCCTTGTGGCGGCTGCTGTAGTCGTCGCTATGGTGCCTCTCCCGCCTCTTGTCGCCGTGGCGGTTCTCCGAGTGTCCGTGGTACCGGCTCCTTTCCCGGTACTTGTCCTCGTAACTGTGGTCGTGCTTCTTCCCCCGCTCGCGCTCGTGGTATTTGCTCTTTTTGCCGTGGTGGGAGTCTCTGTGCCTCTTGTAGTCTTTGTCCTCCGTGTGCCGCGGCCTCTCCCACGGGTCGACGTATCGCTCGTCCTGACGCCTGTCCTCCTTGGCCTGGGAGGACGGTTGCCCCGACGATTCGGTGACACTCTCAGGATACTGACCGTCGAGTCCGGGGAGAGCGTGTGAAGCACCGTCCTCAGCCCATTGCTTGGCGGGATTCTGATCCTGTGCGTCTGTGGTGAACGAAGTATCGGAGGAGGGGTGAGATGGGTGAGACGGGTCATCATAGCTGCCGGATACCTGAGACTGCTGCTGAAGAGGAGGAAAAGGTGCAGCGGTGTTGTTTCCTGACAGAGCCGGTGCCGCAACCGAGTCTTGCAGCAAGTCTGAGGCCTCTGTGGGAGTTGGAACAGTACTAGTCGCTGCCTCTGGTCCTTCCACTTCAGGGTGGTAGACAGATGGAGCCGCCGCTGCAGCACCAGCGTGGGACACACCGGCAGCTTCCACTTCACTATGCAAAGGCTTGATGTTAGTTTGGCTCTGTTCCTTGTGTTTGTGCTGCGCCTGAGGAACATGTGTGGGTTGAACGGGTACAATGGGATCACTTCTAGTGCTGCTCGACACGGGAACAGGTATTGGACTCAAAGCCTCTGGCTGGTTGACTTTATTCTTCGGCAGCTCTGTTGTTTTCTTATCTTCTTTCACGCTGGAATATGCCGACGTCTTTTTCAATATCCCGCTTAAAGGAGGTTTTATATGATCTGCGACAACCTGGGATTTGGGCTGAGCCGGAGAATTCCCTTCGGGCTTCTCTTTTTCACTTTCAGACGGGAGGCCGGCGTCACCGGCGTCTGCTGAGGCGGCACTTTGGTTCTCACTCGGGGCTGTTGACAGGCTTGTCAGGAACGCTTCAGTGGACACATCTGGAGGCTTATCTTTCAGAGAGACAGACACGGCCTGGGTCGTGACCGGCGCCTCCTTTGCTGCCTGGCTGTGAGCGGTACATGATGATGGCGATGATGACGATGACGATAGTGTTGACGATGATGTTGATGAGGGCGGCGGCGATGCAATAGTTTGGCTGGGTTGGTCTGATTCAGCTTTAACGGCTTTTGTTTCCTTCTTCTTGATGACGTATCGGTCTCTGGGTGTGGCGCCTGCAGGACTTTTGGACAGTCCGGGGATTAGAGCCTCTGCCTTTGGAGGTGGGGGGCTCTTCAGAGGTTCCTCGGCCACTGCGGGCAGGCCTCCGAAATCCGGCAAGGGTGGCAATTCCCCGCCCCAGCCGACTAACACGCCCGGAAGAAAGCGCAGCGGTTTTTGGGCTTCCTGGCTATTCGGCTTTTCGGGGACAGAGGATTCTTCCAACGGCGGCTCCTCGGCTTCTTGAACGATGTCAACAAGCGCTATGTCCCTCTGTTTTGTAGGCGCGGCCGTTAAGGAAGACAGGTACAGCTTCTCCTCTATGACTTGCGTCTCTTTGGGGGAGATGCTCTGGGGCTCTATCTCAGGTACGATCCTCACTGCTTCACTCAGGCCCACCAGCATGAAATCCCTTTTCGGTCTCTGGCGAATTATGAGTCCGAGTAAAAGGTTGGCACGGTTGTTCTCCAAACCTGGGAAACCAAAATAAGGTTAAAACATATTTGCAGTGTTTCAGAGAAGGGAAATTAAGAGCAGAAACAAATGGGGTGGGGAAGTTACCTGGTCCGTCAAAAGGCACGAGCTGGTGTGGGACTTTCTCAGTGGCGCTCAGGGGGATGAGATACATGTCCTTCACTTGTTTCAGGTTATTGGAAACGACGCCGAAACGCTTGCGGCTGCTGAAGTAGGCGTACAGGAGCGTGTAGGAGATCTCGTCTTCCTCCGTCTCGGGGGCAAAGCGGATCAGGCACACTTCCTTTAAACGAAAGCAAAAAACATCCTCGGTGTTTAGTCCAAGAGTGCATAATGAAGTCACATGCAGGTTGGGGGATTCAGAGACAAAGACTCACTTTTGTTCCTGTTGCGCGGATCTTCTCCAAGTAGTCCCACACCGTCTGTGGACTGATCCTGCCGCCGACTTGAACGCTGTCGGGAAGATCCTGAGAAACATTGTTAAAAACACCAAACGTCAGCGTGCAAACACCAAAACAACTCGAAAACGACATTCACTTGTCACTTCGTTACCTCAGTCAAGTTGTCTAAGATGCCCGAGACGGGGAACGCTCTGGTCACCAGCTTCGCCACGCAGGGCATGTTGAGGAATCCTCTCCAGAGCGCTTTGAGGCCGGACAGGAAAGCGTTCTCTTCGTCTCGCCCGCTTACGTGTTCCAACCTGTGGAGAATGGTGACATTTAGCAGCGATGCGGCGACTGTGTGAGAAGATGCAGGTCAGAATCGGGGATGAAACCCTCGCGTACCTTCCGTCGTAGCTTGTCGGCCGAGCGATTTGGAAGCTGTCCTCCAAAGCGCTGAGGTGCAGGTCTTCCTCGGTCGCACCTGGAGATTTGCTGTTCGCCTCTTCTGCTTTGGTCGACTGCCTCCTTACCACCGTTGTCGCAACTTTCACCACTTTTGTTGGTACTTCTTCCACAGGGGGCGCCATACGACCTTTCAACAAAAAGAAGCATATCAAATGAGACGTCAAAGCCAGGCTAGATAGAAAATAACCGGATCAAAGACTTTGACTCGGTTCACCTGTGCAGATCTTGCAGTGGAGATCAAATAAGTGAGACTTGTGTTGGTCCGTCGTGTCTTTATCAGTCTTGGTGTTCTCCGCATTCTTCTCTGGGGTTTTTGGTTGTTTTTGGGCTTCTGAGGCATCTGTCGTTTTGGCCGGTGGCTCGAGCTTCAAGCAAACACACAAATATCAATTAGGCATGAATGATACTTCAGAAGTCGTCGTCGGATATGCATTAACCTTTCTCTGCTTCAGATCGGTGTGTGGAGTGTCGCTTTTTTCCCCCTCAATTTTGCCCTCTGTTCTATTTGATTTCACACAGAAGTTTCAAGCAAATGTAAATTTAATTTAGTTGGAGAAAATGCCAAATATGAATGGGCTCAAAAAGAAACGGTGCGGCCGCTTCAAAGTGTGCAAAAGCGCGACAAAAATGCCTCCCTTCAAAATGTCAGAGATGACAAATAAGAGATGTGATGTCATGTCGTACTCCAGCTGTGTCTTACCTTGGTGGTCTCAGGTGCTTTTACCGGTTCTGGGGTCTCAATTTCAATTTCGATTTCACCTTTATGTGTGATCTTAGTGATGGGCCTCCTCTCCACTTCCCTCTGCTCTTTTTCAATCATTTCAATCGTCTGGAAAATAACAAGAGTTATTGCTTTTTTCTGGTGGAGCTACAGAGTTGTTCTCAAACTAAAATGCATCCATTTTTAGATTCATAAACACAACAACAAAGATCTTAAAAGATACAATATAAACGTCCTCACTTCCTTCAAGCCATAAACCTCAAATCAGAACCTGAATAATTATCCATCATGTGAATTTAAGTGTCGATATTTGAGAAACGACAGATCAAAGTGTTACTTACGTGTCGATTCTCTCGTTGCCGCCACGCTGCTAATTCCTTAGAGGCCAGTTCCTCGGGACTCATACGAACCAGGTTAGCTGGAGAGATTTCCCCTTTGAGAACCCTTTTACAGAGGACCTGAAAAAGAAAGCGATCGAAATCAACTTTAACTGCAAAATAGAAAATGTAAACTTGGAGACTATCAGTCTGAGAAACGTCCCAATCCGACTCATACACAAAACACACACTGTACATTAACGCTTACGTTGTTTTTCGTGTCTTTGAGGTTGAACATTAAGCTTCTGTATTTGTTCTTGTATTTGTTGTCCGTGTCTTTATAAAGGTGGAAAAGTTCTCGCTCCGTCTTCTTGGCAACTTCGGACGCTCTTTCCAACGAGATCTCCAAATTGGATTCCTTCAGCCTGAAAACGTGGAAACATGGCAGATTTGTAACAAACAGGTCACGAACCAGCAACTACAGAGCTGATTTAGCTTTTAATTGTTCAATATTAACCGTTGCTGGAGAATTTCCTTCAGGGAAACTCGCACGTTTCGCCTAATTTGCTCCACAGACACAACCTTCTTGGAAGCTGCGGATGAAAAATTTGGTGTCACGTTTGGGATGAGCTCCGACGACAACACAAAAAGGTGAGACACACACACACACACACACACTTCTAATGAGCAAGTGGGGGGACCTGTGAGGTGCAGTTCAGAGGAGGTGTTATCAGATATCTAATAAATGACACTGAGCTACGTTCATCTAAGTACATGTACATCTTAATAAATCTGGTCGTCTTCCCCATGATTGTGTCGCCTACTGAACCAGACTGAGAGACAATTAAAGGCTCAGGAAACCTCAGCAGGTGATTTGAGTTAACGAGCTGATTAGAGTGTGACAACGTGAGGCTACAATATTGAACTTTTTCACAATATTCTAATTTCCTGAGATACTGAGATTGGGGTTATTATGAGCTGTAAGCCATAATCATCAAAATTAAAACAAATAAAGGCTTGAAATATTTCACTTTGGGTGTAATTAATCTATAATATATGAGAGTTTCATCAACCCTAATCAACTTTAAATGACAACAGTGTGGGGAGACATTTCTGGGGGTAAAATCTCGCTTTTTTAAATCTGGTTTCTTCAACAAAATAGCTAAGGAAGAGGAATTTCCATTGTACCAGTAACTCAATGTCAACATGGAACACAAGAACCAACTGTAACATCCCAACAAATACCTGTTTTATGTGCCAAATGTTTGGATTCAGTCGACGTCCTTCTCTCGGAGTCCTACGCCGGAAAGCAAACGCAGACAGTACATAATACAGTCATGCAGCAGAGTCCTTCAAATTAAAGAACAACACGTTACAATGAAATACTTAAAAAAAATGTTTGTTTTGAAGAAAATGTGAGTTTCGGGTGAGGGAACGGTACTGAAGACTCGTGAGTGCACCATGACAACCAAAACACCTATGTGCTACAAAGTAACTGCAACAAACCCTTACTTTGTGGTAAGACTTGCTATGATAAATATCAGAGGATGCATTAGCTGGGGACACAAACCACAACACACCCTTTGCGTATTATAAACATTTACGTTTCTCCAATGTTATCACCAAGAAATGCTCTCCTTTTCGTCCCGGGACCTAACCGATGAGACTCACCTTCCTTACTGGCCTCATCCCCCCAGATGTGAGCGACTGGGAGGGTCCATGTCTGGGTTTGGCTGGCGGCGGCTTGATGTCCTGCAGCTCGTTCTTGACGGGTTCCTCGGGTTTGGCCACGCTCGGGACTTCCGGCTCCACCTTGGTGCTTTCGTCCTCGCAGCACTTCAGGCAAACGTACATCTGGTCCTCCTCCTCCATCTCGCGCACTTTGGTCAGGTCCAGTCCGACGCAGTCCCCGTGGAACCAGTCGTCACAGCGACCGCAGCCGACCATGAACCTAAATCGAGCAACGTCAGATAGGAAACAACAAAAAAACCATTATGAACTATTTACATTTCTGAACTTTGGACTCAAACTTTGGTGCAAATTCTACCTTTATTGGTGAAGTTAGAGGCATTTCTAACTGCCTTGTCCAGAGTTGTCCACATATTTTGCTCTACATTAGCAAGTTACTATGCTTCCCTAAATAGAGTCTTGAGTGAGTGTTTCAAAAAGATAGGTTTGATTCTAAACTGCTTAAGACCGTCTGAACATTACACTCACAATAATGTACTAATGTCCAAGCATCCATTGGAGTAATAGTAATTACTAATTAGACTGCAGTTTACACTTTTCTGTATTGGCAGACAATTTAAAGTATGAATGGGTTGTAGGCTCTTTGTTCAATGGGTGGAACTAACATTTTCCCTGCAGCATCCAGGTTTGGGTGGTGACAAACTTCAGACGAGCATTAAATGAAACGTCTGACGCTTACATGTTGTTGTGGTGTTTCTTGCACAGGCCGCAGCAGTTGTTTCCATCCCATGCGCTGTCGCTGTTGGCGGCCTCATCGGCCGCTTCCTTCTTCACGACGGGCGCGTTGTCCGGAATGAACAGCTGCGGCTCGTCCACGGAGATGCTCCTCACGTTCTTGCTTTTGGGTTTCAGGAGGATCTTCTCGGGCTTTTTCGGCTTGGGCTTCTCCGCCACTTGCACTCCGTCCTCGGGCGCTTTGGGAGAGGGGCCGGGGCGGCTGGGCGGCGGGTGGACGGCCTCGGCCTTGGGAGCCGGGGCGGGGCGGCTCGGCGGCGGGTGGACGGCCTCGGCCTTTGGAGCCAGGTGCGACGGCGGGGGGCATTTGGATGGAGAGGCGACGTGCACGGGGGGAGGCTTGCTTGGCGCTTGCTGATCGCCCGAACGGCTTCCGGACGACACGGTCTTCTTCAACGGCAACTTGGGCTTCTCTTTACTTTGCCCCGCATCCTGCACTCGCTGCACTTTAGTGGCGTGCTCGCCTTGGCTGTTCTCTGCGGGCCTTTTGAGAACCGCGACTTTAACGGCTTTAAGTGCTTTCATATTGTTCAGTTCCACTTTTTCAATGACTTTCGGTGGCATATTTAGAGATACTTTATGTCCCTTGATTGTGCTGCTCGGTCTGCATAAATCAGAGCCCTTATTTTTGTTAGGAGTCATTTCTTGTTTGGGCTTAAGCAGTTTTTTGGCACCGGCCTCTTCCTTTTCTTTACTATCCGTCTTATTACTCACAGAAGCTGCAGTGTTCTCAGTGTTTAGCTGTTGCTTGGCGCCATCTGTTTCTGTGCTGCTGACAATTTTGTGCTTACTATTATCATCCTCACCCTCCAACTTTGCCTCTTCGGAGGTGTTCATAACAGTCCCGTTGGCGGTCTGAACATCATTAGGGTTGACATATGGGCCCAGGCCGAGAGGTGCGTCGTTAGCGCCGCACTTCTCGACTACGTCCAATTGTGCTGCGTTCTCGGAAACGGAATTCTGGACACTGACGGTGCCCTCGTGTAACATGGTGAACTCGATGTCTCCGGCGTATGAAAAACCGTCTTCTAAGCACGGCAATTGGCTCGTGTCGGCGTTTTCCGCATAAGAGGGTCCCGGGAGTAACTCGATCCTGAATCCTCCGATCGTGACCGTCAGCCGCCTCAGTTCGACGGTGGGATTGAGCCAGAATCCGCCTTCGAGGTCGTGAACGTTAACGCGCCCTCCCAGAGTTAACTCCTTCTTCAGCTGGGAGCCCTGAACTCCTTTCTCGATTAAAAACGACTTGGGTTGCCAGGTGCCCGGTCTGCTTCTCGTCCTTCCTCGGAGCACGACGCCGGCGGAGGTTTTGGCAGGATCCTGGTCACCACTCTGTTCTGTTTGAAGAAGGAGAAGCAAGATGTAGAAAACACTTTCATTCATTCATTCACTTATTGAAGGTACTGCAAGAATTAACAACCCGAGCGATAAAAGGCCTTACCGCTTTCTAAATTGTGCGGACGTTTCCTCGGTCTGCCGACTGGCCGCTTGACTGGTAGAGAGTCTGAAACTGTCAATTCGCCGGCGGCTCCACTGAGGCCTGTGGATGTGGAGCCGTCGCAAAGACCTGCGAACAAACACAAAATGAGTATCTGTTTACAAACGCGGGGGGGGGGGGGGATCATATTAAACCAGCATCAGTTACCAAATAAAGCCGTGTAAAAGTTTTCAAAGTCTTCAAAATACAGCTACCATAACAAAACAAGCTGAACTGTACAACATCTGTCTATATTGCCTGCATGTGATACGGACCGCATTTTCTTTCTGAGCAGTTTCTTTTTATCTCGCATCAGATTTGGACTTTGACTCAGGTGTGAACCAATCTGACACTGAATCTGACACCCCCCCCCCCAACCAAACGCAGAATAGAGTATTACGACTTGTGTGAATGAAGCTTTAATGCAGTTTGGATCTTGTGGTAGATGATACTTTTGAAAAGCTTTCAGTTTGACTACCAAAAATACTACAGAGAACATCTGAATAACAAAACCTGAAATAAAGCTGTGTTACGTGTGCGAGCAATACTAACACAACGCTTGATGCAGCTGCACAGAAAGCACGAAGTGACACACACACTGCGCTTGAGAACACAACAGAATCCAACCTCAGTCGCCGCACGTACCTGTCGAACTATCCATTGGAAATGTAGATTCCTCATTGTCCAGCAGATTGAAGTGAGAGCTGGCCGACGCGAGCATGGGATCTTTGTCGCTGAGCATGTTCTTCAGTGAGTCTTCCAGCAGGAGTCCCTCTCCAGACTCCTTACCAGCTTCACATTCCAAATTCGGGCCAATTAGTGGGGAGTCATCCAACTGGTCACTGGGTAGTAAATGGTTAAACGTGTCCACAGTATCCATGAATGCTGCTACCTCCCTGCAGGTAAACAAGAAGAGTCAGAGCGTCAGTGGCCTTTAAATAGTTCACTGTTGATCAATTTTCTGTCATCAAAGCATCATCCAGCAAATGATGAGAGCAACTATAATACACAGCAATATAGAGCATCATCAAGTCAATGCAGAAGAGGCTTATTGCTCTAATCCAACACAGCTTCGACGCTGAAAAGTCAGGATAAGAGGGTTAAACACGAACAAGATGTCGTTTGAATAAAATACAAAATTTAAAAAATCCGTCTATTTAGCGACATCTAAAGGTTAAATCAAAACACCAATCTTATATTTACTGATAGAAATACCCATAATAAGATGGTTCAAACTTCATGTCTGGATAACATCAATCCCGTATGTTAAGCCTGTGTTAGCAACGCCGTAGGTCAATAAACCAAATCGGTTAATATTGTTTAACTTCTAGGGCCACGTTGACGCCGAAGTAACGGATCGATGGTAAACACGGGGAATCTTCTGATAAGTGCAAACGTAGCTATGGCAAACGGTAGTTAGGCAAACAAACACAAGCTCAAGCAGGCCAAGGGATGGAACGCGAACGCAACACGAGCACAAACTACACGCTAACTTAAGACATCGATCAGCTGGTGCGGGGTCTCTTGACTTATCGGCTGAATAAACACCTTTTTTAATATCAGGTCTCGTTTGGAGTGATTATGTGTAACTTAGGTTTGATAGGGATCCGTTACTGGCTAGCCTGCTAACGCTGCCTGACGGCTAACAACACCCTCATTCGAGCTTGCGACCATGTAATTCAACTTAGCAGACTAATGCTAAAGGCTAGGTTTGGTGCGTATTTCTTCTGTCAAATAACCAGCGTATTAATAAACAAAATATAGCATAAGAGCTAGAAATGTAAGCTTTTGTCTATGATAATCGGATAACACATTTCTTCCACATGCTACCCAGCTCGCGTTAGCGTAGGCCCATTGGTTCCAAGTTTGTTTGTAGCCATACTGCAACTAGCTAACATTAAGCGAGCCTGTCCGCTTTCCGCTTCTGCTATTTTGAAATATGCTATATTATGAACATACGGGTCTCACCTGTTATTTGTACTGTTTCATTCAACTTGTGTGAGGTTACATTGTAGCACAGCTGTTTCCCAGCTCCACACAACTTCCTCTAATCGTCCGTCATTCGTCCCGCTGCTGCAAAGCGCTTTGACAGGGTGATTGTTTTCCCACCCGTGATTCGACAACAGGGCGGGGCGTCAGAACCTTACAGCCAATAGGGAGCGAGAAAGAGGAACCGCTCCCAGAAGTGCGCAAACCTTACCAATATTCAAAGTTTATTTATGTTTTATGGTAGGCGTTATACGTATATATCGAGGGGTAGGAGTTAGGAAGTCTGTATTTACAGTTATATAACCAAATTCGTGCGAAATCGTGGAAAAGCACAGCCTTTTGGTGTCAAGTGACTACCATTGACCAATCAAGTCATCGCTGTTGGACGCTTCTGTTATCACGTGGGGCAGTGTTTACAGGGAGTAACGTTTTATTGCCAAACTCACTTCCACCAGCGGACACGTTTCCTTATATTGCGTTACCTGATTTGCAAACTCTCCCTTTGTACTGAACGTCTGCAAATCAGCAAATCGTGATACAGACATCATGTAGTCCATCCTTGGCTGATTTTAAATCCACACATTCAGTCTCTATATCCGCTTATCGTATTCAGGGTCACGGTGGGGTGGGGCGGGGGTGTCAGTGTCTGAGGGGCGGGGTTAACGGACCTGTCAGTGTCATGGCTGACACGCGGAGACAGCTGTCCTTACATTGACACCTGCAGGGAATTCAGCATTTCCAATTCCCCTACACTGCATGTCTTTGATGCACTGGGTCACTTGGTGCCCGAGGCAAGACTACATATGGCAAAAGAATACTTAAACAGTACTTGAGTACTTGGAGGAAACCCATGTGAATACACACTCACAACATGCAAAGTCCCTAGTTGGAGGTTGGCCGACGTTGTATTTCACCTGGGCGACAGTGTTAACTGATCAATTACCAACAAGCCAATGTGCTGCCCTTAATTTTTGAATCACATTTTTTATGTTAACAAGTCTTTTTCCTTCTGCAGACTCACATCCACGACCAGAGGAAGTGCGGCAGGAGTACAACATGGGGTAGAGCAACTGAGAGAGAGGAAGCAGAGTTCTGACCGTTTCTCTGAACAGACTTCTCACACAGGAAGAGGTATGCAACTACACAGGCAATGTCATCCCAGGAGTTGATCATCTGGTGGAACCACAGCAACACAGTACCATCAATCACCATTAACTATGGACCATTTGGCATCATGGAGTCAGATAACTCCTTTATTTACAATTGTCTGTGCATATGTTTTAAATACATAATACATACAATTAGTATAAATTTATAATAATAATGGGAGGGGGAGAAAATGAGAGGGGGAGGGAGGGAGGGAGGGAGAGAGAGAGGGAGAGAGAGTTCATTGGGATAGTAGGCAGAAGTCCAGACAGGTACATACGGGTGGAGGGGGGCTGGGGGATGTCAGCACGGCAAGATGGTGGAGGGATTTTCATTGACCCATTAAACGCCCTGCTGGTGTTGGGAGCCTACTCAGAATTGAGACATCACAGCTGCCAGGGGAAGTAGAAAACAGAGCTGGAAAACATCTCTCAGGGTGCAGGGTCCCTGGAGGGAAGGTTAGCAGGAGCACAGGAGAGAGCATGTATGCCAGATAACAGAAGACAGCAAAGCAGCCAGGAAGCAGAGAATAGTAAGAGAAAGAGAAACATCTGCTATGCCTTATTCCCCTTCCCATCCTTAGCTAAGCCTATCTAAGCCAAAACTAAACTTAGGCCAGCTCATCACTCTCGCACAAAAGGAGACAACATTCACATCCTGATAACAGCAGTTTAATTACCTTACGTCAAAATGTAGCGAAAAGGGTGTTTATAGTCTGGATTTAAAGAGTGCAAGAGAAATTGCCTCTTTAAAGAATGCAGGGACAGAACAGGAGCTCAAGATAACGTCAAAACTGCTGGCGTGCTTCTGTTCTTACCTGAAGACAGCAGGGGCAAGTATAACACAATATCAGTCTGTCTTAAAGAGGCTCTATTGGCCTGTTAACAAGCAATAGGAACTGAGAAGTAATATAGTACATTGTAAATACTGCAAATGCAAATCTTGAGTTGGTGATTGCGTCTTATTTGTGCTCTTAATTACTGAAATTGAAATGAAACATTACTGTATTACTGTAAGCTGAGAACATAAAAAATGCAGGATAATGTCAGAGAAGCGGTTGTTTTTATTGATTTGAGAAAAGAATTCAACACACTCAATCACAATGTACTGCTGTCTGCTCATAACATCGCCGATCGATTGAATGGCATCATAATTCAAAAGCATCGCACTTAAACATCATCTTCATTGTCATATTACAGTCCTCTCTCAGGAGCTTCTATGGTTCTATTGTGGGCCACCATTTAGAGTAGTTATATAAATGGTAAGGTTTAATCATGTGAGATAATCTGGTGTAGTGTGTGTCTGGTCTGTTAAAACTGCGCTAAAACTTTTACTGGAATAGCTGCTCTTTACATCTTTCATCTGGTTCTAATCCATACCATAAAACATCATCTTCAACTGCGGCCCAGGCCATTCGCTCTGTGGTGAACTGGGCTGCCCACTCCCCTGATGGAGTAACTAGGATGACCCCTCCTGCACCACAGACACGCTCTTTCATGTAGCGAAGACACATCTGTGCAGCATCTGCCGCAGCTTTACCTATGTGGAAGAAAAGCAAATCAGAAAAGGAGGACAAACAAATGCAAAATAAAGACACTGAGGGAATTCTGGTGTAGTAGTCCATTGATGATTTAAGAACTGAGAGGTAGAGGGTCACTGGTGGCTGGAGCTTATCCCAGCAGTCACTGCACAAGAGGCTGTATATGTAGAGACAAAGTAATTCTCACACACACCTACAGGCAATCTGGAGCTTCAAGTTCAACTAACCGGTATGTCTTTGGGCGATGGGCGGAAACAGAGCACCCAGATGATTCAAACCCAAGACCTTCTGACTTACTGAGAGGCAACAGTGCTTCCCAAGTCACAACTAACCAGGTGTAATAAAACTGTTCAGCTTGAATACATTTGAATGATTATATCCACCCACAAGTTAAAAATATTGCCAAAACTTAGTAACATTATTTAGACTTGGTACTTTGGAACAGATAACAAAAAGTTAACTCAGATGTCCCTTTCCTTTTCCAATTAAATGTATTAACTCCATTACTAGAAATCCATTTTGCCTTCACTGTATTCTTAAAAATGCTTGAAAAAAGAGCAGAACTGTACTGAATCCTAAATGTACATAAATTACATTGCAAGTCCAGTTTTTTTTTTAATAGATGTAGCTTATCTGGAAATGTTTCTGAGGTAATATTCATGCAAATAGTGAATTAAGTGGGATACTTAACCTTGTTCAATGTGAAGAAGAATGAGTCGTGCCAGGGTGACTTTAAGAATGGATTCTCCATGGCCAGTACACGACACTGCACCACTGAGGTTGTCTGCATATCCTCCAGAGCCTGACATACAGGAGACAACAAGAAAAGGGACATCTTCTTTTTAAAATACTTTCCCATGGTTGTGTCCCCAAATTCTACAGTGATAGAACCGAACAAAAGCAGATTAAGTAAAGAAGAAAGAGAGTATAATTGAACTGAGGAATTTACTTGTAATGTTAAGATGCTGAGAGAGTGTTTATGTTTTTGTTTTAAATTCAACTTGGTGAATATTGGTTTCTCAAACTTTGCACTGACTGGAAAAAAAGAAATGAAAGAAGAGCTGCAATAAAAATCAAAGAATCAAGGATATCAAAGAATCACTTAATATTAAACCATGTGTAATTTCTTTTCCAATAATTTTCATCATTTGGAAACCATGGCCACTGCCAGACTTTGAGTATGGTAACAAATGTGAATCACTTTTTGGAATCAGATTGTCCAACAAGTCCAGGGGAACACAAAAGCTGAAAGTAATACATTTGGCAGTCAAATATTATTTCGAAAAACCGAAAATACTATAAGAAAACGCGTTGAGGGCTTATTGTTTATACATCACAGTAATGACAGGACCTGCAGTCCACTAAATACATTATAAGACAACAATGACATACCAATGATCGGAGAATCTCCAACTCTGCCAACCATTTTATTTCTTATTCCTCCAGTTGATGTCGCACATGCAACATTACCATTAGAGTCCACAGCCACTGCACCAACGGTATCATGGGCACTGCAATAAGAAAGGTTCAAATAAAACTATTTCATAGAGTTCGCAGAAACATCCAGCAGTTTTAAGACACAGCCACTTTTGTATACAAACAGTTCCTTTGCATAAACACTGTACAGTTAAGCTGCCACTTACTTGAAACCCGAGAATACATTTAAAGCTAACAAAGCTGACAAGAGCTCTCATTTCTCATTACCCAGCCTAACAGCATTCCAGAGCTTTAGGATACATCTAGAAATGTACCCAGACACATCAACAGTGGTGTTACTGAGGTTCATTGGGTTAATGGAGCTCATCTCATTGAGTCTTTCAACAATCAGCCACCCTCACCCAGGCGACCCAGCTTGTGCCCAGGTAACACTACCACACCCATGGATCGCCTCTCCAGACTAATTCCCCAGATATTGTTTTATTATTAGCTGACAACATTTTTCTAAACTGCGCCACAATACAGTAACTGGTTAGAGGTGAGGTGACATTCATTTGCCAAGCAGCCATCAAATTTAATGAACCTGATCCAATCTCAATGAAAGCGGTTGCATTGTTGAGGGCTACAGAATGTGAAGGTGATAAGAATATAATACTGCGTCTACATACCACTGAGAATTGAACAGTTCATTCACTCCAGTAAGATATGTCTTCTGCTTCTCCCATTCCCTCCTCTCATACTCAGTCACCAGCGTATCTGTGGGAACTGTAGCCATGCCGATGCTATCTGCAAACAGGTTTGCACCTCTGCCTGTCAGCAAGACGTGGTTAGTCTGTTCTTTTCATGGTAGCAAACGTGTGAGGGGGGAAAAAAGTACAAACTGATGAGATTATGAATGATTGTGTTTGTACACATTAATATCTCATGGTCATAGGTTATTATTATTGACACGGGATGTCAACTCAACTTTTCCATACTTTCTAACCATCAGAGATGTCCTTTTCACCTTTTCCATCACTGCCCGTGCAAGTGACACTGGGTTTGCAATGTTCTTCACGGAAGAAACTGCACCACTTCCAAGAGTCTTCCCATCCATGATTATGGCATCCAGCTCCACCTCTCCATCAGTATTTAGCACTGAGCCATGCCCTACAATCAAATACAGCTTTAATGAATTGGAGTGTCGGAACAACTGCCAGCACTACCCCCCCCATGAGACCCCCGCAATTGCCAATAGTCCCACTGTAGCCCTTCACAATAAACTGGAGGGCAAGACAGGTGTAATCCTTCACTAATACTAAGACAAAGCCTCAGCATTACATAGCTGCAGGCTCAAAAACTATTCATGTCATCATAATGTTTGTCATCTTTGTCTGGCTTTATTTTTACAATGAAAATAGCAATTGCCCATAATGCTCTTTGGCAGTCGATGGGAAAGTTATACTGATATCCAAATAGCAATAATAATTGGAGATGAACTGATTCTGGGGTTAAGGCCTATCTGAGCATAAAATTACTAATACATTTTAGTTTCTTCATAAAATGTTTCAGTTTGAGTGATCAAGCAAACTAGTGTCCGGTGATTCGGAGTATTTCCCCAGACATATTGCATCTTTGAATCATCCCTCTGTCCATGTTGATCTGATAACAGAGACACAGGGGAATATAGTTGTGAATTCCATCCTATGCTCCTCCTTTATTTAGAGGGTGTGAAAGAGTATGAATAGAGACTCAATAGAGAGGCAGCCTGCAAATAGAGAGGTAAATAATCTCAATCCTTAGGGACACCAGGTTGTTCTTAAACTGAAACGGTCAGAAATGATGTGTACCTGCATCAAACACGGTGTCATCTTCCATCGTCCTCACGGCTGACTCAACAGCATCCAGAGCATTCCCTCCTCTTTTCAGCACTGAAAAACCCTCACGTGCTGCAGTTTTTACTCCATCAACAGAGGCTCTGGACAGCTCATCTGGGATGGCCCACGCCCCACCGTGAACAACTATCACTGGTTTCATCTTTATCATAGTCCTGCAGCAGAAAAGACATCACTGTGTTATGGAAGTCTTACACGGGACCAAGAAAAGAGGGAAGAATGGGCTATTAAAGTCTATCCATAGTTTTACCATTTTCTTTTCATAGTCTAGGTTTGATTATTCCTTTCTAACATTTCCATATATTCAACATTTGTTCTCTTTAATTTAATTCAGAACTTGGGTAAGAGAACAATAAGCATCAATGCAGCCCAACTCATTAACAAGTGAAGGATTATCTGTATTAAGTAGCCTTGCTGTAATTGTCTCTTGTTAAATTAAGTAGAGTCAAAGTATTTTGTAATAGCATTTGTGGAGCATTGCACACACTAAATCGTTTTCCATTTTATTCTAAAGAAAATGAAAATAGATTTACAAAGAATAAATTAACAAGGCTTTTATTTAGTCATTCATTTTTTTCCCATTTCCTCACAACAAAACAAATACAAATAAAAAACATAAATCTTGACATTATAGTGTACTGCAATTAAGTTTGTATGAAACAATTTTGTAACTGTTTGTTGTATGTTGTTGTCTGTTTTATTTTTAAATCATAACATACAATAACTTGTTTTTTTCAAATCTAACCACAAGTTGGGTTCTACATGGAGCCTGTGTCCTCGACTGGACCCTGAAATATGCAAAGTTCCAGGTAAACATTCCAATTTGCACTAATAGAGTTCTCCTATTGGGACAAAGTCAAAGAATCTGAACTTTGTACTTCTTCAGGGAGCATATGTTCTTCTAATCAGCTTATAGTTAGTCTTTTTCTTTCTGTAAGCTGCAGCTCATTGTGTCTTGATAGTTACTTCACTGCATATGTCTCATCCTGCTTTCTGCAAATGCATCTCTTGTTGTACCTTTATGTAACTTGACCTATAAATCAGTCATTGTCTTTCTCTCCTCTACGCCATTAATTATTCTGCCATTAACAAGGCCTTTGATTGAAAATATGTTCACAGCTAAGATGGCTGTTTGAGTAAAACATACTCAGGCTGTATTTTGTTGTGTAAGATTTTCATATGGGATGTTTTCTTACCTCCACTGACGCTCCTCTGCACTGTTTTTTGCACGTGCACAAGTATCAAGTCAACAATAAGTATAAGCAACTTTACCGGCGAAGCCTTTCAAAATAAGATAGATGTGATCGACCGTATGAATTTTAAGAAAGTGACATAAGAATTCCACGTGGCAGAATTCTTGTTTTCACTTGGGGATTTCAAAGCAATAATTGTAAGAAACTATCTTACCACAGCCGTAATAACATAGCCCAAATGTATATTTAAAAAAAAAAAAAAAGTTACTTCACCTAGCAACCACAATCACAAGTCTCTCCAGGTAAACTTACTGACACCGCCAGGCAAGTTCAGACGCTTCCTTCCTTTCCGGCCTTTTCTGGCTAACTTCACGCAGGCGGGGCTTAGTAAGGGAAAGGCGGGGCGACGAACTATCAACAATGCAAATTGGCAGCTTCAAATATTGGTTAAGTCCATCAAAATGTCTATCAATATTTTTTTCGGAGTTTATAATTTTAGCCGAATTGTTGTTATTCATGTATCAAAGGCAAAAGCTGAGATAGTTGATCTTGTTAATCTTTCATGGTCGCGTCAAATCATAAACCTCACTAATATCATAAAACCATAAAGCTTCAAACAGAGCCCACTTGACCATGCATTCACAAACAAGTCAAGGACATATGATATCTTGGAATCTGCCGTTCAGACTTGAAGACACTGATACTTTTGAAGAATTGGATGGGTGAATTTGCATTCAATTCGAACTAACTATTCCCTGATACTTACTTACCTAAAGTATTTAAAATACTTTTTTCCCCAAATCAATTCATTTGGAAAATAATTGTGTTCTATATTATAATTGAATAAATGAGTATTAAAGTCTTCTTTGAACTTAAAGAAAAATCTGTTGTTATTAGATTCCTTCCTTTCATCTTCGATCTGATCTGTCCGTCTAAACATCTGACATTTCTTTGGAAACGTCAAGGTTATTATTAATCGACTTATTTGTTGTGGAGATGCAGCAAAAAACAAATTTGATAGCAAAAAAAAACACTGTTTAATTCATTGTAAAATAAATGTTGCTTATTGTCATTATCTTAGTATTTTTAATTATTTAAGTTCTAACTCAAGTCGGGATGTAAAACCAGCTCCAACAATAAACAGGGGCTATCTTTTTGTAAAATATCTGCATATATTGTTTAATTACAAATGATTATTATGATATTTAGTAAATTTCTGTAGAAGCAAACAAATTTCATTTAAATAATATACTTAGTCTCATTCAAAGCAAAATAATCTAAAATAATCCAAAATAAACTGTCAATCAGACATCCACACACTGTAAAGAAAATAGTACACACCTGTGCTTGTTTAATCAATTACATTTCTGTCTAAAAGAAATCCCTCATTCAGCTTCAGCTTCAGCTATGAGATGTGCAATGATGTACTCTGACCGCTAGATGGCAGTAAGTTCATATAAAATCAATGTTGTAACATTGCGCACTGACTCACTCAACAAGTACCCAACAATGCTCACTTAGGTGCAGAAAAAGTATTCGCTCTGCATTTTATAGTGTCCATTTTATAAAGTATTTCTCTGTATTTCTCTTAATGCATTTTACTGTCAACTGTGTGTGTGTGTGTGTGTGTGTGTGTGTGTGTGTGTGTGTGTGTGTGTGTGTGTGTGTGTGTGTGCGCGCGTGCGTGCGTGCGCGCGTGCGTGCGTTATCTAGTATCCAAGAAGCAGAACAGTGAAGAGGTCGGAATGAAACACTGGACCAAATGTTTTGAACCCCAAGTCGTCATCTTAATCACAACACTATTATCTCCATGAAATGATGGTTCATTTTATACTTTAATTCAGTCTGGCTCTCTCACTGTGAAACTGCAAGCATAACTACAGGATTACAAGATTAAAGCACATTAACAGTCATAATCATCATTCCCATTGGTGACATTAAGGATTAGCATCACTGTTGTTGTTAGAAGTCATTGAATGGGATACAGATGCATTAGTGAAGGTCCAGCAAGCGTGAAATGCAAAGACAGATCTGTTGGACTCCACCCATCTTTGTAAGGTTATCGAGTATGTGCAAGAGTGAACTTTTGAAGATCAATACCGGCTCCTTACAAGCCTCTCAAAATGGATAATAATGCCATGAAAATATTGATATAGAGCTTAGATAGCGGCTCAAAATGATATTTGTGTTTCTATAACCTCTGAAACGCACAATTCATTAGAGAATCCTCTTGATTGATGAATGTTTGAGGAGGAACATAAATTGAGACATTCAGTTACATGTGAAATCTTTAAATCAATCAACATGAGTAGGCTCAGTAGGTTTTCGGCTCGTAAGCTGGTTGTGACTCATAACTTGTGGTGTCTGAAGTAAGTAAGTACACATTGACTTGACATTTATCCTCTCGGATAACACTGGCGCCTGTCATTCCCACCAAGTCTTTATCATTCTGTTAAGTGGAGTCAGAAGCTATTCGAAAGGTCAGGTAGACATAGAATCGGCCATTAGTAAGTCCAAGTCAAAACTCATTTGTAAGTAAGTAAAGCCACATGTTTGCTGTGACACAGAACTGAAGCTCAATTCCACAGTTGAGGGACAAGAGACGCATTCTGTAGAAGCATGAGTGCAGACGTCGTTGACCCTCATGACATTTCCTCAATGAGACTCTGTAAAGCTTTTATCTGGCAAGTACAGAGCAAAACACATTTACACTTCAGGAGCAGACACCTTGACCCCCGGTAGGTGCTTTAATTGGATTGTCTCACTTAAATTGGAGGACAGATGGTGAAAATCCTGACTTTTCTTCCTCTAATTGCGTTGTTTCTGAATTCTTGATGATGGATTTCTCTGCGATTTACAGTTTTACGCATCCGCAAAGGATGCATTTGCTCGGAAAAAACAAAGCGTGGTTGTTTTTCCTTTTACTGTAATAGTGAAACAGGACGGTTTCTGACTTTAATCTACAAATAATGAACCGAAGAAAATCATCTTCATCCTTAAAATACAGTATTTGCCCTTGCAGAGTAATCTCACTCATGCAGGCAGTGTGCCAAGTGCTGTGGGCAACGACAAAGAAAGTACAGTGGTTTTTTCCCACTTTAGAGTGCCGGACCACTGGACATGCATCAGTAGTCCCAATTAACAGAAGCAACCCACTAGAACTGCTTATTTCTGCTTATCACGACTAAAAAGATGAACTAACTGACTGAGAAATATCTACAATTGATCAGATCTCATTTAGCTCTAATGAACTGTGATGCTGGATTATGAAAACGATTATTTTCGGATCTCTTTGTTTTTGAGGAGCGTTATCACCCAACCGTGTGGGTTTGTTTCTTTGAGATATTGTATTTGAATTCAGACTTTGACGCATTCTTTTGAGTTATGGTCCTTTGAATGTGCCACCTATAATCATTACTCAGTGCAGTGCAGCGAACAGTGCATTACAAATCGTTCATTATTACTTTGCCTCTTACTCCCCTCTTTTTCAAGGCTCCAGATTATGACATAATAGAGCTGAGGATATTGAACAGTATGCAATTTATGATACGTACTAAAATATAGTTGATTAAGTTCCTGGTGCTCGGGTATCACAGCACGCCACAGGGTGTTTTCATTAGTAAGTAGTAAAAGTAGTAAGTAAAATCAGTTGTGTGGACTTGTTTTTAGGAGCTGGTGCCTCCCAGATGTTGATTAGCTGGATACATCTCATGTATGCTGGAAGAAGTGAGGAAAAGGTGGAGGAAAAGGAGGAAAATGGAACCACTGCCTGATGCTGTATATCCTTTATTTAGTGTTTAGTGGGCACGACGCAAGATTTTCACTGTCTTGCGTCGGTTTGCCTCAGAGCCAAAGGGTCAAATTCAGCTCCAATCAAGAACCACCGTGAGTGTTGGTGTGATTCAGAAACAGCCGACCAGATTGAATTGAATCTTCCCTATTGAATTCATCATTGTATCATCATGCCTTCTGATTCAAACGTTAACCAGGTAAAAGTGCATTAACATCTGGATTTGAACGGAGGCTGAATAGCTCAGTTGGAACAGACTTTGGTTAAAGATTCCTGCTTTGAGTCCCAGCTTGGTTGTTGTTGTTGTTGTTTCCACTTCAGTTTATATTTAATTCCTCTGCTCAAGATCACACACACTAGTTATCCTTTATGCAGGTTTATGAGCTTATGAGCTTGTTAATAGTGCATTGAGTTTAAAGAAACCTGCTGCAAGTACAAATAAATACACAATCAAAAAATATCATTTATAGATTTATAGATTTCTATCAGTGTAAAGACGAAGAAATAGAAGAAGAAGAAGAAGAAGAAGAAGAAGAAGAAGAAGAAGAAGAAGAAGAAGAAAAAGAAGAAAAAGAAGAAGATGATGATGATGATGATGATGATGATGAAGAAGAAGATGATGATGATGATGATGATGATGATGATGATGATGAAGAAGATGAAGAAGAAGATGAAGATGAAGATGGTAATTGCCTATTAAAGTTATGTACATTACAGTTTTTATACGTATCGTTAGAACAGGTCCACATTTTCCGACGTGTTGTCTACTAATTCCGTCCAAACCTCTTTTTTTATTTCCAGTTGTGTGTGCGCGCAGTGGGGACCATCTTTGTTTTTCCATCAGCTCCGTCAGTCCCCCAGAATATGGCCAATAACGCTGCCGGGGGGCGGTGGTGGTGGTTGTGGAGGTGTTGGGTGGGGGCGGGGAGCAGCACAGTCTGCAGACCGGGGAGAGTGTGTGTGAGTTGTCTGGCGGGGTGCCGAGTAGGAGAAGCAGCGGCAGCATCAGCAGCAACGGAAGCAACGGCGGCAGCAACATTCTAGCAGCGGCGGTGGCAGAGATGGACTCGCACCTTTGAATCAGCTCACCATCACGGCCAAAAAGCACTTCGGAAACCCTGGGGGTGGAGAATTCGTACTTTTTTCTTTCTGCTCCGGGTGGTGGTGGGGAGGAGGAGGAGGAGGGGCGGGGGGGCGATGGGCCACGGTTGCCCCGTTCAGTAGCCCGAAGCTGTAAGTTGCATTCCGACGCTCGGCTCTCTCTCTTTCTCTCTCTCTTTCCGTTCAGTCTCACCTGAGCGGCCAGTTAAGAGCCCCGCCGCGACCACCATGCATCCGGATAAGTGCTTACCTGAGCTGGTGGCCGACAGAAGCAGCCTGGACTCGTCCTTTGCGCTGGCAGCCGGCAATCCAGGTACATTTGACGTTTTCATGCTCTTGTATTGACTGTGGTATTCTCCCTTTTCCTTCTCTAAGGAAGGAAAAACACTATTTAAAGGGGAAATATAGTGATTTAATTCTAAGATACCTCCCCCTGACTCTTTGATGCTTTGATGCTGTCAGGATGTTGCTGTTGTGACTCCAGTGCTGAACTTTTCCCAATATCAGGTATATATATTGCACGGGGCAAGTGAAGACATAGAGACATGTAACCTCTCTAACCCTGCTGCTCTCCAAGGTCAAGCATTGGCTCCCAACCAGAAAATTGGGTTTTTAATTGTTTTTTATAGGACATGGCAGCACAGCAGCACAGACTTAACGCTGTGTTGAAGTTCTGTAGGCGAGGAACTCAATTCTTCTATCATTTAAAACCCACCACAAAGACAGATCAATTAGCGTAATTGTAAATGGATTGGGTTTAAACTCTGTTCCTCCTCTGGTAGATACAGTATATTGGTCAGCAATGCAATTAGCACTAAGGAATCGTCATGGTTTTAGTCAGGATTGTTTTTAAAAGAACACTGAAACTTCTGACTGTATATTGTTATTATAATTAGACATTTACATCCTTTATTTTTTCACTTTTATGTGTTGTGCATGTGTCATCAATTATCATATCCCAGAAAACTCCAAAGCCTTATTAATATGTAGAGTAATGGCGTTAGTTTGGTATGAGAAGCATGGATTTATCAGCATAATCAGCGGCATAGAAGGGACTAAGTGCCATCAAGGTAGCTGTGTTGTAATCAGCTTGAGTCTGCAGCATGTTGTTCTCAGTCACATACTGAGAGGATGTCACTTCGTAAGCATATAGGACAGAGATGCAAAGACTGTTTCCTCCCACTATATCTACAGTTAATAGTTCAGGAAAGAGATATTGTTAAATGCTTTATGGGATTAACTTTAGAGGCAAGCTCTGACACGCCTTTTCAGTTGTCATTCTTTTTTGGCAAAGGTGTCTTTACACATGGTATTAATCTCTGATTTGACAAGCTGTTGATGAGTGCAGTTGCCCCCTGCAGATTTGTTGTGCCAATGTGTTAATGAGACACCTGAAAAATCCCGCTTTTGTTTTTAACTGTGCTGCAAATGAGATCATCTGTCACAAGAGCATTTTTAAAGCTTCCCCCAAATTTACACAGCAGACGGGATATGGGATACGGATACGACGATCACTTTCAAAAGCAGTTTAAAAGTGTTACATACTGTGAGAAAGTGGGAGATAATTCACCGCAACAGAATATCATGTTGCTGCAAAAACAATTCCGCTCTGTTCCAAAGCCAGCAATTCATCGGACACGTTCCAATAAACTTTCATCTCTCAAACTCTCCTTGATGTGGAGGGATGAAATAACGCTCATCATTTTAAAGCAGTTTGACACAGTTGTTATCTTTATATGGGAGGGCTCATGGATAATGCAGAATCTTGAAGGCTCAGTGGACGGTTAGATTAATTGCAATTGCGTATTTGCATATTCAGAGCCATTCATCACAGAATAGCAACACGTGTAATCCTGCATTATTTACATCATGCTTAATTGTGAAGAGGATGAAATAAATGTGAGGTTTACCAGGGGCTTCATTTAACAGCTGAGCGATGATTAATATGTCCTGAAGCTGACACTTAAGCATGGCTCTGTTATTTATAATTACTTAAATAGATGTTTTACACGTCAGCTACACAAGCTAGTTTTTTGTTGTTGTTTGGACTGAGAGACCTTAATTTTGAGTAGTTTGATTCCCGAGCCAACCTACTGATCTGATTTGTTTCCCATGCAACAGAGCGTTAATGTGGAAAGGGGGTTTAAATCGAAAGCAATTTGGCCTCAGATGATGATGTCATTGAAAAACTGTGCAGGATGTGTAGAGTTAGAAGGAGATTATGTTGAAAAGTAAATATCTGCAACACCTCTATGATAGTTCATTGAATGTTTAGCTAAGAAATGATCTACCAATGTGATCATGTTGCTTTTCAATCATTTGTCTTCCTGGGCAGATTTATCGAAAAGCTCTTAAAATTTTAAGGTAGAATCTTTGCTCTCCTTTGTTATCTTCAATAGAATTATGTATGATTTTATAACCATTTGTAGTAATAACATAAAATAAGAACTACACAGAATCTGTCATTTGGATGTCTTCCTGCTTTTCCCCACTTCATTAATTGTGGGAGCTAAAAACAAACTAGACACGGAAAGCCCATTAATGTGCAGCATGAATCGAATCATTGATCATATTGACTTGCCCTAAATGAACCTTAGTCTGAATAGCATTTTGGTCGTTTGATCCCGAATACTGTGTCAGGAAACGCAGACAGAGATGATAAAGGGGAATGACAGTGAGAGTTCTGGCTGAAAGAGTAGAATACTGTCATTGCTGGGACCTATTCCAGGATTCAAGAGGGTCTCGAGACCCAAAGTGGGGACCGATTTGCGTCCCATACTATCGCCTTGTGTCTATGTATCAATGACTTATACTCAAGTGAATCAGGAGAATAGTTTTGTTCACCCTCAGATAGAGAGGGTGAACTGAAGTGCAAGAAAAATGTGTGTTGAAGTGTTGGAAACATGAGGAGGTGGAAAAAGCTGCTTGGTTAAACGGTTAAAGCATCTCGCTGCTGCCAGTGCCGGTGTGTGTGTTCATCAAACACGTTTTGAATTGGGGTCTAATTGTCCACAGGTGTATTGGGTTTGTGGATTTTATGCAGGTTGAGTCTCTTTATTTTGAAAATGAATACATCCACGTCGGGTTTGTGTAGATTTTCCACAGGTCTGTTTGGTTTGGGTTTTCTCAACAGGCTCACACACATCCTCATAACACAGGGCGTTATGATGCACTGCAGAATCGAATCCACCATCTTCGAAATCAAAAAGGGGTTGTTGAAGGGATGAAGAACTCAGTCAATGTGCAGATACATAGGGAGAACTCATACACTGACACACACAGTTGGGAGGACATTAGAGTTGCCATGGAGGATCGCTGTTTGTAGAATGAATCTGTCAGAAAGTAGAACTGGTTGAACTTTTGATTTGGACCATACTTCATCACAAAGTTACAAAAAACTCTATGAATTGATTTTCATTTAATCTTTCCATGTCTGTTTAGAAATAGTGGATCACATTTTCAGCATATCCATTTTGATTCTCAGTATGAAGCAAAGATGTATCAAAGGCGCACAAAAATTACATTTCAGAAAGATAGACGTTAGACATTACATTTTAGGCATTTAGCTGACACTCTTATCATGAGTGACTGTCAGTGACTTACAAAGAATGCATGAGTCCAATGTGATTAAATTCCAAGGTCGGCAGCATTTCAGGCATTAGCAATCAGTGCATGAGTCAAAGCTGCAGCCCTTAAACAATAGATATTAGATATCAGATTATATGACTGTGCCTCACATATAACAAGTAGAAAGTGTTGTATTAAAGAGATAACAACCACAGCAAATAACAGTAATAATAATATAATACAATAATATCAGGGTCAAACAAAAGGAATTATACAAGAATAATAGCCATGATGTTGCCAATATGCATACAGATCTTTTCATTATCATCATTTACTTTGAAGACAATCAAACTTTGAGAGTTCAGTTGTAGGGGCAGATTTGAAATGGCTGTCAAGTTTGATCATTAGTTATCCAACATCACAATGTGTTGTTAATCATTTCATACATAGATAATCACTCCTCTCATGCTGTTGTGAGGGAAAAATACAAAAACTACAAACTTACGAATCAAAACAAAGTAAAATGGGATTTGCTGATTTGTTGGTGACCAAAATCCATGCAGCCGTTCAGTCTAACTGAACAAATTTGAGCAGTTTTGTCGTTCATGCTTGCTTAGTTTCCACTCAAGTTTTATAAATCCATAAGCCTCTGCATTTTACTGTTACCCTGCTGTGATGTTTTATCCGGCATAATTGAATTTCCATACATTTTCCCATCAGACAGCGTATTAAAAACCCAAAAGAAGCAGGGAGCCCAGCACAGCCGAAAACACTTTAATACAGCCATGTTGTAGATTTACTTAATACTGTTTATGTTTTGCACAACTATTTGTGATCATCAGTGTTTCTCAATCATCAGGCTTTAAGTAACTATAAGGAATAAGTCATTATTAAAAATTTGCAATGGTTATAATATGAAACTGTGTGAATAGTAAACAGCTTTTCTGCACTTAAGTTTTTGTCTCACACAGGCCATGTTGTAGATACACAGCTTGGTGCATTCGCATGAAGAATGGGTGAAAAATGAGTAAATTGCACGTCTGTGTGCGTTTCCCTACTCGTCTCAAGAGAAATGCTGGAAATCTGTGTGTGCTCAATGTGAACAACACGTTAATAATTCATTCATTCATAATTACAGATATGGATTTTGGTAGGTAGAAGAAATGGTTGAATAATGTAGAAGTTAATGCAGAGTGCTCACTTTTCACTCGTTTATAAGCTGAGTGAAAAGTGAGCACTTTGGCAAATATTTTGGACAAAATCTGAAAGTAAAATCGTCCTGTGATGGTTTTTTTATCTCAAGGTGTTTACTCCTTTCTCCAGTTATTTTTCCAAATGTGTTTTTAGCAGTGACTCTATCTTAATGCTGGCCACATCAGTCAGGTTATACAAGGTGTGCAACCTTTTAGCAGCCTTTGTAAAATAAAGCTGTGCACAGTATAAAAAAAAGAGCAGGTTCATTCACAGGTTTCAGCCACAGCGCTTCCACTCTATGGCATCCTGCGATTTGTCTGCTTAATGAGACGATTTTGACCCCACCCTGGCATGAGAGTACAGGCAGTAAACTAAGTAATAACTGAATGTTGCACACAAACATTATTAGTTTGATTGGATGCGTTACTGTGAACTTTCTTTTATCGACCTTGCAATTTCGTGTCGTCGTTCCAGGGTTGAATTGGAGAACAGAATTTTATTTTTGCTATTGCAAGGTAACACACACAGACCTTGTTTAGTCTGTATTGTAGGGAAAATAATAAAGTTGTGAAAGTTATAAAAGATATGAGGCTATAAGCAGTCAAAATGTAACTCATACTCGTTACTGTTTTATATTGAATTGCATGTATATGATGTAATTCAATTCAATAATAGATAGTAGCTCCATTGCTGTTGCACATTAATCTATAGCTCATATGTTTATACATGTTGATAAGACTCAACACAGCAGTTTATCATACATTTGTTTCAAATGCAAAGTGTCAGAATATAGTATGTGGTACCTGATATGCAGTATCTCCTTTCATTCATTGTGTTCTAGTGAATAGTAATAGTGCCTACACACTCCGGCCAAATGAGGCTTTTATCCCAGTATCTGACAACGGCCAGGGTACCGTTGGCTATGACATGGAGTTCTGTGCGACCCTCCAAGGATTTGCCTCCCCGGACCATCACTGACCACCCCCTCGCCAACCCGGTCATGCTGGATGATGTTACAGGCAGCGTAGCGTTTACCGTGTCGTCTCCAGACTCTTTTAACGCCTGTCACATGTGCTCAGTGTGAACCTGCTCTCATCTGTGAGGAGAACCGGGCGCCAATGGAGGACCTGCCAATTCTGGTGTTCTCTGGCGAATGCCAATCGAGTTGTTGCTCCGTGCTGGACTGTGAATACAGGTCCCACTAGAGGATGTTGGGCTTTCATGCGACCCTCATGGAGTCTGTTTCTGACAGTTAGACTTCTGCTGTAGTTAGACTGCTGGAGGTTTCTTTGTAGGGCTCTGGCACTGCTCCTCCTGTTCCTCCTCGCACAAAGGAGCAGATACCTGTCCTGCTGCTGGGTTGATGCCCTTCTAGGGCCCTGTTCCCAGCACTCCTTGTGTCACAGCTGATCTCCTGGTATCTCCTCTATACTGTTGAGATTGTGCTGGCAGACACAGGAAACCTTCTTGCGACCGCACGTATAGATGTGCCACTCTGAAGGAGCTGGACTTCCTGTGCAACCTGATTGGGCTGCAGGTATCGCCTCATGCTACCAGTATTGACTGGGACACTACCCGACCACAAAACTATAGAAGAATCAGTCGGGAAGGATAAGCAGAGAGTAGTTTTCTGTGACTACCACATGCACAACCATTCCCTTTTCGGGGGGTTGTCTTGTTCTTGCTCGTCCTCTTGCTTTTGCCTCTCCATTGCAGCTGTTGTCACTTTCATTTGCACCAAATCAGGTGAAATTGATTCGCAAGCACTTGTGATTCCTTAATAGACACATTGATATCCCTGAAGTGAAATGAGAGACCGATTAGCCCTGACTGATTTGATAATTGTAGGTATTACATTTCTTTTTGTCTATATTTGTCCCAAATGTCTGGTAAGTGTAAATGTATTCAGTTGGCAGAAACCTTGTAGGTGTACCAGATTCTTGACTTAAGTGGATAAAACCACATATTTGAATTGTAGACACAGAAGACTGTCTGAGCACATTTTCTCTTTTCAGTAACACCTTGGCGTTCCATTTAAAATAATATTTTCTTGAAGTTCTGGGCCGTGAGGAGCTCCACTGAAGCAGTTCACAGTCAAATGCAGTCTCATTCAGTTCCCACAGTAAGATTTTTTTTTCTATCCTATGTGAAGACTAAACTGAATCCACTGACCTTCAAAGCGCAATCTCCACTTTATGATCGCTCGCATTTCCAGATATTTAACCATGATTGCATTAGTTTGAATGTTTCTGGGTGTATACATTGACAGCTATTTTCCACTTCGTTCTCTCTCTCTCTCTCCCCCCCCTCTCTCTCTCTCTCTCTCTGTCTCTCTCTCTCTCTCTCTCGCTCTACCCTTCTGTCTGTTTGTTACATACCAAAATATAGATGTCCCATAACGTACTGATTCACACTTCAATATTCTCCACGGTCTATAAAAGCAGCTGTACTTAAAAGTGAAATTCTCCACAGACAGTGAAATGAAAAACAGAACTAATCCTCAAAGATATAAAGAAACTAAACCTTAATGAAATCAGGGGAATTGACCGTGAACATATGTAGCATTCGTTTCAAAAACCAAATGTGTTTTGTTTGCAGGTACAAACTTCCATAAGTATGCATGAAAAGACCCTTCTTTAGCTATTCATTTGCATTTAGAACTGTCATTGTGTCGAGAAAATCCTGTCTTCAATATTCATGAAGCAGCTACAGGATTTGTCTCATAATGAAATCAACTCTCACTTATACAGAGTTATAAAAACACTCCACCGTGCTATTTGACACGATACAATATAATGTAGAAGAGCCATCAATGACAACGTGGAGGCGGCAGAGAGAGAGAAAGAGAGCGTCTGGCTCTGGCTGAAAAGGGGTGACCAGTGGGTGGGGTCAGTAGAAAGAGCTCAGGCTCCTGTTCAGCTCGGTAAGGGAGGAATTTATCATGGCACAGGCAGGAGAGAACACCTGCAGCATACAGGATCGAGGGGACAGCAAAGTGTCCGGTGCAGGGATTCTCGTAAGGACGGGGAGGAAGTGGAAGGCAGCCGAGGCAGTCAGGCAGACAGAAGCTCAGCTGAAGTGCAGAGGTCTTCGTGGGAGTGTGGCACAGGGCAGGGCCCGACTCAGGGGCTCAATGTCAACCCTATATGACACTGCCAGTCCGGAAGAGAGACGGAAGCTGCTGCATGAGGAAGGAGAGATGGAAGCTGCAGCGTGAGGAAGGAGAGACGGAAGCTGCTGCATGAGGAAGGAGAGGTGGAAGCTGGTGAATGAGGAGGTGAATGTTTCAGTGGAGGTAGAGCGAGCGAGCAGTGGGTCTGTGATGAAGGGGGGCCTGGATGAAGTGGGAACAGGCGATGGCGCATAATGTCACCTAGAAGGAGCATTTTGTGCGACTGATCTGTTGGTTCGCTCTCCTTGGCACCAGACTGGGTGATGAGAGTCGACCTGGAGAGGCAGCTGAAAATTCCATCACATCTTATACAGTCCTCATTGAGACCAGATATCATCTTGGGTCTCTGAGGCCACAAGACAGCTCTTCTGACTGGAGCTGAGTGGGCCTTGGGAGGAGAGGACAGAGGTGGAGCAAGAGAGGAAGTGGATGAAATACCAGGGGTTTGCAAGTCATTCTCCCCAGTAAGGCTTAAGGGACCCTGGGCATTGCAGGATCAAGCAGCAGAGAGAGCATCTAAATGGCTGTGGCTGACCAGTGGGGTCAGGAGAAAGCCACTTGGACACAGGCCAGGGTGAGGGTGACTGTTGCAAGACCCGAAACACAGAGAACACAAAGAGAATATAAAGTTGGGCGAAGTCATTCTAGCACAGTGTTTAATTGAGGACGGACAAAGGGATTATTGTGCACTTAGTTTCATTAGAAGGAGAAGTTGTGAGTAAGCATTGGGTTTATAATTATAATCCTTTAGAGTAGAATCTTACAAGGTCATGTAAAATACGATAGTAAGCTACATCCATTCATTCCCACACAACACTTTTGAGAAACTCTTAAGGCCCTTGTTTACTCAACATCATCAATACATCTCTCATCTTTCGTGAGAGTCTCTCATATCAAAGGAGCCGTAGTTAAACCCTCTTTAAACCCTCCTTAAAAACAATCTTGACCTTTTGGAAAACTATTGACTCATTTCCAAATGGGCATTCATTTCTACAATTGAGGAAAAAGGCTGTGGCGAAGCAATGGTTGGAGGTTATAAAGGCTCACGCCATCTTTGATAAATTCCAGTCAGGTTTCCCGATGAGGCACAACATAAAAATCAGCCTTTAATGCAGTGAATCACAGCATTAACATAAATATGCTTAAACACTGGGTTGTGCTTGTATAGTGGTCGGCTTGATCAGCACGAGAATCATGAAATCACGCTTTTTGTTCCTGCTTCTTTCTTAGAAACATCTCTCTCTCTCTCTCTGCCCTTGATCCATAATTCATGATTTTGTTTGATATCACTTGGACTACTACCATTCATTATTCACCTGCCTCAAACTCTGCTCAAAAGAAACTACAACTCATTCAAAATGTAAGGTGTCATTTTCCTGCCATAATTCCAGAGCATCATGTTGGATTTTGAAAGCCTGATTTCCACACAGATTTTATTTGCTTGTGCTCAAAACCATTCTTTTTAAGCTTGACCTTAAAACGTTGCGCTTGCTTGCATACATCTGCCTGCTCACACGGGTTGCCTGCGTTCTGCTCACACACCGAACACAGACAAAAGTACTCTACTAATAGGAAAGAACTACGGTTTTGACCAATGAAGTTATCACTGATTTCTCTGGCTCTGGAATTATAGCAGGAAAATTACGTAATACAACTGGTTCAACTGATTCCTAAGCAGAACCAGCCATGTTCAAGAACACGCATCTCCTTGGGTCTGTCTTCATTCATTGCACTGGCTCCCCATAAATTGCAGGTTCAATTTTAAGATCCTGTCATTCACTTACAAGGTTCAATCAATGTCAAAGTCTGTATTTATGAACTTTTCACTCAGGTCCCTCAGGTAGGATCTCTCATTAAGTTCTTCTGGCTATCCTTTGGACCGTTAGTAAATCAGACAGCAGTATGGACTACGGTCATGACTGAGTCCCCATTGTAGAGACAAATCAAGTCAGACCCGTCCATTTCCATTTCCAGATAGATTGGATAGATGTATAGGACTCACACCTTGCATTTGAAACGTTTCTTTCATTATCCAGATGAAGTATCCAGATGCAGATTATATGTCCATTGCAAGGTTGTGAATGAGGCCGCAGTGTCAGTAAGATTGAAACGAAAGTATTGACGAACTATTTTACCTCCATATTTATCACAGGGGCTGTCCACACCTGCCCAGCAACATGGGAGTGATTGTTACATCTTCTTAATAACTCCAGAGACATTCATTCATTTGCACCATTTCTTGTTTTTTTTTTAGCTTACCAGAGGTTGACGTTTCATCCATTTTAAGCTGTTGTGTCTTTGACTTAATAGACAATAGCTGTATCAAACAAATGGTCTTAAGTTGCTGAGTAGAACTGATAGAAATGACCATTAAAAATTGTAATGAGTGAATTTTTGGAACTGCTTGGAACTGAGGGATCATTTAGTTGGAGTAATGGAGGTCATGGCAAGGAAAAAGTCTCAGAAGTGCTGTAAACCGCAACGTTTTTCTATCATTGCCATCGAGAAATGAGCGCTTAATGAGGAATGTTGGGTAAAAATTCGATGATCCTCTGGTGTTTGAACTCTTTAGACATGCTTATATCTTTCACTGGGTAGAGAGGGATGACGGGGCTAACACTAAGCATGTGCTTTAGGAGGATAAAGAACTTTATCTTTGTTGAACCACCGCTCCTTAATGAATGTCCAAACAGACGGAGCTGTTTGAACCTCAGTGCTTCATCCCCTGACAGAGTTGACAGAGTGAATTGCTGTGGTCTAAATTAACTCTTTGAGTGTGAAGTGCAGATCTGTGACTCCTTCTCTTTCAGTCAGAGGCCACACTCTTGATCACACAGTACATTTTTCCTGTGATATAGAAAGAAAATAGACCGCCGAGATGTCGGGGGAAAACATGAATCTGTGCTTTTTTTCTTCTGATCTGTAGAAATCCAAAGCTGGTTCTGTCACTTCTCCCCACAATGAGAGGAGAACCATGTTGTGGCTCTGTAATGGTGTAGCTGGGAGAATAAAGAATGTTTTTGTGTGAGAGAACACCACAGATCTGGAGTGATGGTGCTTTAAGGGCCTGATGAGTCTGAATTTCAGAATCACAGAGAAAATGCAGCATAGGGCAGTTTACTTTGACAACAAACAAAAAGCCCCTGAAGTAGGAGGGAGGCTGTATTGGAGAGAAAGAGTGGGCACAATTAATGAATAATTTAATGTTAGATGTACAGTATGATGGATGCCCCTTTCTGATACTGAAAAATAATGATGTGGTACTTATTGGTTGTTTCCCTCAACAGTATATAACACAAAAAAAGAGTTCCGATTTCAACAGCCCTATATGTCAAATCTTGTCACGACACTACAACCTCATTTACTTCTTACTCATTATCTGAATTTGTTATCTGGATACTGACGCTGTATATGCAATGTCCAGATACTGAAATTGCATTGAATGTAAGGTATGGTAAGGTATAAGGGGTCCATATGTCCTTAAGCGTGGGGTTAGCAGGATTGGAGGCCGACTACAACCAATGAGTGCTCGGCGAAAGACTCACAGGTTCGAGTTTTGTCGTACATCTGAGTAATTATCTGTCTTTTCTGTCTTTTCTGTTGTATGGTGCAGAAATTGAAAAGGGTGATGGTGGTGAAATGAGGAAAGATGGCGACTTGAAGAAATACTTGGATATCATCAGCAATAAAAACATCAAGCTGTGCGAAAGAGTTCTCATCCCAGTTCAACAATATCCAAAGGTAAGAGACATTGTGACCTGCTCTTAGCACAGAAATACGACTGTGATGTACAATATGAAGTTTAATGACTCAAACTAATGAGGCCACTCCACTACGCAACTAAAAGACCGGCCGTTCGGTCTATTTTGGATACCTTCAGTCATTTTTCTGGGTGTAAAATAAACCTTTCCCAACATCAAGCTTGCAACTCCTCCAAACCCACTCGCCCTTCAAGCTCACTCGCTCTGGGTTTAAGTATCTCCCTCTCGATGTGACAGGAACATTCTGAGGTCTTTTATCTGCCACCTGCTCATAATGAAATTCAAATCTGTCTTTGAGAGACGGAACATTCTGCCTCTCTCTTTAATTGGGAAGATTACATCGTTAAAAGGAATGTTTTGCCCGGATTCCCTTATTCCTACCAAATATTTGTCTGACTCCTTAGACAAAATGATCAAATCCTTTATTTGGGGTTTGAGGGCTCTAAGGATCTGCTTTTTCCAGTATGGTATAATAAAGGTATACAACCCTTCCTTGATTTGTACACGGATGGCATTTACCAGTCTGTCATCACTACACGGATTGCCTGCAAACCACTTATTTAAAAAGACAAAACAGATGCCTATGGTGAGCAGAGAGGCTTCAACACCCCCTGTTATCAATGAGAGCTCCTCAATTTGACTGTGTGTTCATACATGATGCTCCGAGTCAAGTGATAACATAAAACAACAAAACAAACTGTATGGTTATGGTGATTTCTGCCACTCAGCACATACGTCACATCTCTCCTCCCACGCCCCATTCTTGTGACACGGCACTTTGTTATAATGATATAGGGACGGTCATGATAGAGGAATGCTTTGCAACCATAAGTGTCAAAACGTTATTCATTTAAATGTCAAATGATAACATAAATGTGTTTCCCCTGCGTTGTTATATTGTAAACCAGGGTGCATTAATCATCCGTGCGGAAAAATACATAAACCTACATTCCACATTTATAAATATAGATTTTTGGACAGAACAAGTTTGGTTGACAATATATGCACATACACACTCTCTTTGGGTATTCATCCACATGAACTGGGATGAATATTTTTGCACATTGATCTTTTCGTCTCTACAGTATATGTGATGACAGGAATTATCATGAAGATCAACCAAAACAGCAGAGCAGAGAGGAACAGTTGGATGGGAAATGATAAAGGGATGCCAGTAGATTGCAGGGAGTTAGAAAGAGAAGCGGCTATTGTAAGTTATAATTGAAATACTTAATACACAGGGTGCATTAGCAATATCATAGATTCATAGTTGCTTAATTTGTAGCTATGGTTTATTATTATGTTCATTATTAAGATCCTTAAGGGGTTAATATACTTCAAAAAGGTAACAGACGAGGACAGTAGCGGACCCTCGCAGTCATGCAGATGCAGGATTTATACAGTAGCTTGACCTTTAGTGCTCTATCAGAGTCATGAACAGGGGAGGGTGCTGACCAGGCTGGCCCCCGTCTGTGCCTACACCTTTTAAATACCGTCACCCTTCCCTCTCTGAAAAGGAGGAGGAAGAAGCTAAAGGGACGGATGAGGGAGGCAGAAACAGTAACTGGTCTTCATCTTTCGGTGGAGACATCTCTCCCCCCTGCTCACACTCTCTCCAACTGTCTCAACTATCATCACCAGAGCTACTCACGTTTTCAGCATAGCTACAAAATAACCACAGTCTGCATCGGCCCATGCATTTAGGAAGACTGGGATCTTGCTAGAATGGATCTCACTCATTAAGATCCCGTTTTTACCACCGGGATTTGGAATTTCACAAAAGTAGAGCAAAGAAAAGGCTCATCTCATTTTCAGCTACTTGCATTGTTTCATTTGATTTTTTGTTGTTGTTGGTTCGTCCTACTACTTTATCCTCCTTGCTTCTTGTTTTTTGCCACAGTCAATAGATAAACACTGTACTGTATGTTGCGTGGCTGCTCTTCTTTGAACCGTTTGACCCATAGGCTACAGTGTGGGTGCGCTGGGCTAGCATCAGGATTACTCCCTAGGGCCCTTTCCCCACAGATGAGATGCGTTACCTATAGAGCCAGTTAGTGGGCTCTGCCTGAGATCATAAAGCTGGACGTAAAAACACATCATTAACATGTCAAAGAATGCCCCAGCACTGGAGGAAGCATAAATAAAGCATTAATTGAATATCCTAATGTGCGTATGGGTAGATCTACACTTCTCATAGTTGTAATCAGTGAAAACCACGCCAGAATAAGACATTATACGGAGACAAAACAGTGACAATAACAACAAAAAAGCTCACATATTATATGCCGCCTCAGAAAATGATCCCATATAATGAACACAGGAGTGCCGAGAATGCAAAATAAGCATGACAACGCAGTCCGATGGGACTGAGCATTTGTACGACAACAGTTACTGTGACCTAATTGCACAATCAGCAGCCTCCATGACTGCCGTGTCACCTAAAACATCTTGGCAGCGGTGCACTTTCACTTACTGGTAATTAGCTAGATGAAGCAACTCTTTGGTCCCCTGCTGGCAAAGAGGAGAGGATTTTGAAAAGTGTAGAGTTTAGTGTTTTAAGGAATTTTTTTGGAACAGGACACACAAGTCTTACTGTTTGACTAATCTCACTTTACGCCAAAGCTATTTGTGCAATGTCCACAAGTATCCCAAATCTGTCTTTTTCCATTTTAGCTGATCAGCATTTCATTACTGCGACATAGATAATTACAAAGTAAGGATGTGTGATTTGGTGGGGAAATTCTTCCAACCAGCTTATGATGTGATACTGATGCGATGCATGGAACATTGATATTGTTAATTATGAAAGAGCTTGTGAATCCATCCATATGTCAGACAGTGTCATTAAGTTTGATGCTTATGCAGTATATTATTGCTGATATTAACAATACATGCCCAGCCCCATAAATATCCTCAGTGTAAGTAATTGTCTTAACATCAACCAAGCAAGAGCGTGACTGGAACTCACTGAGCTCGATGTATACTGCATAGATGATTTGAAGCTTTGCACTTAGGGGAGTGTGTGTGTGTGTGTGTGTGTGTGTGTGTGTGTGTGTGTGTGTGTGTGTGTGTGTGTGTGTGTGTGTGTGTGTGTGTTTGAGCAAACTATCTTGTTATCCCAGGAAAACAACCTTTGTTGTCTCGATATAGGGAAAATTATCTATGAAAACGGTAAAGATTTTTTTTCACACAAACACAACTGAAGTCAAAAGCATAGCTCGGTGTAAAACACTAGTGAAGACAAATCCGACACTGCCTGCCCCGGCTGAATCACACGTTCCCCTTCTGTTGTCAGTGTCTGAGATCTACTGTGAGCTACGTACATGAGAGCTGTCCACGGCTAAGATCTGCTCTCAAATCTCACTCATCCTTCCCTCACCCTGCTCCTGTCAGTGAAGCTGCTGTAATTATTTTGTCCGTATTCCGCCGTACGTCAGCAGAAAAACCTCTTTAATTAATGTTTGTCATGGCACAATGATCTGAGCTTTATTTAAAGAAGAAATCCCAAAGTGCCTCAGTAGCCTTTCCCACTTATTACTCTGGAAAATAATGAAGTGAACTCTTCTCTGTTTATTCTTTTATCCACCAACGTACTGTAGTATTTCACACGAGTCTGATTTTGAGGTTAGAAATGGTAGGGATGATGCATGTTAACGCTATGTTCCATATGTTCGACAATGTTCTGTGCTGTTGATTGAAAAGGGGCCTGTATGTAGTGGACTGATGTAGGGGTCAGATGTTGAAATGTCTAACTTCTGGAGGGCTGTGTTCAGAGTCGATGACTTAAGTAGGGTGCGTAAGTAGGACTGCATAAGTCAAACTATCTGCAGGGGAAGTTCGGCGTGTTCAGAGTTTAGATGCACACGGCACTTAACTTCAATTCTGAGTGGCACATTCAGAATATTAAAACCAGCTGCCTCCAGTCTAGTCTAGTCTAGTGAGGTTGCCAGGAGTGCTGCCTGCTCAGCTTTATGGGATTGAGATTTTCCAATTGTCTCCTGTCCGTCCCTTTAAATCACCCATCTGTAATCTTCTCCAAAATCTGTTTATTAGGAAAAACGGCAAAAAGGCAATTTTTAATGGGTGATACGGTACAACAGTTTGATATTGTTTTGGTAAATTTGATATTAGAAAAGCACAGTAATGAATAAATCTTGCCATACGTACATTTAGATGTATTTAGACAGACATTCTTCCCGCAACTGTCTCCATGTTTCGGGGAATAAAGCAATCATGTGCAGAGCAAAGAGCCGAATTTTGGGTTTGAATCCCACGTACACTCTTCTCTATCTCAACTCTGAATACGGCTCTTGTTATTGGAATTACCTGACTCAGAATTTTATCTTCTTCTGTTCACTTTCAAAACATAACTGGTGTCGCAGAAGCTTGAGACACGATGTGGATTTCAAGTTGCCAACAGATGTCTGACAGAACACTGGGAATATTCTGAATGTGTGCATATAAGAATACTTTCAGATTCATGCTTTGTGCTGTTAATTAGAATATCTCTTATTTAGGTAAGAAGTCGTGGTACTCAAGGAGCCATCCTGCAGATAAAAGACCCATAGGACGTAAAATTTTTATTTTGTCCTTGTGACTGCTCGAGTTTTGAGCTTATCAGTGTTGGGGTATTGTGACCTTTAAATAGTGCTGCAGCTGTGCACTACCCATAGAGAAATCCCATTTATGTCTGCCCAGAGATGTCAGTGTCCCAAAGAAAGCCCTATCGTGTGGAAAGGTGTTTTGCTTAGATAAGCCCTGAATACAGTAGAGGCTTACAGAGTGCGAAAGAAAATTAAGCACTTGTTCGATAGCATCACAGTCCCACTTTGAGATCCCACTGAGTCAATGTTTGTGTGATGACTTTGTCTGGCACAATATAAGATGAATTATATTAAAGGGGAAACTATAGTTCCACATGTTAAAATGATTTTCCCCACTTATGATGAATAAAACTCCATACCTGACTTGTCGTCGCATTTTGTGAAGCAGCTTCTGGAGTTCATTTGCTGGAAATACAAGGATAAGCTTAAATGAAAGGAATAAAGAGCCTGAATCCAGCATTTAAAGGCCACAGCTTGTTGCAGGCAAGCATGAACAGGTTAGGCTATATGAATTGATTTTTTTTTTTTCAATTCACCGTGAAAATGATTTACCTGCTGCTCCGGCTGCACAGGCAACACAGCTTGTCTGGAACTGTTTTCGAGCTGTTTAAGCTTTGTAGCGTTGAGTCATTTGGCTGCTCATCTGTATTGATTCTGGCTTAAGGTAATTGTCATTAGTTAACATTGTGACATCAGTGATTTTGATGATTTCTGTAAAGCTTCCCTATATTATTTATTATCCCTAGTTTGATTAGTGTACGTAAATATGTATATGCAGTATGAGGACCCACTCCTTATACTGCTTTATTTGGCATAATTACTTAATAATGTAGCTTGAGGAAAACATTCAGTACAACGCAATTTCATCTAAACTTTTAACCATTTCAATAAGATGATTGAAACAGAGTGGGTTTTCTTTTAAATGTATTGATCACAAAAATACAATTTGAAATATCAAGTCAGAAATCATATGGATGTTTCCCATTGACTGGTTAAGTGTATTTTATCATTAAAGTGTGTTTTCAATCAATGCTTATTGAAATACAAATGCCAAAAGAGGTTGGTAACTACATAAATATTAAGATCACCACTGATGATACCCCTGATTAGGATTAATGCTTTAAAAGCCAAACACATTCTGCACATGCCAAGTGAAAGCAAAACCGCCTCTGCTGTGCTTTCTTTAACCTCTGTGGAGCTCAGGTGTCTGTCACAGCCCAGTCATTCCTAGCTGCCATTAAATAATAAACCTCACCTAAGGCTTTAATCCCGCTATCAGACCGGTGCCTGGATTTCCCCAGTAACACACCTCACTAACCTGAGAGCCCCTGGGACATCTGGCAATCTTAACTGGACCTGGCACACTGTATTACACCGTGGCCACCATACACTTTCACTGACAGGAGCTCTTGAATGCCACAGTATTGTGATGAGTTGTAGGATTTCATTTTTTTCTCCTTCCAATTATTATTTTTTGTATTATTACATTTTTGCCTGAGGTGCTTTTTGTTATTTTCCAGTTCCCAGTTTTTAGCTTTAAGGATTTTTATTCAATAATCTTGTCAGGTTGAAGAACTTTTGTCCTATTTTTTATTATCATATATTTACAAAAACTGATGGACATGATTTTCATTTACATAATTAACACTTCTCTATACCAAATTTAATGCCAGAGTAATAATTTGGATAATTAGTTTACTCAAATTGAGCATCAACTTCCTGCCAATGTCTGTATTTATTCATTTTCAGATTAACTATAAAACTGCCAGTATAGTTTCACATGAATCTTAACATTTTCATTTTCTATTCTATTCTTATCCAGGGTTGTGTTTTGCAATTTGGTGGTGGGTTTTGGTCATTTTCATTTTGTGTATTGAGTAGTTTTTGTGTTTTCTTTATTCTATTTCTTCATAGTCGTTTATTGCACAATTCTTGCGACACACTGATGTTATTGCGTCTGAGACACACTCAGGTCATTGTTCCATATCAGACATCAAACTTATTTTGTACTGTATGTGTGTGTGGCTTTGGTGAGGACTTGATGCAATGTCTCATTCTGAAGGAATCGGAGTGCTTTGCCACTGGACCATCTTCAGTGCTGATGGAGTTGAACTGTATGCAAAATGTTTATACTTACTTTAAATTCCTTAAATGCATTTTATTGATTGTAGCAGCTCATAGTCAGGCTTCGAATTCAGATCCGGAAAGCTGGAAAGTGCTTTTCCAGTTCTTACAGCTCTACTTTATTCAGCAATTTCCCTCAGGATAAATAAAGTGTTATCTTATCTTATTTGTAAATTAATTCCACTAAAACCAACACTAACTTTTGAACAAAATTCTTTGTGAAATAATCATCTGCCGTTATAATTTGCTCCCAACTTTGCAGGTCTGAAGCTCATTGTTTTGCTTTTACAGCAGCACATTTACTGCACTGTACAGTGTACTAGTGTGTCTACACTTAGCTGCTCTCATCGGCCCCATTTCAAACAGGAGAAACAGCATTTTCCATTAAAAAGAAGCAGCCATAAGCCGCCTGTTTGCTACCTTACACAGCACTATGTGGCAAAGTAAATGACAAGTGAAGGACGCTAAAATAGATTTTAGACGAAGAATATATACTTGATGGTAAGCATGTATATGCGCGCGCACACACACGCACGCACGCACGCACGCACGCACGCACGCACGCACGCACACACACACACACACACACACACACACACACACACACACACACACACACACACACACACACACACACACACACACACACACACACAAACACACACACACACACACACATGCTGGTTCCCATCTGTATCTGACATTTGTTTGCACAAATATGATTACTCCCAAGATGATCATTCCCAAGATGCAATAGTAACGGAAAACGTGAGGGCAGTAATGTCAACCTCTGTCACATCAGCCGCACATTGACAGTGACAACCAGAAAAAAATTGTTTTTAGGACAGAGGGATTCATTTTTCTGGCCTCCATTGTCACGACTATCTATGTTTCTTTTGCCGTTGTATAACAAGCAAACTGCTCTGTAAGTAGATCTTTAAGGTATTCTGGTGCAGATTGTGTGTGATTTGTGTTTTGGCCCTCGCAATCCTCCCAGGTAGGTAAAGTATGCGTGCCACTTGCCATCACTTGTCTTACAACAGCATAGTGTAGCAGATGTGAGTAAGTGCATGCATTGTTAAAATAGAATATAATCCCTAGCTAAAGGATTATTAGAATTGCCTTCATTTGGGCAACAGAAATGAACTCCTGTGGATTGTTAAACGTTGACAGTGCCTTTTGAGTTCATAGACGACTGCTGGCCGTAACAGTATTATAAGTGGGTAATATTTCAGGACTGCGTGCTTGTTTGTTTTGAAGTCTTGTTCCACCTAGAGGGTGGAAATTGATTACTATAGCTTAACATTAGGGCTCTGAGGAACATGGTGCTGTGGTTTTACTCATTACTGTGTCAGTCTTGTGGTGGAAAAGGCGTTTCTAAAGTGTAAACGGGGCAACAACTGCAAGTATGACTTTTCAACTGTATATCGCTAATACCAATTTTACAAATGCAGTATGAACATAGAAAACAGCCACAACAACAAAAATCACTTTCTCTTAGCAAGGACTATCTTTTGGAGTTTGTTGTTTTGTTGATTTTAGGAAAGGATTTCTATTTAATTTAACTTTATTAAATCTCAGGGAAATCTGATCTGATTTTATTCATGGAACCAAACACCAGCATCGTTTAAGTGAAGTACAGAAAGCTGCAATGAACAAGACAGTATAATGATAACAGTTGCAGATATTTGTATATGAGAAGATTGGATTAGTTATAAATGTGAGGATAGGATACTTTTTACAAATAGATAAGAAAGAATCCTTTGTTTGTCACATGCAGTCATACAAAGCTAAACATGCATGTGGAGTCTATTAAACTAAGGAGGAGTGCTATAAATGTAAGGCAAATACTAGGCTATATTCTTATTATTATCATTATATTATTATTAATATTGCTAATATAGCTGCTGTTGTAAGATTGGTGAGTTTTTCTTTTTCTTACTACTGGCAGTGTCTAGGTCTGTTTGGGTTCAAGAGTCTGTCTGCTCTGTGTCATGTCGAGTCGGACTCAGTCAGCACTCTCAGGTTAGATGTTTGTGCTCGGGGTGAGATTCAAGCTGCATAAACATCCCTTTACACAGCAGGCTTAGTTAAATATGAGTACTTCTTGAGGTAGATGCACAAAAACGGACTGCAATATTGGACTCGTTCCGTTGCTAGAAGCTTTGCTGAATGTCTACACAACAACTCTCCTCTTAATATCTGTGTAGGTTTCAGTGTCGAGGCTGCTGGGTGCACATTGTATTATTTCAAACCTCATTTAACACCGAACCGTGCCCCCTTTTTTTAAGCCCAAATTGCTCGCCACGGAGCAAGAGACTGACTCCAGACATTCATTAGCTTAATGAAAACAGGCCACTCGTCTTCTACCACCCATCGAGCACTTTCTCAACACGGCCACAAAGACCATCTGCTCTCCAGCTCCCTGCCAGCTATAGGACCGTCCTGTAAAATGGGTCCCCGTGAAGAAAGACACTGAAAAAGGTGCTTCGTGCCATAATCATTCAGAGGACAGGGAAGGGCAGCGGGGATGAGTTTTGTCTCTACAGATCCCTTGCCACCTCTTACCCGCTTCCAACATAAGATGCAGAATTCACTCATCACGTTAATGAAATAAGCTGAGTATGCAGTTGTTGCCGTGTTGAATTACAGCAGCCACACAGCTGGCAGTGGAGTTATTAGCAGCTCGGCCTCAGTAGGAGAGGCTGCATTGTAAAAAGGTTATATCATTTTAGGCTTGGACAAGTTATGTGGATGGCGGTGGGCGTTTGACCACCTGTTCCAGCTCTAGAGGTGGTCTCCATCATCTGATCCAGCACACACTTCAAGGTTGAATTATTTATCATAATTAGTTATCATTAAAACAGCTTGTGTTTCAGTGAAAGTACCTCACTGCGGCTGTTTCAAATAGGAAACAAATGATTTTGGCCTTGAGCCTTCATATTTTCTTCAGAAATATTATATTTGACCACAGTTGTTGTTATGAGTCTCACCTCTTGTATTAATCACCGCTGATCTCAGCAGCGTTCGGCCAGAAACAACCCCAAAGTTGGTATTCTCAATAAGAAGAGGAGAAATTGAGGGAAATGATGGTTCAAAAAGCCCCGAGGCTTGAATCTGATAGTTTGTCAACTGGATAGTATTTCTTAATTTCCCATTGGGAAGAAAGCCATTATTTCAGACTTTATCCCAGCGCTGACCCGCGGAACGCTCCGAGAGCCATTATTGGTTTGTGCCCATGTTCCCCCTTTTTTCTCTGTGCGACATGGATAACCCTAAGCACCAATAAGATATATCACTAGGGAGGTTCAAGCTAAGGATGGATTCTGATGTCATGCTGCGCCTCTGATGAGAGGCCTATTCACCTTTAACCTGCTGCATTCACACCACAGTTATATTGATCTATTACAGTCCACATCAACATTCCGGTACTTATTTGAGTAAGAAGAATCTGCAATAATGGCCAACCTACATTTTTGAATAGACTTTTTTCAAATGGGTCGAATTCTTTTTAACCATGCTACTAATTAGAAAGACTACTTACATCATTTTGTATCAACACAGGATCCATTTACTGGACACATAATTAAATTGAAACATTTCCTTTTACTTTTTTTATTTCAGTGTCAGGGTTGTCTTGTCAGAAATTTTATTCAGCCATTTAATGTTTTGTCATCTTCTCTCTTTTGTTGTAAATCTTAGAAATGGAGCCTGATTGCTTTTTTCTTCTTCTTCTTCCCTGTGTCACAGTTTAATTTTGTCGGTAAGCTGCTGGGACCACGCGGAAACTCCATGAAAAGATTACAAGAGGAAACGGGGGTGAAGATGTCCATCCTCGGAAAGGGTTCCATGAGGGATAAAGCTAAGGTATGTTTGTATCAATTTGCGTTGAGAAACAGCTGTTTGGTGAATGTTCAAATGGAAATGTTTACAGAAAGGAAGCCAATACCGTGTGGGTACAATTAACAACTTTGTTCAATAGATTCCTCTGCAGTAGCCACGTATGAAAGAGATGAAGCTCGCTGTCAGATTCCTTTATCCGGCTGACATTGACTCATCGTGGCCCAGACACTTTTCTGGATCTATAGCCAGGGCATAACCGCTCTCAGCGAAATCCTACAGTGACATTACTGCTTCAGGTTCACAGACCCGAAGAGAGGATTAAAGACTTTGATTCTTACCACCTTATTCATGAAACGAGAGCTGGATTTCAATACATGAAGTACTCTCGGTATGTGAAGTAAACTGGAAGCTGTGAACATAACAGGATGTTGTGGCTCTCATGTTGACTTATTTAACAAACTTATATTCACATGTTCACATTCATGCTGTTCTTGTACTTTTTTTTCCTCTTACTATTTATGCTGTATTCTCAAATTGGAAACCTTCAATGTGCTTGTAATATGAATAATTACTGACCTATATAGGGCAATATTCAAAACTATTAAAAACCCTTTATTAGTAAATTCCCATGTTTGGTTATTATATTTTGAACAGAATCTAAATCACTGATTTTGCAGCAAACTTTTCCCCATAAAAACAACTTTTACACTTTCTATTTATATTCACAAAGATTTAATAGCGCCCCTGTTGCATTGAATAGTGTCACTGTTCCCATATGAATATAAAGAGACAAAGAGAAACAAAACATCAACGTCTATTCTTTTCCTCTCCTTGGCTTAAGTTTGAACATCTTTCATATTCATAGTTAAGACAAATATTTATGTTACCAACTTTGAAATGAAGTGAAATGAAACTAAACATCACACATGAAGCATCACATTTCATCACTTCCCTTTTATGTTGCAATCAACACACGATACACATCAGCACATTTCATCACTTAGATTTGAACAAAGTGACAGTTTGTTTTGGTGACCTGATGAGCTGAATGTGCTTCGAGAGCATCTGTCAACTTGTCAGTCTGCTCTGTGCCGACTGAGCTTCTCTGCTCCCTCACACATGCTTTTGATAATTTAATTTTGCAATTACGCAGTAAATATGCGGTTAAATGGGAAATTCTGCAGCATTGTGGAAAATTGCAGTATTTTGTAGAAATTACAATAATTTTGTACAAATCATTTAAAAATAATGAATCACAACACATGTAGTTCAAGTATCTAGATATTTGCATATTTGCATGTCCCACCCACATAATGTAGCAGGTTTAGCTTGTTGCCATTTCCTGTATATTTATTGGGAAAGCAGCATCAACCACATCGGTAACTCAGAGTTTGTCTGTAAGAACAATAAGACACATTTAAGTAACTAAAGTAGTTTACTAAAGAGCAAACTAAATGTTTAGAAATTGTTGATACAGGGTGTGTAACTGTTTGACTGAGTCACTGTTGAGTGAATTAAACAGTTAATAAAGACAAACCTGGCACTCTGATGGATTTAATGCTGTGGAAATGGACTTAATTAATACTTAATTAACCACAATGACAATTACAGCTGAGGGACAAGCACCTTTATTCCCCATTTCTTTCCTCAGTCTTTATTTGAGGCTTTCTTCAATATCATTAACCGTAAACGAAATATTAATGCTGAATTCATACATTTAAATGTTTGATTCGTCTCAACTGAAGTATAAACACCTTCAGTTGAGATTGGCTGTAATACAACAAAGAAACTGAAATAGTTTTGGTCATTAATACAAATTGAACTTACAGGTTTACAGTACACATGGTGTGATTACATTGCACCAACATTTCTTATTAACTTATGAGCTATTAACCCAGTCTGTATCTGAATGAGAACAGACTGAGAGGTGTTGTGCTGTTGATGACTGATGGAAATGACACATTTATAGCTCTGTCTTACTAAAAGTGCGCTGTAGCAATCAGATTTCACTGGGGGCTTTTGTTGTGTGTGATATTGATCTTTGCTTAGAGTCATAGTTGGTCTGAATGACTCTGTGATGAGACTGACACCTGGAGGTCACGGCTGAATTGGCTGGAAGACTGGCTGCCGTTTGAATGGTGACACACTGACAATGTCCCCTTACAAGCAAAGGCATGTCAGCCCAGTATTATCTGACATTTTGTCGCAGCATCCCTCCTCCCACTGAGTGCTCAGACACTAACCTGGCTGGCTCCGGGGCTGAACCACAGGGCTGAAGTTAGGAGCACCATTTCACACTCACAAGCAAATAAAACTCTGCAGGGTTAGTGAGCATTGTATTGGTGAAACACTGCCATACCGAAGCTAACAGATGTACAGTTAAAAGACATTTACGCCTCTCTAAACATTAAGATTCAAGCAGTTTAGCAGCCACTCTGTAAGAACACATCAGTTGTCCCCGATTTGGTCCTTATTGATTTATACTGACTGTCACAGAATGCTGAGCCATCAGAGAGAATTTTAGCTGTCATTTCTGAGGATGACCTTCCTAGATGATAGAAAATACTGGCATAATTACAAGATTTGCTGATTTTTCAAGTGAATCAATGACACTCTTTCTTTCCTCAACAGCCACCAACAAAGTTGTCCTTAAGCAAAACAATTACTGATGCAGTGCAGCATGGTTGCATAAATGTTAACTGTCTGTGTTTAGTCGCCCCTCGCCAGTATGTGACTTGCTCAGAATGCAGCAGTCATGTTGTAACAATCTCTTCTCTCCCCTTCATCATCTCCTCTGGTGTCAACTGGAAAGTGTTAACTGCGTTGAGAAACAGCTGTTTGGTGAATGTTCAAATGGAAATGTTTACAGAAAGGAAGCCAATACCGTGTGGGTACAATTAACAACTTTGTTCAATAGATTCCTCTGCAATAGCCACGTATGAAAGAGATGAAGCTCGCTGTCAGATTCCTTTATCCGGCTGACATTGACTCATCGTGGCCCAGACACTTTTCTGGATCTATAGCCAGGGTCATAACCGCTCTCAGCGAAATCCTACAGTGACATTACTCTTATTACAACAGCTTCAGGTTCACAGACCCGAAGAGAGGATTAAAGACTTTGATTCAAACCACCTTATTCATGAAACTAGAGCTGGATTTCAATACATGAAGTACTCTCGGTATGTGAAGTAAACTGGAAGCTGTGAACATTACAGGATGTTGTGGCTCTCATGTTGACTTATTTAACAAACTTATATTCACATGTTCACATTCATGCTGTTCTCTGGTGTCAACTGGAAAGTGTTAACTGTAGAATTTACTGCTTTTAAAGCTTGTAAAGAATCAACCTGAACTCAAGCATAAGAGATATTTTTCTGCATATATGGGAGTGCAAATTCCAGTAAAATAAGGCATTGCCTCCTTTTTATTCTTGAGCGGGTTTATCGTATTAGCTGATGTCTGTTTGTCCGTCTGTCGCGTTGATAATTTAGACAGTTGTAATCCAATTTGGATCAAACTTGGCTTTGGTGGATCCTAGTTTGGGTCAGTTATTTTGATTATCTTACCACTTTAACGTTAAACATTTATAACATCATAACCTTTGAATGACAATTCGTATGATCAAAAAAAAAATTCCCCTGGATTTGTTGGGTCCATCCCCATTCGTTCATAGAGGCCACGCCCATTTCTGCTACTATATTTCACGCCCTTTGGAATTTTTCCACTTTTCGGACAATTTCTGTCACAATATAGAACACGTACTTATTAAACTTGTCTTATTAAAGCCAGATAAAAATGGATCTTTGGTTTTTGATATTCCTTACCATTGTGCGATAGTTTACTTCGAAACATTAGTAGAAATTAGAACTCTATCTATCTTCTTGCACCTAGCTGATTTTCCACCTGAAACTGTTCAATTGTCACAAGATTTTAATGTAGAAGATTAATTATATGTTGTATTTAGCCATTTTCAGAAACCTTGATGCCCCACCGTTTAGGCTCACAGGCTCCTGACCCGTGTAGCTGTGTTTTTGTTTAAGTATACTTATAAAAGCTCAGAAAAAGTAATTAATCATACTTTACGTAAACTCACAAAACTTGTGCAGCATCTCACTGAGTGCATTTGCAGTTTTCATCTTGATTTGTTATGACTCCTCATATTTGGCCTGCATTTATTGTAATACAAGTGGTCACCGGCCATCAACATGAATAATCCAATATGTGAAAGGCTGTTAATGGATTAGAACTCAGTATATATTCCATTAAATCAACAAATAACAGTTCTTTCTCATTTAAAAAAAAAAAGTCATCCTACAGAATCATTTGCCAGACAGTTTTACACTCTCTTCTCCTCTGTGCAGTAGATGTGCAGCTGTGGAGGAGAGTCATTCTTCTTTGTGCAATGGAGGAGGCCACATATCATTCCAAAATGTCTCCCTGTGTGGTACAAGTGTCTGTCTGTTGATGAATGAAGCTGCTCAAGTGTCTCTGAACCTGAAAGTTAATCAGAAAAGTTACTGGTTGGGAGGTTGTAGCCTGAGATTGCTCCTGATAAGAGAGGAAATGAATGGAGTTGTGTGTCAGACTCTGACTCTACAGAGTTTACTTGATGTTAGAACACAAGACAATGGACGCAACGCACAAGACTTAATTTAATTGTTTGCTAACCCTGAGACTAGACCTGATCTAAAAGTCTTGCAACATTAAAATGAGGCATCTGAGGCTGTTTGTGCATCTTATCAAGTGAGAAGAAAACCACAGGGCAAACACAGGATAGGCTGGAGTGATTACATATCCCATCTGATCTGAAGATGAAGATGAGGGATGTGGCCTGAGGACCTGAGCTACTTTGCTTAGCCTGCTGGCGCTGTTACCCCCGACCTGGATAAGCAGAAGATGAATGGCTGAATCATAATTCAAGCTTTGCTGATAATGTTGTGTGTACAAATACTGCAACATACTTACTGATGATAAAACACTCTTCTCCTTTTGTCTTTACTTACAGGAAGAAGAATTAAGGATGAGTGGGGAGGCCAAATATGCTCATTTGAGTAACGATCTTCACGTTTTAATTGAAGTCTTTGCTCCACCTGGAGAGGCTTATTCCCGCATGAGTCACGCCTTGGAGGAAATCAAAAAATTCCTAGTTCCAGTAAGTCACTGTACTGTTTACTTCTCCGTCTTACCTGTTTCCTACGGATGATAGTTGGATATGAAAGTATCACAGCTGAGTCATTTCTCTTCCAGGCAAGTTGACACAAAACCAACTATTTCCTAATTTCATACCCAGCATTTTGCAAATAGTATATTTACATTTAGATGCTAGTGTATTACATCTGCTGTTATACTTCTCGCACTCTCATTATCAAGTAGAATAATAATGTATTCAGCAATTAAGGTGCAGATTCAAACAACTGGAAAGATTGCACATACAGCTTGATGGACTTAGTAATAATTAATGTGCACGTTGTGTACTCTTGCTGAGTCTAAGCTGTAAATATTAATCAAGCTTTGCAAATGTGACAAGCCTAATGGAGGGGTTGTGCTATGCGAGTCCACTTTATGGAGTTCATGTTTCTTTCGCCGAGCCAGGGATCTTTTGAGCGTGTCTGCTCACTGGGCCAGAAGGATGAGGCTGCATCTGCACTGAGCCCCTCAAATCCCTCCAAATCGACTAGTAATCACTCAACACCGGCCTGCCAAACAGCAAATAAAGACATGCAGGGTTGTTGATATGTTTCTGATTTCTGTGTGTCAGCTTCCAGGACATATGGAGCGTTATAGCACAAAAACAGCTTGGCACATGATCAGTAAAAGCCAGGTCAGCCTCCTTGTGTTTCCCAGACTCTTAAAAATTGCATTGTAAACTCTTTTTGGGACCGTTAACATATTGAAATAAATCTGAGACGAGATGCCAGTGGCTTTGTCGTCTCGACACACAGATTGGAATTTCATTGCCGTTCCGATTTGCATGCCATAAAAAGCGGTACGTCTGCATGTGAATGACATCAGCAGCAGTCAGTCTGCACACAAACACAAGCTGGTAACTGCTCTAATCCTTCATCTCCATCTTAAAATACAATTAAGGCTGTTGTGGACCTTTTAAACGTGCTTCAGAAAGCAACGGCTTGTGTAATTATTTCTGTTTCATTTGTATCCGTTGTGGTGTAAGAGCAGGTCTTGGATATGAGGCACTTAAAGACGAGGTAAAGAGGCGATCAAAATAATCAGATCAGGCAATTAGACCGCTTAACAATCGCAGCAGTAATGTGTGAATGGCAATTGATCTTAACACGTACACAGCGGTAAAGTTTTCCCATCTTCATCGGTGACTGAATCCCTTAATGCCAAGACTGTAACCAAGAGCTGATTTGAAGGAGAAAAAAAATTAAATGTCAAAGATACAATTAAAATCTGATATGAAGTCCAAACTTGATGCGGATGTCATAAAGAGAATGCAGCCAATTGTCTCACTTGTTTTAGGACCTCTGTTCCACACTCCTCTTGTCTGTGTGTGTGTGTGTGTGTGTGTTTGTGTGTGTGTGTGTGTGTGTGTGTGTGTGTGGGAGTGTGTGAGTGTGTGTTTTTTTGTATGTGGTTTGTTTTTCAGACCTCACTTGCTCCCAATTCCACGCATTCCAAAGCAATAACAAAAGCAGTTGTTTATTTCATATGCAGAGACATTCGGCCTCGCAGTGTCACAGGGTGTTTCGGCAGGGATGCAGCAGGAGGACGCAGTGCGCTGAGAGCAGATCGAGTTGACCAGTTAATATTTTCCTCAAAAAGAATCTGGAGTAGTGCAGATAGCAGCGCTGAGGACTATGAGGAATGACGATGAGAACTGAGCTCTGATAGATTCCAGCAACAGCAGCGGGGCGTTTTCCCTGTCCGTATTACTCATAGTGTTATACTGTGTGTGTATAATATAAAGGAGGGATGGAGTTTGTTACATTGCTACGGACAGAACTTGTGTTCCGTTTCATGCAGTGTTGCTTTATTAGAATTGTTCTTATAGTTAGTTTAAAACACATATTACAATTGTAGAGTGTGCTAAATGAACGGTATGGAATTGTTTATTGTTTTAATGTATTGTTTTTGATATTGCATCATACATCTTTGGGACAAAATGGTCCAGAATCATCTGAGGAAGTGTGATACACACCCTTACTTGCTGCCTTTCTCTCTCTCCCTGCTTAATATCCACCCATGACCACCATCTACAGGGACAAACAATTTGCATGAGCGATGCATTTTTGCTGAGCTAACTGGCCCCAGGTGTATTGTATATTGCATATACGGATCTATTAACAAGCTCACACTGTATGTCAGACAATCTGTGTAAAGCCATTCTCTCTCCCCCCACACACACACAAAGGCATATTTGTGTTATAGCATTAAGTAGCTCGGCAGTGTAAAAGGACACTAGACATGCATTTTCTGAAAAATGATAATTAACTTCAAGGTCCCATTTGTGTTGTGTGATTCACACCAGTCTGTGCTAATGATAAAGCAGACAGCTGGCTTTGCTCCTCTCGGATCAGCATGTGTTTTTATGTATTGTGCTGGGGTTCACGGAATAAATTGCTTTGAATTTGATGCTTCGTTTTCACCCACATCCCAGTCCAATACTAAAAATAGATGTCCTTTTTCTGCTGTTCTATTGCAGATATTGATGAATTCTGTAGAAGTTAAGCAACGTCGGCATAATTAAAATTAGAACAACAAGATTTCCTTAGCACTTTTTTGGGGGAAACAGATGTGCACAATAAGGAAAACATTTTGAGGCCTGACACTCACACATTATTTAAACATTTTTCTAATTCAATGTCATTGGAGTTCATACCTCTATCAAGACCGAGTGTCTTCTCTTATCAAATGCTTCTGTTGTGAAATTCTTCCTCTGCGATTCGCCCATCCTGATTACTTCATCAGGATGGACATCAATGGCTCAGATTTTGAACGCTTGACAATCTGGCTCTGAGACAACAATGCTCACCACTGTCTTGTCCTAAAGAGACTCATAACAAGAACGATAAAAACACTTAATTTGCCATACTTGTAATTCAAACATTTATAAAAACCGATCTGGATCAGATTGCTCCTATTAATGTGCTATCATGGGATACATACAGCAGATTAAAACATCTTATTATTGCAAACGATTGGTTATTATTATTACTTTTGCATAACTAGTGAGCAATCAACAAACGTGTAAAAACATCATATCCCACAATATTAACAATTTTTTTTTTTTATCTCTATATCCATTGATTTGGATCCACAACAATGGTTTATGAACTTTCAGCAAGTTTCATCAAGCTTACAGGCACAAAACGATCATAACTTCTCACAATATGAACATTTAGGATGTATAAACTCTGAGGAGATTTAACTCTATCATATAATTCGAGCTGCAGTGGAGATTTGGTACATTTGAAAAGAAATACATTTGTCATATTTTAATTCAAAGTGGAATATGAAACATGGTACACATTCCATTGATTCCTAAATTCTAAAGAGGCTTTTTCAACTTGAGAAATATGGAAAATACAGGCTGTCCATTCCAGCCAGTACATCTTCACACCATTCACTCTGCCTCCATTTCGGCTTTCATCAGATGGGGTTTGCCTCTATTTAGAGGTGTTCCCAAACAGTCAGCTGGGAGAGTGAATGTGAACTATAAAACCCCTCTGAGCGAGCGCGCCTTCACTCAGCCTAAACACAGGGGAAAGGGAAGAAACATCACTCAAGATATGTTCCAACGTGAGACGTGACATTTTCTTTTTGTGATGGGTTTACACAAAAGCATTGAATATGGGATAATGTTGATATGTTATTTATATATATACTGTATTTACAGGGAAGCAGCACATAGTAAAGCACAACAGCTGGATCAGCGAAATGCAAAGTGTGTCCCCCTGTTTACCTGTTGTTTGTATTTAATGTACAATCCAGTTTGTGACTCTAGGCTCAGCGTGGAAATGGCAGAATGTACCAAAAGGCTCAGGAGGACAACTGAAGTCTGGTTTCTTGCCTCAAACGTGGCAGTGCGAAGCCGTCTGCGCAGTCCAAAAGCAGGACTCCCACACAACACGGGGACGTCTGTTGATGTTATTGCAACACTTTAGCTTCCTTTTGTGCCAGCCTAGAAAAAAAAAACTCCCACTGCTTCAACGCTCAGACTACTTCTGCTGGCATGGCAACGTTATATTTCATCATCCAAACTCAAGCTGAAAGTCATGCCACAGCCAGGATCATCATAGTCACGCTGTGGCACATGAGAATCTGAGTTGTGCAACGCACCCCCAGCGTTTTGAAGTATTCAATCGCTCCTTGTCTCTTCCTCTCTTCCTCGTAGTCATCATTGAATAACTCCAGATGGATTTTTGCTCAGTCTTCCCACTCTCTGCACATGCTACACCTTCCACAAAACACAGAAAGTAAGATTCATTCACTCTCCTTATTTGGAATAATCTCCCTCTATTTGGTTGTGGACGCATATCAGCTGTCATCATATATTTATAATCATCTGAGATCCCAAACAGATATATATATATATAGAGAGAGAGAGAGAGAGACAACCATCAAGTTTATATGAATAGATCTTTTGACAGGACTCATTTGCAGGTGACAGACTGGGGCCTCATCTTCTCAATGAAAGCTCCACTTCACTGCAGCCAATTAATATATGCTAATTATGCTGCGCCGTAACACTGTCAAGATAATATGATGCAGGCTGTATCTGCTCACGGAAAACAAGCTTATTAAGTAGACCTACACGGCTACAATTAAATGAATGAAGCTTAGCGAAACGTCATATATTTGCACAACAGCTACACGCTATTTCATATGCAGTTCTTACATGTTTCATTATGTCCGTGTCAGATAACAAATCTCAAAGGATGTTTCTGACATGCAAAAAGTTACTAGGAGTTAGGGTTAAGTGGCAAAAGGGGCTCAGTGATGTGGTCGCAATTATTTTGCCTAGAAAGTAGCACAATTCAGTGTTGGAAATGCCCTTCCAGATGCTCGGCCCTCTCTCTCTCTCTCTGCTTATTGGTTGTTTGGCGGTTTTTGGCTAACCAACACACGGTGATTCAGGCTCTTTGGGGTCCATTTTCTGGGGACGGCATGGAGAACTTTGTCTTCTCCACTTCTGTTACCTGCTCTTGGTTGTAATTGGTCCAAATATCACATGGATGATTGAGCTCTGACAAGACAAAAGACAGTTGTTAAGGGCTACGGATAAGCAGCATATGTGGGGGCTGAAGCATGAAAGTCAAGCTTCAGCCCCCACAAATAACAGATAACAGATAAGTGACAGGACAAACAACTGTAGGCAGTAGATGTGGATGATGTCTGTATGTAAGCTTGAGCGGAATTAGACATCAGCATGACGTGATTCATCAAATCAGCTTGATTAGTTTGAACTTGATCTTCTGCTTGTGGCCCTTACGATGATGACCTCAGTCCCTGTACAGCATATGAGATGCAGCGAGAACATCTGGATTGAGGAGGAAAGACATACAGTAGTTCCTTTAACTGATCTTTATTGAACCATATTGCACCTAATAATGGTTAGAGGTAGGGGGATGTAGCCCGATCTTCCAACTTCATTCAACACCAAAACGTCTAGAAACCATTAAGGGACCATAGGGGGCGCACCTGAGCACTCTTTCGTTCAGAAGGCTGTTTTAGAAGTAATTGTACGGTGTAGTGACCTTAGCAAGTATCCTTAGCAGCACTTTGTAGGTACAAGCATAGGTTTCTCATTGTTTATTCAATAATGCCTCTGTCAACAATCAATTTTACAAGCGGTTGCAGATTTATTGTCCCTTGGATCGGCTCCCAGCTTTCCAATTAAAGTCTCTGCCAGTGTCCTTCAAACCAACACAATGCTTGAGGCTTTATTACTTTATTTTTTACGTACTATGGCAAGCGCAGCACATCTGCGCAGTGTATATTGTCTTGTAATGTCTGGGAACTCAAGAGTGAGGACTTTTCCCCCCCACATTCTACATTTGAAGTGAATAAATGATTTGGCTTTAAGTTAATCACATTGTCCCTGTATGACATAAAACCCATAACTGCAAATAAAACACTCTAGAAAGGTAATTTTATTTTGTTTTCCTTCCCTAATTTTCCCCAAGTAGGATTAAGATTTTAAAGTAAACTCCAGTCTGGTGTTTTCTGTCTTTATGTAATGAATTATGCAGTAAATACGGTCAAGCTTTCCCATGGGGGTTAATGAGGAAGTCAGTCATTCCAAATGCAGAGCGGTTTACCCAAAAGGATGTTGCATACCGTGGTGGGATCCAATTGCTTTTGGAGCATTTCTATCCTATCTCTACTGACATGGCACAAGCAAACATTAACACATTTTCACCATCTTCTGTAGTAATCTTTCTGTAATAAGAAAGCAGACAGAACCAATATCACTCCAGCCACAGCTACAACCCTACATTATACTTCACCATTATAAGTACTTCATTATAGAACCCTTTAACTCTGAAAGGTTCACACCCCACCAAACACCACGGGATAATAATCACAGTTCAATCGTATTCACAATATGTGTTGCAACAATCACAGTTTTCATTTTGAACCGATTCTGCAGAGCTAAAATCATCTCACTGAGGCAGAAGTGATCAGACAATGAAAAACAACAAAAGCTATTGAGGCAAAGGTGGTTTGTGTTATAAGGGGTAGTAATTAACAAAGGATTACCTGCTGGGTCTAGATTGAATTTTCAGACAGTGAATGAGGCGGTAGAAACATATGGAAGAAGTAAAAAGAACGGGAAAAAGCTTATGTTAAGTCATAATTATGAGATAAAAAGTCAAAACTATTATTTTATGTTTTTACTGACAGAAATGGGCTTCCATAGAAACGTTATTTTTGTGATTGTTAATCTGAGTCACACAGCGCTGCAAGACTGAGTTTGTGCTGTACTTTGTGTCTTCTGCAGTCATGGACTTTGAAAATGTGTTTTCTTTGCTTGAAATGTTTTGAAAAATGTTGGCACTCCATCCAAGTTTATGAAAAGTCACGTGAATGTTTTTAGAATCATCCAAATCTAAAAACCTGAGAAGGGAAACCACCTTGACTTCTATTTCCCCAAAGTTCTGCATGCATTTCGTCTTGAGAAACCGGCCTGTGACAGTTGCTAAGAGACATTTTGCAATTCCCTGTTCTCTCACATGATGATTCTCTCAGGAAACCATTTACCAGTCTCGACCTGATGTAATGTGGCTAATGGACCGACAGTTCATTCAGCGATTCTGTTTAGAAAAGCAATTCAAATAACACGATTCCCCTTTCTCTCTATTCTGTCCTATCATCTGCGTCTCCCAGGTTGTCCCGGTCCTGCAGTGCTTTTGTCAAGCACAAAGGCAGAGACTCAGTGCTTAAATGTGTTTGTGGGTTGTTTTTTTTGGCTTTTGCTGGTTTTCCAGATGTGATCGGTGCAACTGACTGCACATATATAACAGGGAGACCACCAGCAGACACTGAAAATGTCATTCTCTGTGCTTCCCAGTGTGTTGCAGTGTTTGTTCATTACTCTGTGTTCAAATTTACAAAACAAAATCACACGATGGTATTTGTCATTCTAATGTTTATTGCATCATTTGGTCCTTAAAATCTGTTTTTAAAGGGAGGGACAAGGAGACATTGAACATTAATTGCAGGACTTGATGGAGCTTATTTGTATCATCAAGTTCAGCTCTTGCACATCGCAACTCTGCTTATGCCAACATCAGGCCAATCAATGAAATGTTTCAAAAGTAATCTCTCACCTACATTACTGCCTTAACCATTTCCTAAAAGATAGAAAGAAGAAAATGAATATTCAGCCTTCAGAGGCACTGTGTGTTTCCTGTGTTTGACAATTTAAATTTGACATTTGCTGCTGCTGTTAGGAACATCTGTTCCAATCAGAAGGCAAATGTTCTTGTTTTTTCACGAGATACATGCTGGATTGTGTTCCCGTAGGACTACAATGATGAGATCAGGCAGGAGCAACTGAGAGAGCTCTCCTACCTGAACGGCTCTGAAGAGTCAAGCCGAGGGAGGACTGTGCAAGGAAGAAGCTTAAGACCAGGGTCCACGACATCCACAAGGTATAATACCGATTATTTCATTTTTACAGCATGGGCGCCATAAAGAGTCCCATTTTGTGAGTCGTTATTTTGTGTGTGAATACAATAATATATTTTTGTACATATTATTTTGTCCTTCAGTTTCCACTTGACGAACAAAGTCTGATTCTGATCACGGCTTCTTTAGGTTGAAACATTGTCATAGTTACTGTTTTCCTGAACAAAGCAGAAAGAAAATGCGGTAAATTCATTATTATTATTGTTTTTTTTATTAGCCGAAGCTCTATTATGGCATTGTTTATACACAGCCTAACTGTTCCAAGCACAATATCGCCAGCTAGTGTGTTATCAATCAAACTGGTTTTTGCTTCTGAAACTGAAAGTCAAGATGTAATGGGACCCAATACGGCAAAATTATGAGGCTCTAAAACTCCTCCAAACCCGCCATCTAAAAGCAGGACACTCAAGCCTAAGCTGGGTAAATTGATGGTACAGAAAGACTGTGGAAGACACATCGCCAGACATATACCTGGTTTTTATGGCACGGAGTAGTTTTGATCTTCTGATCTGTGTGTTCTTGCATGTGCAGTAAAAGCAGGAAGTAACACTCTCATTTACATAGATTGCTCTGCTGTTGGATGATGCTAAGAGTACAGTTTCATAAATAATGTAATCCAGACACATTCAATGTAAACGAGAAATTAGAAGTGTTTAAAAAAAAGGGTTTTGTAGGTGCTTAAGAACCTTAGAGCTCACCGTCTCCAGTCCATTTACGACTAGGGACTGGAGACGGTGAGCTTCAGTTTGCTTGGAAACGCTGTTGAACTTGGAACGGAACAATTAATTAGGTTACTTAAATCAGTAATAAGTAAAGGGGTAAGTGTGTGTAGTCTAAACTCCCTCTTATAAAACCTACACTTTCTGTGCATCGAGTTTATAAAATGGAGAATTTCTTTACACACCCAATCACAACTTTCTGTCAGCAGTTGGATGTGATTTGCATGTTTGTACTATATGTATGTGGCTATATTAAGAACATGTGACGTCAATTCATCAATATATGAACTCATCATTTAGTATAACAGAGCATCTCCTTGTAATGGTTCTATATCTGCCCATTTTATAATAGACAGATAACCAAACGACTCCAATAAAGCCTACAAAATCACTCATGAGATTGGCTGCATTTCTATTGACGTCTCACAGTAAGTTAGGTGTTGTGGAAACTCCATTATCCACCTGAACCGTGTACAAACTGTGACATTCCCAGGAGAGTAAGCCAGAGCAGTTTGCCGTGACAGGTGGTAGATGTGCTTCATAGAGGAGAAAGCTGTAGATCATTGCTTTCCTGCCTGGATTTTTATCCTTGTGGCACACCGGTAAGATTTTCTGTAAACCTCCGCGAAAAATATGCACCGGTAATTCCCCTTTGAGTTTGTGTATTTTGATATGACAATGAGCTGCTCCCTAGTGAAGGATGTGTGAAAGGGAAAAAAGGGATATCCATACATCATGCTGCTGTTAACGTGTTTACCGGATAGTTGTGTGATGCTAAATCCTTCCTTCAGTCTCTGAGGTGAACCTGCAGTCATGGTGCTGGACAGTCACACCTCCATTAACAAAACAGTCCATATCCAAATTCCTCATCTCTGCCCACACACACACACACACACACACACACACAACACTAAACATTTGGCTTTTGTTTACTCAGAAAAAGCACTGGGGAAAATGACAGCATTCTACATTATTCAAAATTATACTCACCTTATTACAGGCAAGCTTCCATCCTGAGAGTATTCAGCAGATTTATTTTGGCAGATGGAGATGCGATTTTTGCACAAATGCACAATGACCTCACATTCGCCCATTCATACACTGATGGCAGAGGCGTATCATGCAAAGAGCCAAGCTGCACATCAGGCGCAGTTAGGAGGGTTCAGTGTTTTTGCTTTTTGGGACACCAGGAAAAGCCTGGAATCTAACCGGGTGACCTTCTGAATCCGAGACAGCCACTCTACCACCTGAATCACCATGGAGATGAGACATCCACATCCGTTCTCAAACATGCATAACGAGCACATTATGGCACTTACCCAGCTGGAACACTTCATAACACTTCATCATACATGGCTCAAAGTTGATGTATTTGTAATGCGACACAGGAGCTGCTGTCATTTTCCCAGGAATGTTAGGTGTTCCTTGATTTATGAGAAAAATCAATCAAATTACTTTTTAAATTAGTGATAAATACACACAAACAGCACACGCAAAGATTATCATTTTAAAAGCTGTATCGTGTCTTGTATCTCATCTTTGCTTGGAAACAGAAACGGTTGGAAACTCTTGTCCATTTGTTTGCATTACCAGGGGCCATAGAGGTGCAGGACGGAGTGCAGCTGCCTCTCGGGGGACAGCAGGGACACACAGCAAAGCTTCCACAGCTTTAACGAGAGATGCTCAAACTCCGAGAGCCAGGAGTGCAGCAGGGAAGGCTGGATACAGGCCCGCACTGTTACCGCTCACTCAGGAAACATATGATGACTATGTAAGTATGGATGAACTACATTTCTAAAGAATCACACCCCGTCTTAGATTGATTTATAGAAAAACTCCTCTTCGTGTTAGGGGCTATGTAGTGTCAGTGGCCTATTTTAGAAAAGTCTGAACAAAGTGAACCGTCTACCTTTATCTTCGCTAGCTAAACTCCTGCTGGATTAAATACTAATTAGTAGATAAGAAAGGCGGCGCGGAAGTCTGCAAGGGTCAGATCTTGGGCCCCTTAGACTTGTATATCAATGTTCTGTCTTTGAATCTATCTGTGCTTTGAATCTCTCCCTCAGATACTGATATGATCTGTATCTCGCTAACACTATCAACAGTCCAATGGGTTTAAAATTAATTTTAAGCAACTGACAATACAATACAACTGAGCCCCTTTTTCAGGGCATCAAGATATGATCATTTCAGAGTTTTCATGAGGAAAGGGAGGAAAATAAATGTATCCACTTGTTAATCTTGACCTATATTTCTTAGTAATAATAAAATGTCCATCCAAACCTTTAGAAACATTTAATTATTTTTATTATACTTCTAACCATCTATAAAAATGAGGAATGTAAAACTAAACGAGTTTGTCATGCTGTATACTTCATTACCGTCTGACATTTCTTTCCTATTGCAATGCTTTTGTTGAGTTCCCAAGTGGCGCCGAACATTTGTATTCATAAATGTTCAGTGCCTTTGTTCATCCATCCATTTTCCCCTCACTTCTCCTGGTCTGGGTGGTTGAGGCAGCATGCAAAGCAATGTATGGCACATTTCCCTCTCACTGGCCACATTCTCTTGCTCCTTCTCGGGGATCCCGAGACATTCCCAGGCCCTGATACAATGTATAATCCCTCCAGCATATTCTGAGTCTGCCCTGTGGTCAGCAGGGAAGCATTCTGATTAAATGCCTGAACCGTTCACCCCGTCCCTAAGGATGAGTCCTGACACCCTGCGGAAAAACAATTTCAGCCAGATTTATCTTCGATCTCATTCTTTTGGTCACTACCCAGAGGTATGTTGGATCTGTTGCCAGTTGGGCGGCAGGCAAAGGTGGGTGTCTAGTCGAACCAACCTCTGGCTACAAAGACTGACATGTCTGTGGTGCCTCTATTTCTCATGTCGTGTGTGTGTGTGTGTGTGATTGTGTGAGCTCATGTGTGTTGTAAAAAAGAGGGTGGTGCTCAGTGCTGCTCCGTGCTGCACTGCCAAAATGATATCCAGATGACAGTGAAAGGCACTGGGGCCTGCTTAAAGTCTACAATCAGCAAAGCATCCTTGGCTGGAAAACTAACAAACATTAAGACTGGTACTCAATAAACTCAAACTCATTGACACTAAGCCTTTACGACCTGAATGACATCAGTTGCAGGGCTGAAAGGAAAGAGAGCCCCGCCCCCCGCGGTGGACAAAGACGGCTCTAGACATCCCGCAACTTGTTTGGTCCTCAAACATTCATTCAAATGTTGTTTATCATGGAACAAAGCACCATTGAGTTCAACAAGACAGTCTGTTGTAGCTGAGTTTGTGTTTTTATGCTTCACGAGGCTTCTCTTTCCATGGTTTTGTCATTTTCTGCAGTAGATGTAACAAAGAATGCATCGATGATGCTTTCACCTTTAGCTAATGTGGCTTTCTTGTGCTTTTCTGTTGAAACATGCTGAGTAAGGCATTCTCACCTCCATGGACAATTGAGAATTCCTGACCACATAAAGTACAGAAAGCTGTCATTGAGTCACTGCTGAACCCACATCTTCTTAGTTTTCCATTGTTTATTGTAGCTGCACATTCCTTCGTATGTTGTTGTCCAGTAAAACGGCAAGTCCTGCCTAGCTGAAGCTCCTATCGGACGAATTCCGTGTAATGTTGAGCTTTGTGGTTTGCTTGCTTGTCAATAATGCTGGACCTCATACTGAGAAAGGAAGCTGAAAGTTGAAAACAATTTTTTTAAAGCACAAATGTCCTCATATGAGCAGCAAATATACCTGCAAGTAGTGGAGCCACACCTGCTGAGATGAGAAGAAGAGATGAGACCTGAAAAACAGAATGCATTGTGCACAGAGGGGAGGCACTGCACCCATTCAAGATGGAGTACCACCTGCATATTTTTGCAAAGCTGCCTTAAGTCATACAAGCTTTAGTTGTAATGCTATTTTATAAAAAACACCAATGTTTGGACTCGTATTTATATGACCTATTTGGTATTGTAGATAAGTATGGCTAAAATTCAATAAAGATAATGGAGGAGGAAATGACTATATTTTACCTGAATTGTAAAGAAATTCCAATAGAATGACTGAGACAGTAATAAAAAATGCTTTTTGTCAGCAAAATGTAGGTCAAATTTAAGGCATTGTGATGTTACTAAAATCTGGCATACGTTTAAAAATTGAATGACTAAGACTAAAACTGAAATGAAAATCCCTGTCAACATGAACACTGCACCACATCCATCATAGAGCTCCGGTGAGCTAATGACAAAGCCCTCGTGGCCCATTCAGAGAGGGAACTACAGTCTAGTCTCAGTGCCTTCGGCAACGCATTCAAACAGCTCAGTTTGGCTCTCAGCATTAAATAAAGCCTCAGAAGCCACCATCCAACAGAAATACTCCTGTGCAGCCCTCAAACATCTCTGTGGCAAACACAAGCCTGGGAAATGTGGATCACTTTCAATACCTTGGTAGCCTACTGTCCTTCAAAGCAGATACTGATGATGAAATTCATTATAGCCTCAGGCCACTAGTCTCAACACTGAGAAAAAGGGGTTTTGAATCCATTGACCTCCCGGCCAGGACGGAAATCCAGGTGCTTGGAGCTGTACTGCTGCCTGGACCGCATACAGCAGGCAGCTGAAAGCTCTGGAGGCACATCAAAAGAGGTGCCTCAGAAATATCCTTAATATCAGTTGGGAGCATAGATGCGGCAACTCCAATGCCAGTATCCCCACCGTCACTACAGCCTTCTTATCGGATGATGTGCTCCAGGATTTCCAAAGAAAAGGTTGAAGGATAACATCAAGGCAAATATCACAAATTTCCACATAGACCTTCACACCTGGGAGGACACAGTAGAAACCCTGTGTGTGCAGATTCAGAGAAGAGAGAGTTGCCCATCAAAAAGGCCCAACACACAACAACCAAAATATGTTTACCCACCTGAAGACCCGCAAGGACTAAAAAGGAAGGATAATCAGACGGACCGGCTGGATCGTAAACCTTTATACCAGTACACCACAAATCTCACAACCTTTAATCTGTCCTAATTATGTTTATTCCTGTTGCCGTTGTGGGTTGCGGCTACTTTCTTCATTTATTTTGATGCCTTTTTGATGATGCGGTTTCTTTTCCTCAAACTGTGGAGACTTGTGCATCTCAGTTTTCTCCCTATTCTTAGCATTTTCTGCTGTTTGTTTACCCCCAAAACGTCTTCATTTATCAAATAGTTGCGTTTCGTTGCATCACTAAAAGTCAATAACCTACCATTTGCTTGATAATTTCAGGTCCCATCATGATTTCTGAAAAATCCTATAATAAGGTGTGTGCGAAAATTAAAATCCGAGGAAAGGATAGATTTGCGTTATGAATAATTATTTTAAAATAAGTGGTTAATCCTCCACATTGGCCCATTGTAGCATTTTTACATGAGACTGTAGATGAATAAGTTATATATTTGTTTTTTGCCATGTATTAATGTGCATAGGCACTATTAAATGAAATAAATGCAAATGCAAAGGACAAACAAGCAATAAGCAAATATGGATTTTGTATAAAGAGCAATATGATTTTCACAGTTTAATCTTCTAATTTTGACATGGTAGTGACTTGATCATTGGTTACCAAAATCAGAGTTCATAACAACATACAGATAGTAGAGAGATTGATGTTGGAAAAGTCCTTGGATCTTGAACATTCTCAAGGTCATGTTGAAAAGGTTGCACAAGGTGAGCTCCCAACTTTTACCCAAATGAGAAAAGGCAACACTTCTACCTATCTATTTCCTCAGAGCTTTTCCACTAAGCGAAGCCCCCATGTGTGCTGGCAATTGCATATTGGACTGTCTGCAAGGGGACATGCACAAGCACAGTCTCATTACCAAACCAAATTGAGTTCTGGTTTGGAGCCTGTGTATGTCTGAGGAGTGAAAAAGCTCAGCATTTCCCTCTTTGTAATTGGAGGATGGAAAGGATGTGGGAGCCCAGAGACGAGGGGATTATGGAAAGATGAGTTTGTCCTCACCATTTTCTTCCCTCATATCTCACTTTACTATTTTTTTCTACTACATTACTCAGTTTTTTTTGAGCGTGGACCCAGAATGGAACGAGGACTTGGTGAAGAAGGATCTAGGCTTTTCTCCAATCCCCTTCGTGTAAAACATGCCACTTTACATGTAATCATTACGTTTACAAATTCTGCATTTAAACAATGAAGTGGAAACATAATAGATTACCAGTGCTGGAATGCAATTTATTGTTACATCCTGTGTTTGTCTTGGCGAAGGTATATAGTGTGTGTGCGCCTATCGTGTAACCAGGATATCTCCAGAGACTTTTGATTGATGGACTCTGTCTTGCTGTCATGTCTGTCTCATACAAGTGATACTGTAAGAATAACCATAATTGCCCCTAATCGAGAGCAGTATTGATTCAAAGCGTCAATGGGAAGCAATGGAAAGCTTGTGGTCATATATCATTGTTTGTTATATAATTCATGGATGTAGCATTTTCTCGATCTTTCTCCCACAAATATCACCTTGGTATAAGTGTTCACTTTCACCGACCTTTGAAAGTGGTTCTCCGCAGCAGCACGTAATCGAGTAGAATGGCTCAAATTAGCTTTGATCATTGACGTGTACAGGATGCGGCATCGTAGGTGTCGTCTGCCCTGTTCGTCAGGAGGACATCTTAAAATCAAAACAGACACAATTTCCAGAAATACTATAGATTAGCAGGATTTGAGTGACGGTAGATTCCAGAGTTTGGACACCGGGATTGTTCTCATTTTCTATAACAATGTCAAGGTCAAGATTTGTGCTCATTTCCGATAAACAAAGTCACCAAGTTCAATGATACCAATTCAGACATCAGATCTAGATATGAGATTTCTAATTTGGTCTAATGTTAGATAGTGCACGACAACTTTTTGCCAGTTTTGCAACGTTTGGTGGAAATTTTCTGTTCCATCGCCCTCAAATGAATAACCTTGACTTGTGAAGATTATCATGTTCATAGCATGTTTTGTTAGCCAGAAATCCTGTTGAATAACTCCAAATATTGCAATGGGGGGAGATGCTTCAATGAATTTCTGTCGATACCTACAGCATGTGAGAGCGTGTTCCTGGCACCGATCACAAAGTGGACTGCTGTCTTGGTATACATTTGTCTGATCTTACTTTAGACCATTGGAGGATCTCGAATTTTAACAAATTGTAGAACTCATTACTCTGCCTTTAGTGCTCTGTTTCATCTATCAGGTCCAAACCCCGGTTGGCCTTCCACATACTTTTTGCTGAGATCCAGGGTCTTACGAGTTGAGAGTTTACACTGGCAATTATTTTGTTATGGTTGAAATTGAGTTATAATATTGTATCCAGTAGAGAATTATGGGTCTGTATAAATGAGTGTGGGCACTCGTACATGCAGCTATAATTTGTTATTGTGTTGGAATGCCTAACATGCTATTGTTGGCCCCTGGATGTGAGATTAGGCTCTCGTGAAGCTCTCTGTTCCTGTGTTTCTCCAGTGGGCTCATTGTGTACAGAGTCTCTCGTGATTAATGGAACCTATTGTCAGTCACATTAAACTAATACAGGGATAAGGCTTATATTACCTGAAAAATCACACCAGTGATTTAAACCTGTAGTGGACTGCAGCGCATGCACTTCTTATTTAAACTGTATACATTTAAGCATCATTTGTATTCATTAGAGTGTATCAGATATATTTTTAAGTTGAATTCAGGATGAGTGTGCTCATTTTGCCGTTGACTTGTTATAGTCACAATTCAATTATAATTACGATAATTAAGATCGGTGATGCTTTCGCTTTTGGGCAGACCGACTCAATGATGACTGTCTATTTAACACATCACAGCATATTGCATATTACAGACGGTGCATATTATGTAAAATAAATGAAAGACTCTAAAGCGATTTAGTAATCCATAAAGGATAAAGAGCCTGTTTTACCAAAGAACCAGTGAGGCCCATTAAGGACCTGAATGTCCTTGGATTTAATAAATTTGTGTAAAAACCCACACGATGCATTGAGAACTCTGGTTTACAAGGCTGAACACATGGCTGCTGTTTGGGATCCTCTTATATTGGAGAGGTGAGGTGAGGAACGTATTTGGGGAAGGATATTCCCAGGCAAGTGACACTGAACATACAAACATATAATCGTTTTTGTCTTTGCTTATCACATCAAGGACAATTCAATCATCACTGCATTAAGTTACAAAATGAATCCAACATGCTATCCATCTGTACTCAAATATGAAAGTGCTTGTGATGCAAATTTGTAATCCAGTCCAGGCCTTTTTCAAATTCTGGGTCTTATTGTTGTGACCCATTGTTCTGAAGAACACCTATGTCAGACATTCTCGTGCCAGGTCCCAGTAAACATCATAAGAAGTTCAATTATGAGGGTAAAAGACATCTTGCCACAAATGCCAGAGTCAGTCCGGCTTTTCTGGTGTTGTTTGTGAAGGTTTCTCACAGGTTAAGCACAAATATGTTCAATTAAAATTGTTTGGCAGGGCAGTGTTGACTTTCACATAATTTTTTTTAGAGTTTTATTTGGCACCTAAAATGCTGTACTGTAAAAACCTTGACTTTTCTGCTGAGCAAGTGCAGGATCATAAGAATGGGAGGATTTTGTAGAATCAGGGGAAGGATTTCAAAGAATCTTCAGATTCCAAAAGGCTAAAGTTACCAAAAACAACCATGATTTTGTGATTTTGTGATTTTAGTTCATCAGTTCTTCTCTTAGAAGTCTACAAAGCGTACATAAATTATGGATCTTGTTTTGAATCAAATCAAATGGAAGTGAAGATGATGAGCGTAGGATTCTGTCATGACACAATTCTACAAAATACTGATAAAATGTAAAATGCAGTACTTGGCTTAAACCTGAGCCCAGCACCCACACAGAGGCAGAGCAGGAAATGCCATAATGTGATTAAACACAGAGCTTTTTAAGGCTTTGAAGGGAAAAAGTCAAAGCTATCTGCTGTGGATAAAGCAAAAGGACAGCCTTTTGAAATGGGGATAAATTCTCCCCATATCATCTTTTTCATGAACATAAAAGATACATGAGATTCTACAAGTTCTCTTGAAAGGGAAACATTTCTGAGGCCACCTTAGGCTGCAGTAATTGCTTTGTAATAATAAACGGAGATACACTACTGAGTTCACATTTGTTGGATTAATTTAGGAAATCCTCCATGCAGAACTATGTTGTTTATTAAATCAGATGTAAGACTTACATTTCCACTTCGTCTGTGACTGAGGTAGAATGCTTAATAGCCTCAGCGGCACCCTGAGGGACCTCCAGCTGCCTGAGAGGAATGAAGAAGAATCCAGTCCCCCCCAAGGATTTCAGACTTTTTGGGGGATTTCTGCAATCTAAATTTCTGATTTTGCTGCAGAAAGTTCCTGAATTTTACGATTAGTTTTTCCATTGATCACAACTTAGACACTTTTTATTTATATTCACGAAGTTTAAATAGATCTACATCACAAACAAACACAAACAACACGCATAGAAGAAACTCGCTCTATTATAATTCTTCTTCTTCATCAATGTTCTAATCATGAGCTAACGAGAAACAAGACGTTGCCGTATTTCGCACTTATTTTCCTTGTTTCAGATTTCAGATTTAACCATAGCAAATTGATTTTATGTGGAAAAAATACTATTTTTGTGTATTCATTTGAATAACATGAACTAACTTAAATATATCCAAGTCTAAATGTGCGCTTTGAGAATTTAAACAACAACAACAACGACAAGCCGATGTGCAGCCCCTGCTGAAAGGCTAAAAACAAACCAAGACAAAGGGCTCCAAATCTCATTTTCCCCTGCATTTCTTTCTGTGGAAAGGCGTTCAGAGGCAGTTCACCATGATCGGTCACTGTCAGGGGACATGCAGGTTGTCTATTGATAATGAGGCCCAGTGCTGAGGGTCTTATGGTTCTTGCTGTCCTAATTACACTGAGTGAGGACTCTCCGTTTCTGTGTTAACATTTGATTTATCTCCATTGTGGTGTTCTGTGGCGTTAATTGTTTTTACAGATGAGCTTCAAACTACAGGAATCGAGCCTAATTAGGGACCAGACTGCTTAGCTGGCCAGCTGGTCTTGTGCATCTAACACTACATTTACATCACAAGCTACCATTGACCCAGTTGTGATTTGTTGCTCACATGTGGCACATCTCAGATTCTTTAATAAGCAGATGGGATCTGATATTCCCAGAATAAATTCAGTGGTAAATCTGGTATTATTCAGTAGCTGTTTCCTATGTTGTCTATTTCCTCACCACCTCGACCCCTTTCTACTCTGTCTGCATATTAATGACACGGCAGCAATCATTGGTGGACATAAGCAAGCTGCAACATGTGCTTTAATCCCTCTTACTACTAAAGATACTCAGATACTAAACCCTAAAAGTCAGAACTAACCAAGCACCAATTCATAAACTTTACTTATGTTGCAGTTGTGGTCTCTTCGTAAAGAAAGAACTCATCTCTATTACAACTTCCTAATGATGTTACTCATGTCTCAGAACCCTCACAGGTGACCTTCACGTCTGCCATCTTGGCTATCTGATCTGTATTAGATAGAGGCAGGTATGCAAGTGTAGCCACTAGTAGCTTAGCGTCATGTTAACAGGTATTAAATGCCTCTAATTCTGCACTTTCCTTGGTTAGCTTTCATGGATTTAGGCTGGACAGAGTTGATGAACACTTAGTGGTGTTGGTTTTTCAACTTTCAACTTTTGTGGTTACTGTTTTTGTACTGAATTTTCTATTATTATTAATTTCTGTGGCACTGATCTGTTACTGAGGATATGAAGATCTGATACTCTCTATATCTGTTGACAGTATTTTAAGAAGGGAAAAGTACTGGTTGAACAAAACTGACACACTCATTAACTTTAATTTAGTCAATTTTGTGTTCACAAAAAGGAAATCACATAGGCATGTGAAGTGTTTGAGTAATAACCCATCAGGAGAGTGTGTAAATATGCTTTCAATGTCATTTATTTTACATTGGTGTACGCCTCTCATGAATCACCATTTACAAAACCATTTTTACAGTTTTGCTGCATTTAATTGTTAGGAGTTTTACATATAAAATAACAGACCTGAATAGGATTGGAAGAGATTAAATTTAATGAATAAACCAAAGCACTTTCAACTCAAACAAATCTCTCTAAATGAGTAAGATCCAACCATTTAAGATGCAGACAAAGGCTTAGAGCTGTTCACGCCTCTGCACACACTTTGATTACATTCTCAAGTGCCTTTTTCCAGTTAAGGTCTCATTCAGGTAGTATGTTTACATGGACCTTTGGTACACTGAGATTGATTATCCCTGTTGTCATGAATAAACCATTTCATAGATTTTCCCTGTCCGCCTGCAGAATTTTATCCACACACACACACACACACACACACACACACACACACACACACACACACACAACCACCGGCAATATAAAAAATGAAATCCTTTCAATCTGTCCAATATAATCCATGATACTCTTATTTAGCCGGGTATTAATTTGCGGATGTGGATCGTCTCTCGAATTCAGTTTGGGTTTGATCAGATTTGGCCGACATTCTATAGCAAGTGAGAGGATCTTCTGCATCTTGGCGCTTGGAGTGGAGTTACACATAGGGGTCGAGTAACAAATGTATAACTCCACTTCAAGAATTTATGGTTTGGTAAAGTGACTTTTTCAAAGGTACATACATACAGGTGCATCTCAATAACTTAGTTTATCTTAGTTTTCCCCATGATTGTGTCGCCTACTGAACCAGACTGAGAGACAATGTAAAGGCTCAGGAAACCTCAGCAGGTGATTTGAGTTAACGAGCTGATTAGAGTGCGACACCGTGAGTCTACAATATTGAACTTTTTCGCAATATTCAAATTTTCTTGTGGTTTTCATGAGCTGTAAGCCATAATCATCAAAATTAAGACAAATATAGGCTTGAAATATTTCGCTTTGTGTGTAATGAATCGAAAATGTATAAGAGTTTCACTTTTTGACTTAAATAAATTAACTTCCATGATATTCCAATTTATTGAGACGCACCTGTACACCTTAATACAATGAAAACACTAAGGCCAGATACCGTGTATTGAGTAAATGTAAACATACTGGCTGTAATCCTTTCTACTCATCCTCCCACTGAAGATATATAAACCCACTGCAGTTTACAGTTTACAACATTGCTTGCATAGTATCGTGTTGATCCATGTAATCCCACCCATTGATCCAAGACACAGGGAAGGATGGTGGCAATAAGTCGATTAATATCAGTGTGCCTGGCATATTAAGCAGGTCTCTCATGGTTGAAGAGCTGGGAAGTAGCCAAGTATATTTAGCGCACCGATGTACAGTTTAGGAACACCAGATTCATACTTTTTACTACTATGTGAGAGCTGTGGTCAGTTAGTTAGTTAGTTAGTGAGTTAGTTAGTTAGTTAGTTAGTTAGTTAGTTATAGAATATTTTGCATATACAACATTTTATGCAATATAATCCATGTCTTTCCAATTAAATTAACAAATGGTGCAAAGTGGACCATTTTGAAATTGACAATTATTCATCCAGATGACTTCTAGTGCTTTGAGTTACTGAAGAAGTTTCATGCAAAATTCCAGAAAAGCCTGTACCCTTCAAACATGAACATAGGAAGTTGTGCATCTTATAAATTACTAAACTTTGGTCCTTTTAAGCTGTGTCAGCAAGCAGTTGCAAGCACTTGTCAATATTTGAGAGCTGTATTGGCCTTTCAGACTTAAAAGGTGTCAATTAGGCTCCGTTTAGTTACACTATTTCCCTGTACAAACCTGAAATCAATAATCCTTGATTCGCACAACCGTTTGTGGTTTCCAACATTATTATGGACTGCAAAATTGTGAATTTTGCTTGTGGAATGAAGTGTTGATTGTTCTTGGCTAACTAATGATATGGATAGAACTGATCAGAATCATACTCAACGTTTTTCCTTGCAGGGATATGATGACGGATATGGTGGAGAATATGACGAGGAGAGCTATGAGGCCTATGAGGATGACTACAGTCAAAGCAATCAGACGAAGAGGTGATGGCTGCATGCAGACAAATGCTGGATAAACAAAAATCTAAATCAAAACAGTCAATAAGAGGTTGACTTATGTTCTCAGTAGAGGTTGTATAATAGTCTTGAGGGTTTTACATCATAAAATGTTTGCACATCTCACACAATATCATGTATGTTCATCTTGATAAAAATAACAATAATAATGTAATGACAAATCATTTTTACTCTCACTGGTAATCCTGAAACATTAGAGGGGACAAACTATTATTTTGTTATTTTGTAGTGTACTTAAGTAGGAATTGTGGGTGGAAAGTTGCCAAAGTTGCACACAAATGAAGTTACAGACATGGATCCAGTAAAGCCAAGCCTATAGGCCTGAACTGCCCTGAAAGCGGAAAGTGGATCTTAAAGCAATGCAAAGTTTGTGAAATATATCAGTAAATAAAAATAATAACATTACATTGTGCAACTGTGTCTAATAATGTCCCCTTTAAATTTCAAATCCATCCTTCATATCTTACTTATACAACATATTTACTAATTGCACGTGTTTTTTATTTTGACTGTGATGTTTCCAATTTGTCTGGTTTAGTATTTCAGAATATTATGAATATGGACACGGAGGCAGTGATGAATCATACAACAACTATGGTGAGTACAAGAGAGTCTCCTTTACTTAATTAAGTTCCAAGTTACTTTATTCAGTGGTTTTCTAATAACAATAATATAACTGTGTTTATTCTTTATTTAATTTTGTTAGATTTTGAAACCAAACAAAGCTTTCGTACAAACACTTGAACCGTATGTAAATGGCGGTGGTCATTAGTGGCTAAAAGGTCTTGGCCAAACAATCCTGGCTCTTACCTGCGCTGATATTTAAAAGGTGTTTCACAGCAAATAAACAAAGGGGAATGTTTATGGTTCCAGCCCACTTCTAATCAGGCTCACCCAGAGAGCAGCTGCATGGTTTAGTCCCTCTGCCTCTCTGGCTTCAATCTGCTGCCTCTGGAAGCTCAGGGGGTTAACTGATGGCCATTGTACAGGAGCATTTTCCTTTTGGATTTGTGCCCTAATAGGCTTAGATCATAGTCCAGAAAAGCTGTTACTGTTGGTGCCTATGCCAATAACACTGCTGTCAATTGAAAATATTGTATCAGCAAAACACCAACTGGAACTTCAACGTTACCAGGCCTTGTTATTTTAATCCTCTAGAATTAAATGGAATCACACACCAACACAGAAATCTAAAGAGGGACATGTACAGTTCAAATTAAGCAGAAATGTTACAAGGTTTCCTACGTGACAGCAGCGATAAATTGGTTGCCATGCTGCGTTTGCAGCATCATTCATTTTCAGCACAATGAAGTGTGCATTGGGGTGTTGAAGCTGGACCGAACCAAAACCAAGGGGGCAGTGATTTGATTTTCTGCTCCATAAACACTTTCTTATCTGGAAGCAGCGCAATGTGCTGCAGCAGAGGTGGCCGTCTTAATGTATATTGGGCTCTAAAAAGGAGCTACAGTGAGTCAGATGTCGGTACTGGTCCAACAGGGGGCGGAGGGCTGATGAAAATTAATTTTATTTGCAGGAATCACAAAGTCACTGTGCTGTTCACACTTTGGAATGAAATACTTTTGGGCGTTCGGATGTTATTCTCAGAGGAGTAGATGATATTAAGAGGTTATCTGATATTATCCTATTAGTAGACTAGAATGTGGTCATAGTGTAACTTGGTGTGGTACATTTTGCAAATGCATCTTTCTTTAATGACGTGTTTCCTCTTTTGGCAGAGGAAGAATGGCCGGCTACCCGCCCCAGTCTCAAAGCCCCGGCTTTACGGCTCACACGAGGGGGCTACAGAAAACATCCTTATGGTAGATACTGAAGGTGCTCCAGAAATGTAACAGCCGACTTAAACTAATTATGATTTTTAAATAAATGTCCTCATGAAAGGTTTACAACAGCCAGTTTTATTTTGTCGGTCTTAAATAAATCACCCCAAAAAGCACATAAACCCTTAGAATTCAAAATTGTTTCCATATTCCAAGCTAAGATGGACATTTTGAAATTAAATGAAAACGGGACACTTACAACACTCATCTGTGTGCATGAAGGTTGTTGATAATGGAACTATTTCTCTTGGGGGGGTGTTCAGTGCACTTTGGATCCCTTGGTGCGATGACACACAGGGCAAGAGTAACACATGGAGCAGCTGCTACAATCATCCTAGACCATGGCCGGGTTCAATTGTGGATGAGGTTGTTTTTTGAATGGGAAATTGATAAAACTCGAGTACTTGCAGCTTGCGGGTGACGAATGTTTGAAAGAAAAAGGAAACAGGTTTTGTGTGGACTGATGAGGAGGAGGAGATATTTCCAAATTTATTTAGAGGAAAATACGTTTGCTCTATGTGTAAATCATTGATGTTTGTAGTCATTGTTGTGGCCAGAACTCACTGGTGCAACATCTCAATAGACAGAAAGAAGCCTGACCGTAAAACACCAAGCCTTTCATTTCACCAACACAACTTTCAAAGTCATTAGATCGCTGTACAAGTACCACTCAAAGAAAGGCGCTCCGATGAGAGTGGAAATTTGGGCCGAAAATCTTGATTACTTTATATTACACTGTCTCCTTCCCAAGATGTAACCCTGCTTCTGTTATCAAGCTGCTCTCACACAGCACTTTTCATGCACTGGCTACAATTTTCCCACTGTCAGTTAAAGGAAGAAAAGAAAAGATAGCAGCGATATGCAGAATGGTAACAGATGCTCCACATGTTACTCCACCCCATGTGTGATCCCACGGCAGGAGGGCACTACGATGCTCTGCAGGGTATTAGTTTCTATTTTTCTGCCCTGGAAGTTTCCCAAATATCTGTAATGGGCACGCAACCTAGTGTAAGATACTGTTTTATAAAAAATATGTCACGGTTGTTTTATTTAAATTATATTGTGGCTCAATATGCATTTGCTTTGATGGGGACGAGAAATAAATGGGCTTACATAATTACAAAACCACTGGATCATGTAATTCACCGATACAACAAAATGTTATTCACCTTTTTCTCATTTCAGAAGGAGAGAAATTGTTCCTCTTCGACTCCAGTAGTAGCAATTACTTGATGCATGATTTACTTCTTGTTTTCTGCCAAAATCATCACATGTTTCTTCGAATACGAACAAATTCACCGATGAAACTCATGGCTGAAATCGACCTTTCGCTGCATCGCAAACATGATTGTAAAGCTGTTCTAAAATGAGTTACTGTTCGCCACTTCACATCTAAAAGATAGAAATCAAAATTGATCATTTATGTCGTCAAGCTTCCCCATAACCGCTTATTTGATGACATTAAGTTAGAACTGAGCGGACCTCAGACTAAAGTGAGGAGACGGAAGGTTACCATGGTTCTTCAGACATATGAGATCGTGCAAAACTGATTTTTTTATGCTGGGGATGAAAGTGTATCATTTCTGATCTGTTCTTTGTCCTTTGTGTAATCTGTATTTGTACATAACTCATTTAATAAAAACATCAAGCAAAACACAATGTTTAAGCCTTTCTAAATAGGTGACCTTTAACTGGTAATGGAGCTATAAATTGGTATATTTCTACAATTCCCTCTAACACTGTTGCTTGCTTTGCTTTCAATCGTTTCATAAAGAAAACCCACCAACCTGACCAAAAAGAATAATTACTTAAATATTCCTTATTTATGTGAAGTGACCCTTAAATCTCTATTCCTACTAGAAAGCAACAAATGTGTTTCCTCTTTCTTTTCTTATTGTTAACCTATTCTTTGACACATTATGCCATTAAACAGATCCGGAGAGTTGCTTGTACTCTTGATGACATGCCGTTAACAGCCGTCCCAACTATACTTGTATAATAATTGCCTTAATAATGCCTTAAATAGATTCAGCGTTTGAAGCTGTAATGAAGAGATGCCTGTGTAGATATTCACCCTCTGACAGGATGTTACTGCTGCAGTGTCTTCTTATCTGCTCATAACTGTCTGCATGTCTGTTATCTACCCTGAGAAAGCTGCATATACCCTGTAATCTTCCAAGCTTTAAATATCAAAAGTGGAATCCATTTAGCCATTTGAACAGCTGGAGCCCGGCTCTCATTAAGAGTGTAGAATCACTGGACTGAAAGGAAGACTAAACACTAAGCAGGTAACCGTAATAATGATACTAATTTAAATTCTAACTTGCACTTAAAAAAAAGTAAACCTGACCTTTTCAACCCAAAATAAATGAAATGTTTCTAAAAAAAAAAAATCCCTTAGCGTTTCGAACTAAAAATGCATCTAAATTGTTCTAATAAATAATAAAGTGGAATAAAATACACTAAATGTTCGGCAAACTAAACATCAGATCAGTAGCATAAATAGAATCTGAATAATTCATTAAAATCCTTGTTAAAGTTTCATGATAGTTATAACACATTGAGTTGGTTTACTTTTTTCACAGTGATGAAATGAATCTCTCTGCATGCAGTCTGTCATTCTTATTGATTTTCTTTGTCTTACACGTGATTTACAGGTTATTTATCACACTGTGTTCTCCCTTATAGATGTAGAACACAGTGGATGTGATCTGCCACAGATGGCTCCAGAGAGGAAGGTTGCAGGTGAGAAGACCCTGTGCCTACATTACATCATACACAACTTCCTGTCTAGTCTTCAAGCTATTTACAGCTCACCTACGTAGCTTCTGCAATTATAATTCAATTGGCTTCTGTGAACCTGCATTTATCCTCTGGGAGTCGTTCTCACCTTCGGGTCACATGGGAGTCGTGTGAGAGTCGTTGGAACACATAAGGGTCACACATTAGTCATGCAGGCTGACAGTGCTGTCCTAACATTTCTACCAGGAGCTTTTTGGGCTCAGAGCTGTCCGCACCTCCGCTGTGTGATCCCCACAGGCTCCAAGGTGTGTGTGCAACTCTCATAGGATAAATGTCTAACTTCATTTTCGTACCAATTCCCAGTGAACGGAATTGCTTTAGGTGATAATAGCTTTAAACCCTTGGGGGTCTGAAGATTGTCGCAGGTTTCAAAAAAATCTTTGTAAGAAAAGAGAGACTTTCTGAAGTGTGGAAAACTTTGTTAGTCAAGAAAGTCATGTTTGATTCTAGAAGTGACTTCATACAGTTTTTGACCATCCGTCTCTTGTGTTGTCATATGTGATTCATCACTTTTTACTAAGAATTGAAATGTACTGTATATTCCATCTGATGAATTCACTACTTCAGCTCAATTTGATCAGCTTCACTGTCACACAACTTGTTTTCTTACAAGTGACAGCTTATTAACAACATACAGTGAGGTGCAGCGTTAAAATAATGCAATGAAGTCCATTCTAATATGCTTATTTTATGCAGCCGTCTACTGTTCCCTTAAAACAAAGGAGATAATAGCTTTCTAAAACAGCGTTGTAAGTAGAAATAATTACACAAGGCGGGGTGGAAGATAAATCTACGTGTAAGTATGCAGTGACGGCTGGAATTTAAGATTAATTATACATATGAACAGTATTCTTAAGGGGGAAGTTACAGCTGCAGGAAAGGGACTTTTAAGCTGAGTTACTCTGAATAAAGCCAACAAAGCATACTGTAATACTTTATGTGTATATGTATGTATATAAAAACACTGGGCATTGCAAAGTTCAAGGTCAGATCAAGACACAAGGAAGTCTCAAGGCCGAAGATAAGGCAGTTAAGTCATAAACAAGGGCAACGGTGCTATACCATGTTTAATGTTAAGGTTATTATTTTGTTTGTATTTATTTGCAGATAACTATTTAGTGTTATTTGATGAAAATATACATTACATTGACATCATATTTGTGTAAGGAGTCAAAAGGAAGTCCTGCGTGTACAAAGTATATCTCCACAACATTCTCTCATCTACTTCCCTTTAAAAAATAAGAAACATTTCAGGGTCAGATATCATAGGAAAACACTTTCAGAGGCAATTGTGGCAATATTTGTTTGTAATAAAATGTCTAACCTCATGTGGAGTAGCTTTTTCAAGGCTTTATATGGAATCACTAAATTGCAAAGTGGAGGACAGTGGATAGAGCAGAAGTAGTGTCAAAGTCAAGTTGTCGTTTTTTTGATTATGTGGAGTTGCGACATGAGTGTAAGTTGAGTGCAGTGTGGTTGTTGAGGTATTACCTCTCCATAATCATACCAGCTGTTTGTCTTCTGCTTCCCCACACCTTTTTTAAACTCTAAAGCTGTTAGTTAATGTATGCAGACTTTGAAACAGGTGCTCAGCATGGAGCCAAAAATACAGATAGAACTGCAGACACATAATAAAACGTTTTTAGTGTTAAATCAATGCAAAAAGAAAGCTTTCTTTTTTTAGATGTGAGGAAGAGAACATTTTAAAGGTAATATTTTTGTTTGTAGAAATGAAATTGAGCTACAAACTTGACGTAGATATAACAGAGACAGATGGGACATTTTTCGGGGATTGGTTTACTAATAGACTGGTCGACTGAACTCAAATCCTCTGATCAGTTTACACAGTGAGGAAATGATATTTATTTTCCGCATGATGAATTAGGGACGGTGTAACTTTGAGTGACAACATAAATGATTGAATCAGATTTTAATCCAAATCTGATGGTGGTGGTTCATATATGCTATGTAAATATACTTTTAGTTAACAGATTATGAAACACATTCCAGTTTCCTTTGCTCCTGTGACTTATACGTACTATGACATAACATGAGATACTGTGTAACCATGCTGCTTTCCAATATATCCGTGTTGCATAATGAATGATTCTCTGCATTAACAGTAAATTACAACAATTATTGGCTTTTATAAAATCTTGCCACAGTGTTGTTCCAGTCTGACATCATGCTTCTATTGATACCATTTTGTAAGTTGTGTTGCTTGTGTCCTTTGCAGAGCTTAAACCTCCCAGAGGACAGAAGACTGCATTCACATATCACACATGTACAGCTCCATCATCAGTCAGGTAAACAGCTTGGTGGGTATCAGCTTTACGCGCATAGAACATGTTTTCTTTCTATCTTCTTGAATACTGATTTGATCACATGTTAAGGTTGCATGAAGGAATCTAGTTGTCCATCAGCTTGTTGACAGTTTCTATAAGTGAAGCCTCGCTATAAATACTGTATATTAACACAGCGGAAACATACTGTGAGATATGTTTCACCCAGGTTGTGCCTCAAGATAAACAGAAATGCTCATCATTCTTCATGAGACAAACATCAGCCAGCTATTCATCATATGAATGTGAGGAAACCCACATGCTGAGAGGAGTCATCACTGAGGATGGGGCTGTTAAACATTTCAGACAGGTTGACTTAAAGACATTCATGTTATTTATAGATGGCTGTCGATCAAAACCACGTCTGATTTTGGTTGCAGTAGAAGATAAAAGTCCCCAAAAATGTGTAAGGCTGTAAATGTAGTTATAGAAATGTCAACAACACCTAATGAATGAGCACCTGTGATAAAATACTGAGATTTATTACTTTATGTTGCTATTATTCAACAGGATTACCGTCATTTTTGGCTCCGATAGATATTTCTGACACTGTTAAAGCTACTTAAAGAAGTTTGTTCTGTTAATAGCTCCTAATGACATTTTTATTCTTTGAACAGTCGTGTTTATTACCGCCCATAAATCGAGAGTTCACTTCTTAACAAGTGTGCCACAAGCTGAAACCTCCAGGGGCCTGAAGTTAAGTTTGAATTGTAAGTGAGGATGGAGGATCTGTTCAGAAATACATCACTTGATAGTAAAGCTTCTAAAATTTCTAGATTTTGTTTATTTTTACCCCTTTTTCTTCATGAATATTGTAAATCATACCTCTCCTAAATTTGTTTCCATTATTTTAAATGGCCGTTTTGTAGAATTGCTTTTATTAGCTACTATTTGCAGAACGGAGCAGAAAACCTACGACCTTTGCTTTGTTTTGTTTCGTTAGACTCAAGAACGTCATTGTGTTTTAGTTCAAATTAAATCAAACGTAAAACATTTCTCACTGCTGTTATTCACGGTGTGTTTCTCATCTTTAGTACGCCGTTGTGTAAACAGAAAGGCTTTGAGACATTGCTGCTGTCCTTTCAAATCTCTTCGCCCACACACTTTACAGTCACATACAGTAAATATCACAGTGCTACACAGTGTTTTCCTTCCTGCAGCATTGTTTCCTGCATTGTTTTGACGTTTCCCATCTGAAAATAATGTCCTCTGGTTTTTTATTCCATTGCACACAGAGATAAATCTGGACTTGGAGTCTGAAAAGAAAAGAAGACATAATGGCAAAACTTAAAAATGACTCACAGGTAAGAAGAGAATGTGGAGCAGCGACTACTTTTCACTTTTACAACAACTAAAAATGCAAGCGGATTTGTTTTATATGGTAATGAAAGCCCAGTCTGTGCCACATCTTTGGTAGTTGACGCCGTCTTAGACATTCTCCACATGTGCTCTGCAAACAACCTAAAGCTGAACAGATTTCAGTGGGTCCAGAGAAATACAATCCTAAGGCAAGGCACATAAGTATTATTTTAGAGGTAATAATAACATTTTAGACCTTCACATAACTGCTTTTGAAAGGTGTCTCGTCCTTGTATTTTTTCCTGAGCACACTTTACAAGACAGTCTAATGATTAGACTGTCTTGTAAAGTTGCTTCCACCAGACTTGTGTCTGAAAGTCTCTACAATGAGAGTGGATACCTCAGTGTAACGCTAACCATAAGTACATTAGTAATAAAACCTATCGTACTTGTAACATATTCATAAATAGATTACCACGGCTACAATTGATCATTCGGTAAGCGCAAATACAGTTTGGTTTTGTAAGGATGTGGCTTGTTCATTGTAACTGTTAATTAGTTGCACATGAACAAAATTCTACATCATATTTGTAGGAGAATAATAAATCTTGTAAAATCCTGTTTTACTTACAGACACTATTATTTATAGTCAGGTGTCTTTTGCCCTTAATGTCTTCGTTATGTCGCAGAGATACTGTTTGACAAAATGCTTAAGCTCTTTGCTTTTTAGTGTGCCTATTGCTTAAAAATGCTTTAAAAAGAATTTCATTTTACAGAATATACAATGTGACACTTTCCCATTGGAATCCCTCAGCATGAGACAGATATCTCCCATTAAGCTCCATCGTCAAGCTTCAGCAGCATGATCATTACATAGCACCCACAGCAGCCTGTAAGTGAAGAACATGAAGTCAAAGCCCAGTGGGGAATGCTTAACAACAGTCCTCTCACAGGATACAGCAGATACTCGGACAACATAATAAGGCATTTACTGATGGGAGAGACTTTGGGTGACCTCTCGAAATGCACACCAGAGGAAGAATAATGATAGATAATGGTTGCATGTGTAGTGTGTAGTTAAGGGTTGTGTGGAGTTTATTGTTTGTTTTATGGCTTATTGTTTGTACTGGACAGTTGTATTTTGCACATTTATTTTTATAAAAAATTAAAAAGGCCTTTGTTCACCAAAAAGCTAATGGCTTGTGTTTGTAGGTTTAATTTTGGTATAATTTCTGCTGGTTTCTGGTGTTCTTTAGATGGCTGAACTTAGTATTTAAGGTTCATTCCACAATCAATAACAAACTTTAGAAAATATATGACATAAGATTGATGGCAAAAATGACGGAACTTTGAGTGTTTGGGATATATCTGGAGTTAGTGGTGGTTTTGTTGTTTCCCTCCCTTTCAGGCTTCATTGTTTGAGCGTCCCAAATGCCAACCGTCAACTCCTTCACAAAATAAGCAGTCCTTTGTGAATTCTGAGTCAGACTTCTTCCTTATCCTAATGTCTCCTCCCAAATGAATCTGAGAAAACCTAAAAGAAAAAGTCATAACATTTGGTTATAGATACACATTCAGAAACATCAGAAACATCTCATGATAATATAATTGTTGCTCAAATATATATACGTACTGACACAACGGGGAGGATTCTTTAAAATACTCATGGTAACTACACAACTTCACTAAAAAACAACCGTGATGACTGAAGTTCAATCATAAAGCTTCCCTTAGGACGAGCAGCACAGGTGTCCTATCAAGGCAGCGTTGCCAATGACGCCTTATATTTAGAAGTCACTCTTTATTCTGATTTATCCAGTAATCAACACTGACATACTGCGCACATAGACATTGACATGTTATGTATATTAAAAGAAATTAATCAACATCATTGCTGTTTGGAGGGTTGAGGGTGAAAGAGAGATAGAGAGAGAGATCACAACTCAATTTATGAAGACTGATCAGCTGGGCGGGCTTATCTATCAAACAGATTGATTCAGATTGATGTCACATCACTTGAAACAAATTCACTTTAAAATGCAGGCGCCACTGCAATGAAGCAGGTCTTCATTATGTGTGTGTAGTGGTGTGTTTTATATGAATAGCCTCCTCGACATGGACAATGATCAAATACTGTTGGAACTCCTCTTGTTAAGCCTTAAAAATGTTGAACTGAACTAAACTTGATATGTAAATTGGTCATCAAGAGGGTTTGACAAGAGGAAAAAAGACATTTTATTGTGTGCTCCAGAGCTATTTGGTATTTTAAATGATATTGTAGAAGCACTTTTATTACAGCTATATTTACATTTACTCTCAGGACAACTATAATTTGCATAACAAGTGCATTATTTTGTATTTTTGCATAGTTAACGTGAAATTTCAGGGGTGGGACAGAAAAACATCCTCCAATTCTGAAATGTCCCTTAAACCTCTCATTTCTAACTCTAACGCCACTCTATAGCCTTCTGATCTATGCAATCAGGAGGTGTAACGTTTAAAACACTGTTGGGAAAAGAGGAGAGGAGAGAAGAGAAGAGAAGAGAAGAGAAGAGAAGAGAAGAGAAGAGAAGAGAAGAGAAGAGAAGAGAAGAGAAGAGAAGAGAAGGGAGGAGAGGAGAGGAGAGGAGAGGAGAGGAGAGGAGAGGAGAGGAGAGATAGACTTAGACTTAAAATACTAAACCCATAAATTAAAAAATATGATGCTAATAAGCCCACAGGAATAAAAAGCTGACTAAATGTGCCCGGTCAAAATGTCAGATGGAACCTAGAGATTTGATTTGATTTGATTTGATTTAATGATTTGTTTCAGACGTGTCACATCGAGTCGAGAAATATAGTGTGTTCAGTATTCTGCATAAAGCCGTTTCATTCCATATACTGTACATTGCCATTTTCTTTGCATATATTTCTGTTTCATTCTCTACATAAATATCAGCACCGACATCATCTGCTTATACTATGGGCATAAATTTGTCGGGGCAGATACACTCACGCTTGCAAATCATATCAAGGTCATGTAAAGTTGAAGTTAAAGTTGCTTTATAACCTGTGTTGTCTTGTTATTCTTAACAACAAAATCAAAACCGTATTGGAAAAAAAAGTTGAGATGAAAGGAGAGAGGTTTTCCTTTCAGCCCTTTTTTTCTTTCAAGGACAAGCTGAGTGATTCTGGCTAAGAGCTGCATGTCCATACAGAGAATCACGCTGGATGTCAGACTCATGTTGACAGATTATAACTGGGGGATCATAAAGAGACAGCCCACAGATCCAAAGGGAGTTCCTGCATTTGATACACACACAGATACAATGTCAGACTCAGGGCGCACAAGCCTTTCAAACTGCACACCAAGGACACATTTATCACGTGTCTATCATCCTCACAACAACTTTATACAAAGCAGGATATACTTTTATATGGATGTTTGCATTTTTTTATGCATCTTTGCCATTGATCTCTCTTTATACTGTGTGTTTCTCATTTGTGTTGCAGGCTTTTGATTCTATGAAAAATGGCAAATCAACTCAAGTTTCGCTCCTTTTATGGACAATAAAGATTTTATGAAATGATCTATGTCAGTGTTGTATTTGTCTGGCTTGAAAGTTCAGGTTTTCATATCAGTCGACATCAGACGATATCAATAATTAGCCTATTTAAAGTCATCTTATAAGTTCTGTTTGTCACATTTGTTTGCTTTTCCTATATAGCCAACTATTTTGATATTGAAATTATTAAGTATTTTTCTTTTGGCTTTTGTTGAAAACATTTATTTCACTTTGATTTTGTCCTATGTGAAGCTACACGTCTGAAAATGACCCAAACTATAATCAGATTGTAAAAATTTGTTCCTGTCAGATGTGCGATGAATGTTTCGAAACCTGCAGGCACAAACTTCATAACCGTCATAGATTTGATTCCCACCTGTGCTGGTACAATATGTGCTGGAGTATTTTGATATTATCAACACGGGGTGTAGCTGCAGTGAAATTGTTTGAATTTGCTCCTCCATTTCTGACTTTTTTTTACCAAATTTGCTCAGAGGGTGCCTTGGTCACATTAGTCCTCTGCTGTCATGCCTCACACTGCAACCAGGGAGCACATTTTCAGATGGAAGATGTCGCTCTCACGTTTCTTCATTTTTGTCTGCAACAGCCCTAAACTCACACAGTGTGCAGACAGCGCCAATAAAACCACATTAACTCACATGGAAGCCTGTCACAACTAATCAACCCTATCCCCCTCCTCCATTTAAAAAATAATCTATTACAAATGAACTTAATTATGTGGCAATGTGAGCACACAAGCCGCTACAGTATGGATGATGCTCAGAGCAAGAAAGCCTCTGGCATTACAATGAGCAGCCAGTTATGGGACAACCTCGCTGTCTGCTGTCTTCAAAACACAACCGGGTGGATACACCAAAGTTGTGTTGCACACTTGAAGGAAGACAACAACTCTTGTTTTAATAGGCAACGTTATTCCCCTGTGCTTCAGTAAACAAGCAACCAGCTGAGTACATGTATTACATTCACTCTCTTACCGCACGATTATGTAACAACCAATTAAAATGTCACACCGTCACCGCACGTCATACAATCATGCAATGAAATGGAAATAAAAGTATTGAGACAGTCTGACTTGTATACATCCCATATTCTACATCAGAAGATAAGCAGCAAGAACGACCATGTGACCTGAATTGTTGGAGCGATGTCCTCAGATGACTCAGGACTTTATGACGGAGAAGTAAAAAGGTGACCATGAGCACATCATTGGAGGTTTAGTCATGTTCATAAATCCCTCTTACTATTGTTGGTGAAGTTCCTGTCGGAGTGATATTAAACAGAGCAGCTCCTCCTTCACTCGAAGGGTTAAAATACAGTTTGGTCCCTGAGAGTTTGTGCAGCAAACAAATCCTTAAACTTTTTTTAAATATTCCAAAGAGGCAGGACAGTGGGAGACTCATTGGGCCCCTTACAAAATGATACAAAATGGCAAATGACACAACAAATACACACATTATTTCTAGTTTGCAACACCATAGACCATATTTTGTCTATCCTAATGATCATTCTAGCTCATCCACATCAAATTGACCAAGTTATGCTGATTTACTACTGAAATTATTATAAATTGGGAATGGGAATTTGCCATTTTAATTTCTCTGTCTTCACTCACTATCTTCATTGAATTTGAGTGCGACTTCTGTACACTTCTATGACGATGACATCATGTCTATTGTCTGGTGTTGTAGCTTAAGTAAAGGTATCTACGGCAGCACAGCAGCTCTGATGCGTGTTGTCATCCAGCAGCTGCTGTCATTATCAGCCTGAGTGCACTCTGTGTGTGTTCGCTGCCTACTAATAAATGGTTCACTTAGTGCTGCCAACATGAACATGTTAGTCCATTAAACAAGTCAAGCCTACTGCTGCGCGCAGACCAGATGTCACAAGTACTTTATGAGTGTGACCGACACTGCCACCTGAAAATACCTCACGACTCACAGCTCACATTTCATGTTGGTAGCCATGCTGCCTGCTCTACAAATGCGTATGCAGTGATTAACACTCGGTGTAGGCAGTATAAGGATGCAGTTGCTCATATAAATAAGCATGGATGTATATTTCTAAATATACAAACCACCAAATCTATACTTCATGGTAGTGTGATGGAACTGTTGAGACTTAATGAATGAATCGACCTGTTTCTGTTAGGGTTAGAAGTGCATTTCATCAACATGGTTCTCTATGATTCAGGCATTTGTTTCATGCTTTACGTCTGATCGATAGCTCTACATTCATCTGCCTCAATATCACTTGGAATATCAAATATATTATTTATTTATTGTAAATACAAATCAGCCTTCCCAGATACCTGAGCGAAGACGTCTACTGGCTCAGTCTGAATGGAAAGTAAGGACTTATAATCACAGGAATCTCCATAGAATGCTTTGCAGAGTCCTCGACATGCTTTGATCAATTTGATGTTGGTTCCCTTGTGACAGCAGGTGAGTCTGGTGACAGAATGAGAGGATGAGCTACAGTTTAGCAAGAGCTTGCAAATTCAGGAGAGCTGACAGCTACTGTAAACTACTGTATCTGATTTTAGCTCCCTTCTACACAAAAACTCTGCTCCCCAGCTCATTAAAACTATTTTTGGAGATGTTTTGGAGATGTGTTTTGAAATGTGATAGTGGTGTGTGTGTGTGTGTGTGTGTGTGTGTGTATGTGTGTGTGTGTATGTGGGTGTGCATGTGTGTAAACTATGCAGCAACAGCGCCGATGTGTTTTTCCCTACAGATTCAGGCATTTACATCTTGTACGCAAACTGTCTTCACAAACACAATATTGCTTTGCTTCTCTTCTTTCTCGCACAACTCACTTTGTGAAAGGATTTACAGCACATCCAGCAAACCGCAGACTCGTTTCCCGAGCAGTCCTCGGTTTCTTTATACATCTATAAATCAATTGTAAAGGGATTACAATGTGTATTTCAAAAATAAAATCTCCCCAAACTATATAAAAGTCCAAATAAAACACAATTTACATGCATCATCTTTGTGAACTAGTATGAGTCTTTCCCAAAGAACACCAAGATATTGCTTTCGAGAACAAATAGTGGAATCTCAAACTTTTGCCAATGAGTGTGTTCTCATGAATTATACAAACACGAAGATTCTTCATGTTCTGATCACAAATGATATGGGTAAAGATATCGCCTTGGCAACGGAGCCTCTGAAGACAACAAAAAGGATGAGCGGCTTGTGTGCCTTCGTCTTCTGGTAATGAAACTAGATCTGAGTGACTTAGTGTCTTTTCTACAGTAGGAAAGAAGATCAAGTCGGATTTGCTATGACACGAAGCAACCAAACCCAAACCAACATACTTCTTCTTGTGAGTATACTTTGCTCAAATCTGAAGCCTGAGTTTTGTCAATGTACATGGCACATTGAAGAATTTGGGTGGTTGATTCAATTCTTAGTAGGATTCATCAACGATTTTGTGCAGAGCGCGTGTAGATTGGCTGCAAGATATTTTGTAAAATGATTTGGATTTGTCCATATAAGTCATTAATCATCTCCTAGGCAACCTGGTCCACATCTGCATACATTTATTACTAACAGTCCTGTTTAGTTCTTTCTCATGGTCATAGTCCTTATCAAGATAAACTTAACTTAATAAGATCTTGGGTTCAGGATTAGAAACTATAGAAACCTGGTCATCCACCCTCCTTAAATGTCTCTCCACTTCCCCAGCCATGTTCCTCTACTCATCCTTTAACACCTCTCTTCCCATCCATTCTCATACCTTACTCGTCCAATCATCCTCTCATCTGTTCCCTCCCTTCATCCGCTTACTGAGGTTCATCCGCAGAACTGAAGAAACCTTTCGGATGAAGCTTTCTTCAATCTCTGTTCCCCAGGGATAATACTTCACCATCTTCTTACCCACTCTCTTACCTTATTCATCCATTCCTTCCCTTACTCAACTCATCCTTTCACCAGTCCTTTACTTCCCTTTTTGCCTCTTGACCCGACTCCTCCAATCATCCTCATCTGTTCTTTTACCCTACACATCCCATCATCCCTTCACCCCCCCCCTCATGCAACCTCATCCATCCATGCTTCTGTGTGTCTGGGGCTCTGATTAGACTCGGATGATGCGATTGGAACCCCCACGCCGTACGAAAGATCTTGTTGCCCCAGAGGGAGAAGAGAAAAATCAATCAATCTGATAAAACTGTTGAGGCAAATCTAACAGATATTTCATGGGAATTGCATTTTCTAAACACACTCTATTTAAATGAACATCCTGAATAAATTAATTAATATTTGAGAGGAGATGACAGAATCAGAAATACAGGAATAGAGCTTGAGGAGAGAAAACATTTCATTGTTTTTTACTTCTAACACTACATAATGCATAATCCTCATTGTTCAACTATTACCATAAATTTACACATTTTGTTGAAAGAGGAAGAACTTGCCTCAAAGTTCATTTAATATTGAAACCACCAGCCTAATAGAACAGAAAACTCTGGACTAATATCATAAAACTATAACTGTCTGTAAACACAATAATGCATCATATTATGGGTGATAATTAATTTCATTGCTGTTGACTATTGTCACAATAAAGACGTTATTTCAACTGTGTTATGCATATTATATGTCTAAAGTCCAAACTTTGCACGAGACTGATGTGCTGTTTATCACTGCTCTGCTCTTATTCAGCTCCATATAAGCACCGATACTGTGTGAGATGCCATGACAGTAAGAAAAATGACAGATGACATTGAACTGTATCTGTCAAGATAGACTGTCAAACATATTCAGGAAGAAGCAATTCTCCTTTTGCCAAAATATATTTCCTTTTTACAGCTGAGGAAAAAAAATGCATACACTTTTGGATTCGACCAGAATGACAAAACTACTGACAGCAACTATTGCTCAGAGGGAAAGATGATCCATCCTGCCCACTCACAAACAGCCAGCAATTGATTTAGCCAGTGATTGTCAGTCAAGGGGTTATGTTTGGCTATTTTGCGACTCCAGATACAAATGGTGATGATATTACACGAGGCGGCACCATCTACAGGGAATGGTTTCCGATCAAACAGGTGAAATTAGTCAGACGTTTGACATCTTTGCCCAAAGCAACATCCAGAGTGTTCCCATCTGACAATGCTAATGGACACTAACGCATTTAAGAGGAACACAAGTCACTTTTTGGATCCCCAGGCATGATTATGATTTGGGGTCCCTCCACCGAGATGGCATGGTCTCAAACTGTGTTGGAATTACTTTTTGGAGTTGGCCCTCTGTGTATGATGGGGCATTTCTCCAAAAGCCTGCAGAACTTTGCTTGCACTTCAGAGAGAATTTATGATTTGTGTAATCATGACAGTGGAAGAAACGCAACAACAAAATATTTTTCATTATAGTCAAGATCAATCATTTATAAGACATTTACAGTAAACATTACCCCCTCTGTTACATTTGTATCTTTGGCAAAGAGAATGCTTAGATTTACCCACAGATAACTTGTCAGAAATGTTTTGAAAAAATATGTATTTCTGTCTGTATATATGAAATAGTCGTTTCTTTAAAGTTGCCTCCATTCATCCATCCATGTCCTATCATATCCCGGTCCGAGCTCAGGCTCTCCCTGTCCTACAGCTTTCTACAGTATCCCCAGGCAATCCTTATCAAGATGGGGGCATAGAATTTATCCACATCTGCGCCCATGTTCCTCTTCAAGGTGGACACGTCTAGAATACCTCCCCAGGGACGTGTCCAGGAGGCGTGTTGCTTATATGCTCGAATCACATCAGACCATCTGTTCTATTCTAAACTCCCAATGTCAAAGATTCTTACCCTATCCAGATCCATTTACAATCTTCTTGAGAATGGCAGGATCATCTATAACCTCAATAAAACATCTGTGTACATATTTAAGGTGACTCAACAAAAACTGTGTTGAGCCACTTTTATAATTAACACATATTTTTCACTGACCTTGGCATGAGATATATTTTCAAACAATGAAGCTTGAAAGGAATGTTTACTAACAGGAGAACGTATTTAGATGTAAAATACTCCTTAAGCTAATTAATCTGTCAGCATAGTTACACCTACTCAGAGTTAAGATGCAAGGGTGCTTCTGATTGATTGGCGCGTTGATTGATTGATGAATCAGCCGCATCAATCAAAGTCTCTGAGGTTGCTGGGATTGTCAGCTGTCCAGCTTTCTGGGAATGAAGCCTTACAGACGTTTGCCTCCTGTCCCTACCTTTAAAACAAGCACCTGCCTGTAATCTTGACGAAACTCGCAAAGGAAAGCTAAATTCTAAATGAATTGTTGGAGTTAATGAGTAATGAATAAAGATAGAAATACATTTATATTATATCTGTTGCCGAGAAACCATTCTCCCTTCACTGTCCCCATATTTGACCCTAAATGGGAAGAATGGAGAATGAGGCAATCATGCGTCCCAGGAATTTGGCAGGGACGCTGGTGATCAGGAGCTGTGCCACAAACCATCTGAATGTTTACAGAATAATGCCTTTTCCTGTTTTTGTAAACATTGTCAGTGTCTGCTACCGGTCTCATCAGTTGTAAAAGTAGGCTGGCACAGTTCGGTACCTCTTAAATCCATGAAGAAAGCAAGTGTGTGTGTGTGTGTGGAGGGGGGGGGGGGGGGCGACCTCAGCTAAATGCCTTAACTCAGCAAACCTGAACCTGCAGCTTATAGATCCATCACACAGCGGAGGCAGTGATGTAATCTCACTACATGCTATACGTGTCAGGACCTGTTTTATTTTCTTCATGGAAACAGATAATTTTTAAAATATTTGTACAAAATGAATATTAGTAAAGAAACACTATTTGTGCTTTTCTGAATACTGTTAAAGAATCTTTACTTTCTAAACACACACAGTGTATGAAAATTGGACTTTTTGGTCTTTGTTTTTTTTCTTCTCAACCAAACCAAGCACATTATTGATGTAATTTGTAATAAATCATTCCAAAAAAAGGAGGAAGCTTTATCAGAAAGGAAAGTTATAAGCCTAATCCTAAACGTAGTGAGGTTGTCTGACCTCGGATATCCGTGCAGGTGGATCCACTGCCTTATGTGAAGACTTCAGCTTGGCAAAGGAGGAAGAGCAGCTCATACATTAAGTGGCTCACCAGTACTACTTCTACTGCCTCTGTGGGAAATGTTTGAGGTGCAGTGCTTTGTTGCAGACAGACTGATGAATTTAGTTGTAATTTTCTAAAACAAACCAAATGTTTTGGATTTGTTATGATTTTGAAAGTTTCGTCCACATTCACAAATTATTCTGTGGACATCTAAATAAATCATTTGCTATACATGATTTTCAATGTCTGTAATTTCTCCACCATACAGCTGTTGAAATATTGAACGCTTGTGTTCAGGCATGCATGAAGCTGAGGGCAGGAGGAGAACAATATGAAGTGGTGAAGGTTGGGGTATGGAAACCTGATCTTTGTGCGTCAGTGTTGCTCTTTTAAAAACAACTGAAGGACCAATACGCCGATGCCTGATTGACGCCAGAGACATCCAGACATTTCGAAATTATGCAGTTGCCATGACAGAAAGCACACAGGTTACTTGATGGAGTGATCTCGAGGCCGGTAAATTGTGAATATGGCCCTCAGTCATCAGTCATTGTCAATGGCATCTAAGGCCAGTCAGGTATTAACATTATGCTGTAGGGTGAACTGGTCCAACAGCATAAGAATAAGGATAACAGGATATACACAAAAGAAAGTTTTTTCATTTTATCACTGGCTAAATCTGTACATTTGTATGATCTGCCACAGCAAAGACATCAAACCGCACATGACTATAGACAGTAGTGTTCTGCAGCCTTTTCTAAAGCTATAGAAGCCCCTCATTGCAATTCATTGTAGCAACTGCTGTGGAGAGTCTGTGAAGCTGAAAAATGCATGTCAGTCGTAAAAAAAAAAAGAAAGAAGCCCCGATTCCCCGAGGGGCACTGAAGCTATGAACCACAAGAAAGAGATTAACCAATGGAGCTGTGTGAGAGAGGTATGCTGTGCATGCTTTCTTTGTCACATACACGTCATTCTAAATATGATTTATTCTTTTAATAAATGTGCAGCAACGCTTTAATATAGCAAATAATCTCAGACAACATGATGTGGTTTATACAACACATTCCATTTTAGTAACAAAACTAATTTATTTCTTACTGCATCTAGCAGAGTTGGTCAAACACTCAACAGTTTAGAAATATGAAGAAATTAAAGCAGTGATCAATCAATCAATCAATCAATCAATCAATCAATCACAGAGTTCAAATCACAGATTACTCACAGTAATTCAATTAATTGTCCCATTATGTTCATTCTGTATTTTTTGCTTGATTTGGAACTTTGGACGTGTTCCATTGTAAGGTGTCTTTTATTTTATGCAGATTTTGTTTGACTTAATGCTGTTTTATCCACTTCCTGTTGAACAGTACAGTGTTGTTTTGATGAAAGGTGCTATGTATCATTATTATTGATAAATTGGGAATTTATGTAAAGATTAACAAGCATAGATGTTTTCATCATTAGATTGAAATCAGCATAAATCAATGCTGGTGCCATAATAGAGCTGCATTGTCCAATTGTAAATCGATGTATTAAAAAACACTCACAACAACACTTTCATCTTAAAAATTAGTGTTAGCATTCTGCACATGCACTTATCCCCATTTATACTTCTTAATTATTAAGCTGAAAAAGTTATGAGTCATATATTTTGAGTTAACAACTGTATCCTCTTTATTCAGTCCAAGTATACAGCTTACTGGATAGTAAACAAAGCAAAGTGTACACTAATTGAATTGAAAGCTGTTACCAATAAGTTCCCTATTGTTGAACTGGACTCAACTGTCATTTAAACGTCATATTCAAACGTGAATGGATGATAGGAAACAACCTGCATGTTTACAGCCTTTTATCTGGTTAGACAGCATCATGATGTACCCATCTGGAGTATCAACACTAAAATATAAAATCATCTATCAATCCATCAATTTCAAGGGTCGTATGTGTTGGACACCTACTTGTGTCATCTATCAACCTCCGAGAGGAAATTCACGGGATTGCACATAAATCTGGTCCCTCCCATTTCTCCGATTCCTATCTACTGTCTGTTCGGAGTGCTAGCACTGTCAGCTCATGAAACATCAGCGAGCTGCAGTGTTTTGTCTCCCCACACCCCCTGCAGGGAATAGGACAGGCACTCAGTTGTTTGATTGTCAGGGCCATTATGTCCCTGTAACATCCCAACGTCCCTGCTTCTACAATTCTCCTCCATTAACATGGGGCTTAGGTTTCCACTTCCTCTTGGATGTGTCGCACTCTGCAACAGATTTGTTTTTAATAAGTGTGACAGGATCCACTTGGCCAGACTGTCAGTGAGGGTACCTGAGAGCAAGAATAGCCATTTAAAACCACACTGCTAAAAAAAAACAAAAGTTGCTCCTGAGTTACGTGATGAAAGCACAGCAGAACTGCCTCCATCTTGATGCTGGTGAGACTGAATCTCAAAGGCGAAAACACCAAACTTTGTGAGTGAACATTCAGGAGGATGGACACTGAGATTGTTCATGTTGGCTGTGTTTACCTCACAAACAAACTGGACTTGACAGGTAACACATGGCCAAAGTCGTCTCATTCAACTTGAGGTCCTATGGAGTGTGCGGTGAACTATTATAGACTTTCTACGACACTATGATGACATCAGCCATATTGCTATGCAGCGGTGTGATGGGGTGGAGGCATATTACAGTCATAAAAGCAGAGTGAATAGATCAGTCAGGAGGGCTTGTGTTGTCCCGGGGTGTCATCTGGACTCCATTGCGGGAAGTGAGAGAGAAAAGGATCCATCTTCAACACCGCTCGTCCCCTCTATGAGGCTGTGGGGGCCATCACCACACACACACACACACACACACACACTATCACTATCACTATATGATTCATTGTATCACGATGGCAATGTGCATAAAATACAAATCTCTTCACACAAAGGTTAACTCACTGGTAAATCAAAATTTCTTCTTCTATTGTTAACCAATCTAGCTATCCAGTCCTCCGGGATTTCATGATTCCATGATCAAAATGAGTGATTTTGCAGCAGTAACATCCCAAATGATGTTGCAAATTCTACGCTTTTTATTAAGATTCACAAAGTATCTATCTATCTATCTATCTATCTATCTATCTATCTATCTATCTATCTATCTATCTATCTATCTATCTATCTATCTATCTATCTATCTATCTATCTATCTATCTATCTAATCTAATCAACCCAATGGAACCTTGTCACATGTGTATTACCAGCTATTTCAAATCATTTAGGCAGAAAGGTAGCAGGGGCAGGAGTGTGTTTAGTAATATTCCACTCTCAGCGCTCATGTCCAGCATAAAATTGAATGTAATGCGACAGCGTAGCTCCAGGTGAAGCTAAGAGAGACTGAAGAGTTTGTGAGTGAAGTTAATCACATGAGCAGAGGCTCACACATCTGTCACTTTAATGAGACAAAGCCTGTGGGAATAATAATGAGTTTACATACAGCTGCAGGAAGCTTTCTCCAAATTATTATCAACAGGCTTTGCACATCCCCCATATCATTTCCCAGAAAGGGCAAAAGGGCACAAATTAATGAATATAGATATACATATGTGCAAAGGTTTGTACACTGTTGGAATTATCTGGATTTTAGTTTATGTCAGTGATCAAATATCATCTGATAGCAACCCAAGTCATGACAAACACAATCTGCTCCAACTGATGGCAGAGCAACAACTGTTATTTTCATTCACATTGTTAAATCATTCATAGTCAAGCCTGGAAGACAAGTTACTGAAATGTGTTCTATTTAATAACAAACAGAAGCTCCTTTAGCACTAACACCCTCAAACCACACTTTCCCTTTGGCTGATCTGATCTGATGTCTGGGTCTTCTGCTGGTCGTGCCATAGCATCTCTCCTCGTTTCAAAAATGTGACGTTTCTTTTTTTGAGACCGCTCTGTTTATAATTCTTTTAGGACTTTGTCTTTTCCAGCAACTTCTGCATATTAACATGACCTTTTTCTCAGATATATAGTACCTATTTTCAGAGAACTGTCAATCAAAGAAAGATCAGTGAAACGATTCATGTTCAAAGATACGTGTAAGTCTGCACATCTCATGTCAGCAGCCACTTCATCTCCTCAATTATTCAGTAAATCAAGGTTTAAAAAAAAAAAGACAAACAATTTACATAGAACATGTAGCCAAGAGTGAGAAATCTTTATTTGACATATTTTTCAAGCTAAGTCTGTGTTGTTGTGGGGGGAGGAGCACATTTCATGATGTCATAATTGTTCTTATGCTGCTGTGTTTGCTAGCAGAGAGCAACCTTTCCCTCTAATAAACCCCAATGGGATCTCAGGGTTCTTGTTGACTCTATAAACACACTTATAGGTGACATTTAGAGTATTTGACATTTCAGTGAGCTCACTCCTTTTGCCACTTTTGTGCAGAGAATGGTATATTTCACGTGTATTCTAAGTTAATCCAACCTGTTTTTGCATTTAGCGTGGATGAAAAGTTCTTTTGCAAGTTTCCCTTTAGTGCTACTCTACAGTTCTTAATAAATAATTCAAGCACTAGAGAAAAATAATGTGGTTGTGTTTGCAATAGATAAAATGGTTTGTCTGCAAAAAAACTATTAAATACATTTAACATGGGTAATATTTAATTTAGCAGCCTTCTTGAAACCTTATATTCATATCATGTTGTAGATGTCATAACTTCAAATAGCCACTGAGGGGCTGTGAAGTTATTTCACAAACACAATTTTATCCATAATAAAAAACAAAACACTGAGTCCAGTTCTATTTGAACTTGATAGGGTTTCTAATAAGTCAAAGAGTGTGATTGTTCATAAGTTGTAAGTTGTTTCATTGTTATGTTTCGAGATCTCACATGAGGAATAAGAGGAATGAGGTTATGTGATAAACTGTGTTATTGGTGGATGATCTAATAGAAGAATAGAATGAAAAAGAATCCTTAAAGCTGTTTGAGTTGACCTGGCGGTGAAAATTGACGGGTGCCTTTCTGGTCCTGGTCCTGGTCCTGGTCCTGGTCCTGGTCCTGGTCCTGGTCCTGGTCCTGGTCCTTCCCATGCTTGTGTGAGTTCCCGCCACTTTCCTCCCACAAGCAAAGCACACAGGTTAGGGTAAAAAGGGAATTGCTCTATGTTTGAATGTGTGTAAAATGAGGTAACCTGTGTGCTTTCCGATCTCTGTGTTTGCACTTTAATAGACCTGGGAGTTGTTCCTGGTGTTCCCTGGATAACAATGTCCTTTTCGGATAAATAAAGTTTTATCTTATCTCTCATCTTTCCCTGCCTCTCGCCCAATGAACACTGGGATATCTTCCATCCCCTGCGACCCTGCACAGTGTAAGCAGGTATAGCATGGATGGATCATTCTGCTGAGCCACATCAGTCAAACTGCTGCACAGCTTGGCCCCTTGGGAGAATATTAGGACATAAATCAACATCCTGACATACTAAAGCAGGTTGAAAAATTAAAACAGTATCAAAAAAAGACATTTGACAGTAAAAACCCTCTGTCAAGGACTGGAAAATATGAGCTAATTCCGTATTTCTGGAGTTTTTGGAACTTAGTCCACTCTCCCTGGTAATCCGATGATGCTGTAGGTGTTTTGTTGACATCGCTGTACTATTCCAGCTGCTTTATTTACACATTAGTAAAGTAATACAGCACAATAAGGCCACCCAGATCTTTGTGAATGCAAAGAGGCGATACATTCATTTAGAAATCAGTGACCTTTGGCACTGGGAGCCTCTGTGCTGCAGTGTGGCCTGGTGATAACTGTGTTTCTTTCTTCATAGGTATTGCATCTTGTGAATATGTGGCATTAAATCAGACACAGCAGAATGTGAGCTGGACCCCCTCCTCCTCCTCCTCCCTCGGCCACACTATGCCACTTCTTGCAGTCTAGCCAGGTCGGATGCTAGAATACGGAAACAAGTCATATGAAATGGCATATGTGATCAGACAAACCAAAAATAAATGAATCACATTTGAGTAATAAGTCGGGTTTGCAGTGCTTGCAGCTGATTGCACATGGAAATCAGCTGTGCAGGTGAGACTGGAAGCAAAGGGCAGGAAAGGAGCAACAGTGAACCCTAGCGGCTGGGATGAGACACGACAAGGATATGTTCGGGCAAAGTCAGTAAACAGAAGAATTATGCAATTAGACTTAGAGTTGTCAAGCTTATATGCTCAGTAACATCCTAGACTATTTTGAGTTTGAACAGCATAAAGAAAGTGTAGAGATAAAGTACATAACATAATTGTGTTTGTACTGTTACTTTTATATCATAATAATAACAAAATACCACATGGGGGCTTTCTTCAGTGTTTGGCAATGGCTGTGTGTGTGTGTATGTGTGTGTGTGTGTGTGTGTGCGTGTGTGTGTGTGTGTGTGTGTGTGTGTGTGTGTGTGTGTGTGTGTGTGTGTGTGTGCATTATTTAGTCTCATAGGCTCTGCACACAGATGTTATGGTGTGATTAACTCACAATAGTTTCTTTAATCCGAATCTGGTGATTAAGTGAACATAAACTCATCTGAAGTCAGTTAAAGCAGCTCAGTTGAAGCCAACAGGATCATAACTAAGAGATGAATAATTTATTTTTCATTAACTTGAGCCTCACTTACACATTTAAAGCCAGTAGCCAATCAACAAACCATTTTTCTAAAACATTGTTATTACAAACCACTTCTCATTACCAAATTTGTTTTAGTCACATGGAATATTAACAAAGACCTGATATAAGAAAAACAACTGACTGCAAATTACAGTTTTTTACAATTACTTTGACATTAAAAGTGGCACAATCACTGAAACCGTTAACTCATGTACCACATTGTTACACAGATTACAAGCACATTCTCTGCTTCACACTGTACACAACAGTTTTAAAATACACATTTTGCAGACTGTTATGTTACTCTACACTGGACACAGCATATAAAACTAAAAGCTCTTGGAAAGCACTGCCATCCTACATGCGTTTGCCATAATTGCCTAAACCTAGTATTTATTGCCCATGTTGTCACCTTCTTTGACACCCTACACACCGTGTACTCACCCCAGGAACACACACACACACACACACACACACACACACACAAACAGTGCAAGTGTGACATTTTAGAGTCTTTAATCATCAGATCCTCATTGAAATGCAAAGAGAAGAGTAGATCCTGGGTAGTGAACTCAACTGACTAAGCCATTAAACTGCAGGGTAATTAATATACCTGTTCCCAGTTGGCCCATTCTGTAATATGTTTCTGTGTATATATATATTCTGTATATACTATAGTGTTCATTTTGATTTATCGCACTACTTTTCCTTGGTGCGGTTTTCTTTGGAATACAATGGGATGAAAAACAAAAAAGCAGGTTCTGGCACATCTTCACTTCTGGCGAGGAGTGTAGAGGAGAGGAGTAATGCTGGGAGAGAAGACTCCAGCCACACTTGAAGTCTTGAGAACACCTTTATTGGAAGAAAAACAACGAGTTTCGGCTCAAGCCCTTCCTCAGAGTCATCAAAACTGAGTAGGGTGGCCAGAAATATCCATTTTCCAGGGACAAGCCACCGAAATACTGGGACTGTCCCCAAACACGCCTGGTCCCTGGAAATGTCCCCAATGGCACATTTTGCAACTAAAATCTATGACTATTACCGGAACAACCTGCACACACGTTGTCATCATTGTGAGAAGGTCTGTTGAGTTTGTGTAGCAGCGATGCCACCCTCATACACCCCAGGACAAGAGCAAAGCAGTGACCACACACACATTAAAAACACATTTAATAAAATCAGATATTTCAATGCTATAACAACAGTGAAACTCTAAATGTTTCTGGGTTTCATTTCATAAACCTGCCCACTATTTTGAAAAATATGTTAATGACTGTAATGTGAGATGTAACATAGGATCCCACAAACACTCATCTGATATAATGAGTGTGAGAACTAATCCTGGAAGGAAATCAATTTTGTCACTGATGATCTTAAAGATGAGAAGAGATGAACACTATCCTTGTCAATAGCAGCCCAAACCTTAACAGAGTGTCAGCTTTGTCAAATGTCGTCACGCTCCAGCAGCCATTAAACATCCCGTCTCTTGCTGACAGCAGCATGGTTGTGCACTGTTATCCAGCTGCCTTATTATTTTGAATAAATCCCCTCTGTGTCAAGCACCGTGCCTGGATTTTAAAACCTAATTTAATTCCAGCGTGATGTAGTCCTGGAGCGGCCTGTGTGTTTATTATGTAACATTACAAAGCATGAGACTGTGATGAACTGCCTTCTGTGTCAAAAGAAAGAAACAGAGAAGCCTGCAGAGTAAATATGTAAATGCTACGTTTCCTCAGAACACTTGACACCACCAGCAACATGAAATGTTATTTTAAAATGATTACCTATTAAATTACAAGTGTCAAACTTTCCCATGGAAAACATTCATTTGGAATTATTGACTCAAATCATTCAATATGTCACATCACTTTGATCAAACCTCCTGGCAATACACATTTGTATTCATGATCCACAGCTGCTCTTGCTCCCCTTTAATTGGATCTAAAGTTAGTAATCTTGTAAAATGAACATAAAAGTGGAAATAAGACTGCTTCTCCTAAAGAGAAACAGAGATTAGAGGATCAGCGTGTACAGCTTTCAAGCAGCCTGCAGTCACATACTGAGCAGACAAAAGTTGTGAGAAAGACAATTTATCTGCTTACCGCTTTGAATAAACTGCACTGTGTATAATCAGGCAATATGAGGCAATAATACAACTGTTGAAACTGTTTATTTACATATAACCTTTAACAGCCATTCAGCCAAACTCCTGCCAACAAATACAGTCACATAGAAACATTTGGAACCTTTTTTAGTCATTGCCACAACCGATTGATATATGTATTGAAATTTAACCTAACAAGTTAATTACAAGACATATTTTGAATACATAAACACATAAAGATACATGTGTAAAAAAGACCCGAAAGAATGTTAAACTGAATTGTGGATGAATGATGAAGATGAACATGTACGCATAATGGCTGTAACTAAAATTCATTGTTATACCTCTAGTTCCTCCAAAGCGAGTTAAACCAGTGTGCGCGTGGGTGTGTGACAGAAATGAAAACTGCCCTGAACACCAGAGACTGTTTCGGTTGAGTATATGTCAGATCTGGATGCATTAGTGTTTATCAGATACCCACATCAACATAACAGCCCCAATCATTCACAACTCTGTCCCTCTCCTGCTTTCCATTATCATTAACTCTATCATCTCTGGTTGTGTCCCTGCTGCTTGTCACCAGATAAGATACGTCATTTGGTCAGATCATAAGAAATTCCACAATGTTATCACACCTAATTTGAAAATGTACTTGCACCTACTCTAACATATCACACACACAAACACATGAATTTAAGGAGGGGGTGCAGGGCAGCCATGATTAGGCGTCGCTGGAGCAGTTGGGGTTCGGTGCCTTGCTCTCGGAAGTTGCCAGTCCAACTTCTTCCACTCGAACGGGGTCCCAGCTGAGTATCCTGAGGACTGAACTACCGCCGCGCCAAAACAGTTGATGGCCAGTACGGGGATCGAACCCGCGACCTTGGCGTTATTAGCACCACGCTCTAACCAACTGAGCTAACCGGCCATATCCCGTCCCGCTAATTACTCCGTACTCAAATCAAACGAGCTTTCATTCAATCATAAACAACTGGACAATTTACCTCCTCTGCTAGTTGTCTTCTAATCCATGAACTGGATGGTAAACAGATTGCTACAGCTGAACAGTAAGAACACAGAGGTCCTTCTTCAATGCACAGAGTGTGATTGTGAACCCACTCTCGATATTCACCTAAGTGTCTTTCAAAAAATATGGGTGTCCACCTGCCACCTGCCAGCCTCAAACTCTGCTCCAAAGAAACTAAATCTGGCTCCGTTGATCATGGTGCTGTACTGGCTTTACTGAACATTGCCTTACCAACATTTGTTTGTAGAAATCACAGGGTAGTGTGTTTTGTGAGGGTCTAAACAGCCCTTTGAGTCATTGTATGCGATATACAGAAACTCGACTAGATGGGAGCATTAAAGCACAGGTTGACCTCTTAATCCTAAATTAATCATGAAATTATCTTCAGTTACATGATGAACTCCTCCTGCTCTAGACTTTGTCATAAACTAAGTCTGACTTTACCTTTCGTCGATATACAGGCAACAAATTTAAAAGGCGCTACAGCCTCAGATTTATCCTCAACTATTTGTCAGAAGTGGAATTAATGGGATAGAAATCTAAAGCAATTCCTAAACGATTTACAATGTGCAATAACACAATTTTCAGTACAAATAGTTCAACAGGACTTCTATTGGCCTGTACTGTCTCAACTCTGAGGTTTCCAGAAACTATGGCTTTACATTACGCTAAAACATTACACCATTTAGAAAGAACGTTCTTTAATGAGTCAGATGCTTATACACACACACAGAAACAAGTGAAGATGCTGGGGATTGAACTAAAACCCTCAAACAGTTACATACTAACAGCTAAAAGCTAAAGAAACATGAATATTTATTTGTAAATGTAAATAACAGAACAATCATGCATCTTGGAAGAAAGAGTCAAGTTCCTCCGTCATCTCTGCTACATCCTGGGAGGGGTTGGTCGTCGCCGCCGCCGCCGCTGCTGCAGGAGCTGCTGCCGGTGCTTTGCTGACAGAATTGTCCTGCGCCCTCTGTGGAGTTTCCATCTCTCGCTTTATCTCCTTGCCTCCGCTCAAGACTTTCTGGCTTTCTATGAAGTACTGGTTTGGATGATTGAGCGAGAAGCCCGACTCTTCAATCTGTTCATAGGAAACAAACAAACAGAGGGGGGGGGGGGGAAGAAGACACGTCAAATAAATAAAATGTTGGATTATGGGGACTATAAATCTACTTATTACAACTCAAACGTGATTATTGATTATTGATGAAGGCAGGGGCGGCCGGCATCACAACTGGTCAATAATTCTTGTCGGCTTGTCGGAAATGTAGGGAGTGAATCTGTGGTTGACTCGGGCTGTAATTTGCTTGGAGGGCTGCCGTTTTGTTTGAGGGAGTCTGTTTTACAGTGACCCCTTACATGTTGTGGATGTTTTGTAGATTCAGCATATACAGTATATAAATACAGATTCAACAGCTCATAGACTCGACTGTCATAAGATGATTATGTAACTGTATGATCAACAAAACTGCCAAAGAAGTTCTAAATGGACAGAGTTTGGTCCTAAAGAGCCAAATTGAAGTCAGCAAGAGTGAGACGCACTATTTTGTGTTGTTGTTGTGTGTGTGTGTCTGTGTGTGCGTGTGCGTGTGCGTGTGCGTGCGTGCGTGCGTGCGTGCTTGCTTGCTTCAGATTGACGTATTCGCATGTAATGTGACCCAATAAAGTTTCTTCTTCTTCCCCTCCTCGACTGCAGCATAGCGTGCAGTCAAAAAAATTCCAATCTTCTAGATCCTCTATTTTCAGTGCAATTAACTGGGAATGTGTACAGCTTCGAAGAGTAAAATGACAATGACTTATCAGCAGGATACACAGCTACTATCACTATTAAATGGGTAAGTGATGATCACCCAATTAAGGTTAATAACACATTACTCTCACCGCGGCATGTGGTTAATGCAGTGTGTGATTGGGAATCTTTACTAACATCTCATGACCTGTGTGGGCAACTGTGTGTGACACTGTGGGCCAGATTATTAAGGGTTTTAAGGGGGACTTTTAAGACAGTAAGAGACAAATACTGTATGTCCATATTTACTCAGTAGTGAGTAGTAAACACCTCGCTAAAATGGAAGCGGAATCATTCCTCTACATGAAAAACAGACAGATTGGATGTGACGGAAAATGGTGTTGAGCTATAACAGACTAGTGGACAGAATGTTTCAGAATTCGAGAATAAACCAAGTCAAAGCTATAAGCCTATAACTAAAGATGGATGCGGTGTCGTTCAAGGTCCCTCTTGAGCCTTTAAGTCATTTCTTGACTGGCAGAGATAACCCCAATTACTCCCGGCTGCAAATTAAAGAGGCACTTACATTGTGTGTCAACTCAAAGTACTTCTGACACGCCAGCTGATAGTGCATTCCTTTCACCAGCTCCAAGATCTGAAAAGAAAAGAGACAAAAGCTTGAAACGGGCGAACTTCTACAGCCCAGAGAGAAAATATGACATGAAGGAGTGACCAATAACACTGCTTAGCCACAAGCTGTTCTCAAATTTACTGCTTAATAATCTAGGATATGAAGGTGTTATAGCTTACATAGTGACAGTCCGTACAGTTTCTCCAGAAAATGTGTGTGACAATGTGTTGGTGTTTCAGTGGATTTAAGGTAGTATGAAGGCAGAAAGAGAAAAAGGACGTCAGAACATCCTTTAATTGGTTCTCACTATTCAGCAAAGTCCCAGAACTCTGAATGCAAATTCAACAAATCACAGCCTTTTCTGTGATGCTGCATAATTTCTAATTTTACTGAATAATTTCCATTTTACCTGATGGATTTCACAAGAAAGGGGCGCACACAGAAGTGCGATTCCTGAGGATTGACTTCCTGTTTTATAAGATGATTATCATGCAGTAATGTTAAGACCCAGCTGGCTCTTGTAAACATTGCCTTTTCCAAGAGTTACATTTGTTTTTCTAAACGTGTTAACATTAATGTGAGATGATCAAATATTGTAATGCCAAGTGACAAAAGAAAGTTTAAGGTTGCTAAGGTTTCTATGCATATTGTTTGTGTTTTGTATGTCATTGTTGTGTTTAATGGGGGGAGAAAACAACACTAAATTTGTTGCAAATCAGGATTCAGTCATTTTAATTGCAAAAGAAAATAATAAATTGTGAACTCCTGGGCATTATGCATCATAAATGCAATATAGACTCAAATAAGGGGATAAACAAGTGCCCCCTGTATAATAAACTGTAATGTAATACACTCTTAAAAATGAAGAAATAGACATGATTCGTAATGAAGCAGGGAGTCAAAGACCCAAAGGAAGAACAAACACACAAAGTCCTTCAGAATCAAAAGGTTGCAGCAATTATGTTAAACCTAGTGTATGTGTTCAAATTATTTTTTACAGTTGAGGGGAAAATTAGACTGGCTCAACACGTGAAGACAGCAAGACTGTGAAAACCAGATGACAAAGGCCTGCAGCAGCAGCAACAGCAGCAGCTTCCCCACTGGTGGAGATGTTAAGATGTTAATCTTTGCATTTCAAGTATTTCTGTCAGTGTGGGCAAAACTTGCCCTGGGGAAAAATCCGCAAAAGCTCATCTCAGGGACAAAAATAAATCAAAGGTCCTTGGCAGACTGAAAGCTTTGTATGAACCTGTTACCATTTGGAGCCTTTATTAATCACTCCATCACTGGAGGTGCCTATGTTTCCCTCTGCACGCTTAATAAGGGAGCCGCTATGAGGGGAATGAGTTGTTTGTTTCTGCTTGTGTGTATTACTTATTTTGAGTCATCTGGAGTCCAAAGCTCGCCTGTGCACATATGCATTTGTGGGAGAACCTTTGTAGTTTGAACTGGCAGAAAATTACAGTAACTTTTATGCAAACTTGGTGTTTTACAGTCTGGGGTCCATATGGGAGAGAAGTTAATCCATAACGTACAACCTCCTAGCAGTAGAATGAATGAATGAATTACCAGTTTATAAGTTATTCTTTTACTATCTAATGCATGCTCTGTCTTTGTTAAGTTTACAAGTTAATCAGGTCATTTACACTGTGTTTTAACATGCTTTCTTAATATCCAGATACTGTGTTCACCTTCATGTTCACTTCCACTTAAGGAGATAATTAGATGATAAAGCCGTCGGACCATGTGACCGCTTTTGTTGCTGGCCCTAATGGACTCCGTTGTAAAGCGGTGTCTAATGGTGTCAGCAGTATAACCGGGGATTCAAATGGTAAAAAGGTCATCAATTGTGTCTTCCACTTTATATAGCAACCAGATATGATGAAAAAAATATCTATTGCAGAGAATAAAAAGCGATGTTTGCCAATTCTGGAATATCTTTGTTCCACAGTTGACAGGAGTGATGAAGATCAGTTAAGATCACGATAGGACCCACCTGACTGATCCCGCTCGGAGACACCTTGTAGACTTGAAGCTTTTGCTTCAGCAGCTCTGGGTCACTGTGTCTGAATGGACAGCCTGCAAAACAAAATGAGAATTAGAAGATAAATGAGCCATAATTGACCTAAAAGGGTTGATCATGACGAGTAGCTCATCTCATTAGTAATAACTGTACTTGTAACAGATGTCAACTCACCATGATGGTCACCTTGACTGGGCGGGTTTGACAAAATCACCTTCATACAACTGAAGGGGGTGTAATCTGCTCGCTTGCCTTCTTTCCCAAACATGTGGCGTATGCCGTAGGCGTACGCTTTGTCAAACTACAGCGCGAGGGAGAGAGAGAGAGAGAGAGGGACAGGAGGCATTAGTGAGGATGAGAGAACGAGGGGGACAAGGTTACGGTGAAAACAGACATCGTTGTACATCATGTCACTTTTGACACAGTGTTTTCCTCTATGAAATATAGAGCTATTAGAGAGAACCTGCTGCACAGGTACCGCCACACTCCAGATAGCTTTGACTGAATTATGGCCCCACTTCCCTTTCCAATGCTTTTGTCCGTTGTCCCAATAAGTGATTTATGGAGTGATTAAATATGTTTCACGTATTTAAAAGAAATAAGACATTATTTACAGTATATTTGTTGTACCAATTGTCATGTATTTGGGAGTGATGGCTGTGAGGGAAGTGCCCAAACATACACAGGCCGGGTCGGTCTCATGTTGTTTGTGCCGGTGTGTGTTTGTGTCCATGTGCCATAAGAAAATGAAGGATTGTCGTTTAGCTTCAGTGGTTTAAAGTCCTGTTACGATGGATCCCATTATAGTTCTGGGAAGATTTCTTTTTAACTAAGAAAGTCAACGATCATCAACCCCATTTGTATGAAATTCACTGAAAACATGAGATGAATTACAGCTTCTCCATTCCTACAAATAAAGCCATAAAATAAGAACAGTGCGCTTCAAATGTGGCAGAACACAAGGACTTTGACCACAATCTGAATCTTGAACACATCAAAGTTGGAATAATACCCTTGAACCTGATAGAAGAGTAAAACTGCAATGACAATCTAAATACCCATAAAAGCTTCTCAGTACAATAAATCAAATATTAATTACATAGAGCTTCTGAGGATAAGAAAGGACATATCAAGCTTTAAGAGCTTCCAACTCCACATCATAATCACCATTGGAACTCCACTAGCACTTATGTACTGTAAACGTAATGTGCTACTGTATTTCACTTGCATAACATCTTGGTTTTGTTCAATGTTACATTTTTCAGTATAAAAACAGAATCGTATAAGCAGAGCAACTACTTTTACTCATTGTTCTTCTTAAAATGTTACAAAATAAAACAGAAAAAAAGTATTAAACCATTTGTTTGTATGCCTGCTCCATCTGTGTTTGAGTGGTTCGGATCTCAGGGGTGAATTTGAGTTCAGGCAGACAGAGAGAAGGAATCGAACAGCACCACCGTCTCTTATACGTGCGAGTATCTGTGTGCTCGCATAAGAGGGACAGAGACGGACATGCACTTAAATTGTGGAAGGAGTCAGCAGGATAGTTACTAAAAATCCCATAATCTCATCTTGATCTCTGCTGCTGACTCCAGTAAAGAAAAATCCCCTCTCCCTCCTCTTCCTGTATAAAAAATGATCTCCAAAATACAATTGTATATGCAATGTCATGTAAAATTTTTGCTTCAGTAAAAACAAATAGCAAAAAAAAGAAGAAGAATCCCTTTATATTTGTTTTTACACAAAAAAACACTGTCGAAATTTTCTGTAGCCTAACACTAATCTTAATATATAATATAAATGAAGAATGTATATCAAAGTTACAGTGCCATGGAAAATGATCTACTTCATCTTCAAACTAAATTGAATAAGTCAAGCACCAACTGGCCCTGTGTGACAAACTAAATAAAATAGCACCTTTTAAATGAGGTGTAGTAGGCTGAAAGGTGTCAACAAGCAGCATACCACGCATCCATTAGAGGAAACTAACATGCACCTCTTTCCAGATGGACCAGATATAAATGAACATTTGGTTTGTCAATGTACAGGTGCGTCTCAATAAATAAGAATCTGGTCGTCTTCCCCATGATTGTGTTTAGGAAACCTCAGCAGGTGATTTGAGTTAACGAGCTGATTAGAGTGTGACAATGCCAGGCTACAATATTAAACTTTTTCACAATATTCTAATTTTCTGAGATACTGAATTTTGGGTTTTCATGAGCTGTAATCTATAATCATCAAAATTAAAACAAATAAAGGCTTGAAATATTTCATTTTGTGTGTAATGAATCTTATATATACAAGAGTTTCACGATATTCTAATCTATTGAGCTGCACCTGTATATATTAATGCAAGACTGGATATCACAAAGGCACAGCGGGGGGTTCTCTCTTACCCTGAGAAGCTCTACATAATTAATATTTGATTTAGTGTAGTAGTACTTAAACACTTTACGAGTATTTTAATTGTCACTGCAGTTTAACACGACTATCCAGTCTCCCTGTGCTTCTACGTTAAAGAATCTGTGGCTCCGCCGCATTGGGAAACCCTTTGTGTAATCTTAGACGTACCCTGATACAACGGACATTAAATTTGAGGGGATTCAGCAAATCCGAGTTTAAGAGAGTCTAAGTACAAATGATGTAGTATAGTTGAAGAGCCGCAACCCTTCTAATACCTTTTAGTCTCTGTAGCCTCAAACCTATTAGCCGTTTCAACCTGCACTAGATACCCATTTCCAGACGAATGAGAATGCACAGAAGGCACAATGTCAGTCTGATGTACTAAAAAAAAGATTGGAGCTGCAGAGAGTACAGAAACAATGATAGAGTCACAATAGCGCTCGGTAACACAGCTACGATTACTAAATACTTGCATGGTCATTAAAACAAAAAAGACTTTTTAGGTATCGCAAAGTATACGCACCAGTATATGTACATTTATAACCACTAAACACTGTTGGTTCATCTGTGTGTGTACATATTAAAATAATATTTCTATAAAGCGCCATAAAACCCAACCACATAACAAATCCTTTATATGGTTTCCTAAAGCAAGTGAGAGGCCAGGAGTCAATAAAATCATAATGAAATACCATAATAATAGTTTATAATAGCAAGTTTAGGTGCACTTAAATACTGCAGTAAATCAGGATTGTTAATCATTGTGTTAATGGTTCATGTGATTGAAAGTGGCATGTAAACTTCTAGAAGGAAGACACTTCTACATGCATTTCCTCAAAGGACAATTCTACAATTACGCACAAACGACATGTACTGTTCCTATCTACAATACTCTGAAATATTGAGTGACACAAATGAAGACGGACAAACCTCATCTAATGAATCGGTTTGTAGCACTGGGAGAAAGAAACGGTCCCAAATTAATTAACGTCAGTAAACACAAGCGGTTCAAAAGCAGGCCTGCCCACCCCCAAAGGCTCCAGCACACACCAGCACATGGCACAAACATCACTCCTCCTAACGAACTGGGTAACTTCGCCGGAAAGAAAAATAGATACATCAAGTCGATTTCATCAATTTTCTATCTCCCTCCAGTCTAATATTACAGTGGCTCTCCCTCCAGGCCTCCCTTTCAGCATCACTGCCTCCCATCTTTTTCCTCTGTGCCTGTCGCATACTAATGAGGAGGCTTTGTGCAGCCCCGACGCAAAGTGCAGTCCCTGACACAACACATACATCAATGTGAGAGCTGTGATCTTGTCAGCGACCATTCTGCGCCTCGGCCCCCGTGGAACAAGAGCCGGACTCTGTGCACGGCCGCTCGCATTAACTCTGGAAGGTTATACAGTGCGAAACGCAGTAGGAATGTGGTGTCAAATAGTCAGCCGGCTGTACTTTCTTTGAAGCTCTTAATCAAGGCCAATAACACATACTGAGATACTGCTATATTACTTTGTAAATGAGCCTCAGCGGGAGTCAAAGGCAAAGATGATTATTCAGCCAGCGCAAAAGATAATGGAATTTCTGTGAAATGCTAAAATCTTTTGTTCTACATATATATTGCCAAGTATAAAGGAGCCACTTCTGATTTTTGAACTTTTGTACAAATGAGTTCTGTCCACGTACACTTATAATGTTTACAATATGAAAACAGCAAGACTCAGATAAAGGCAGTAGGGTAGAATGCATTTCCCCCTTCTATTGTGTCAGACTGAAGAGTTTAGAAACTTGACAATTCTGTCAAAACCCAACTTTGAACCCGAATGTTCAGAAGCTGTCGGAAGATACACACAAAATGTTTAACAAGTACATTTAAGCACGAAGGCTTTCATCAGTACCTTGTCTGCATCCACCTTGCCCCTTATGAACTCTGACCTCCAGAACTGCAGAGCCTGGTCCAGAGAGAGGCCGATACCTTTGAGGAAGAGGCCGTATTGCATGCGGCCACCGTGGCGGAGGTGGTGGTTCTCTCTCAAGGACTGGTGGAGCTGCCTCATGCATAGAGGGAAGGACTTTCCTGAAAGCTGGGGGGAAGAAACAACAGTTAATTGCACAAGATGGCTTAGGAAAAATGAATATAAATATGCTTTAAAATCCGTGGGTTAGAAGGGAAAGATTTAAGGGGAACCACTTGCGAAGGGGGAAACTGCAAAAGTAGCTTACAGTGTCCATAGCTCTGAGCCACCAAGATAACTATCCAATTTCTATCCAGGTCATCACAGAGACAAAGTGAGAAGGTCAAGGTAAAAAAGACCACGGTGTGACATTTAGAGAGAAGACTGTCATTTCAACTCACTGAATCGATCTGTTCCAGAGAGATTTTCCCAACATTCTTCTGGATGCTATAATCCTGCCCCACATAGGCGTGACTGAAAGGAGAAAGAAAAACAACAACACATCAGGTTGTGACAAATAAGACTGGAAATTTTACCATCACATTCGTCAAGTTAAGTCAATACCTTCATTAGACTCTGCCCCAAAATCTGACATTGTAGAGTAATGAAACGTAAAGTCAAATAGCTAGTTGCCGACAGTGACGATCGCGATTACTTTGTCGAGCTGCGAGTGGTTTATCTTTGGAAAGGAACTTATGTTTCGCTTTAGAGATGTTCTCCAATGAGTTCTCAAAGTAGTGTACGTCAACTGTGACATCATCCATGATTCCATTCGTGCCTCCCATTACTATAACTTGGTAATGCCAATGAAAATTAAAACTGCTAATTGTGTAGAAATGAAATTAAAGCACGCTATGCAAATACCGGCCACTATAGTAGTATATAAGATAAGAAGATATAAGATAATAAGATCTACATACTTGGCTAATAAATGCTTCCGATTCTATTATATAAAGCATTGCTTATTTAGACAGGGTGGAATACAAACTGCGACCAAAATGTAAAACAATACAAATGAGTTCCCTCAGATAAACCCAGAGTAAACCAGATTAAAAATCTGTTGGTAGGATCTTGGTGGTTTTAATTGTCCTAATTACTTCAGGAATGCATTAAGTTCCGTCATTGTAGAGATTAAGATGGCCAGCAACTTAGATCCTATTGTGGATTTGATTAAAATGTGCCGTTTCTGTGAAAACAAAATATAATTAACAAGCTGGCATTGCACCTAAAACACCGCAGGGCTGAAAATCCATCAAATAACAGTGAATACCATGTTTTACTAATAAAGGACTCAAAGAGATGCAATACCCAAGGCACAAAGTCTGCAAGTTTATTAGGCAGATTCAGACGTTATTGATCACATTTCACTCTTAATGATATAGTGCCACCATTGGGTTAACTGATGCTTCTTTTTGCATAAGAGGCGAGTGTAAATGTTCTGTAAATGTACTTCAAATCATGAGATAAACGTGTCTATTGTTACATTCCGAGCCACACAGATTCAGGTTTGGTCTCGCTGTGTTGCACTGGCGATGTTAATAGATGTTGTTGGCCTCTGGGCAATGTTCAAAGAGTTACAATAAAGACGGCGTCACATTTAATTATGTAAAACACAGACACAAGAAGTAAATGCCTCTAATAATGTGACTAACCTGAGGTGGTTAAGGAGCGGATGGAGTCGTTCATCAGAATGCACCGCTGGTAGAGAGCGGGCGGTCAACTGCAAAGGAAACGAGAAACAAGGATAAGTACAGAGAAATAAAACAGGCTACGTCACATGATTAAACATTATTACAGCTTCCAAACACTCCAGGGAGTTAGGATAGGCAGTCTACAATCAGCATGTGCCAGGGAAATCTTTATTTAAAACCACCTTCACATAAATTCAAGGTATATTAATGTAGTTAATAAAGTCACAAACGGAGTAGGCCTGGAATAAAAAGGATTTTCTCAACTAAATCTTTCATTTTGGTACATAGAAAAGACCTGAAGTGTTGTATATTAAGGGTTTTCCAGATCATTTGATTGCCTGACTTTATAGTCCACACCTGAATTTAAGAGTTTGGAGTGTCTTCATTCAGGCCCAAATAATAATAGAGAGATTTTCTTTCTGTTAGTGTGTCAAATTCGGTTAGTTGACTTTCGATCACTGGAATGACCTTCGTCTTCCTACCCGGAGGAAGCCACCTTGGCTGCTGTTGCCAAGAGATAATATTGATAATTGGCTTCCATTTCGTTTATTTGAGGCGCTTGCATTGTGGTTTCCCCCTCCTCATTTATCAGTGCATTGTCTCTAACAGATTTACTGCCAAGATCACAATTGTCTGATTGTTCTTTCTCAGCAGGGAAACCTCACTGGTGTGGTTGATCCCAGCGACTCGTACAGGCCTTAACTTAAACCGTCTCTCTACTAATTCTATAGTATGACTACAAATTCCTATGCACCCACAGTCTATGGCTGGAAAAAGCACGTAGCTCATTATCTTTAAATAGCCCCACCTTCCATGCATTGCACTCAGTTACTAAGGCGATAATATGGGCTGTGAACGCTTGCCAATAACATTTAGTGCCACTACAATCAAAGTAGCTTTCCACTTAGCAAACAGAGGAGGCCACAGTCTCACACTTTTCAACGTAGTCCAATACAAAACACAGAAACACTTTTGTGACCCCAGCGTAAAAGATTAAGTATTAGACTACAGCAAAAGTTCTCACATCTAAGTTTTAAGTCTGGTTCAATTGAACTGAGGGCCGATTAATCTCTTGGTATGGCGGTAAGCATAGTCATAATCATTGTACATTCTTAAGATGCACTAAATCTCGTTTTTGGATTCAGAATATCACATAAAACTGCTTCACTTCCACTTCAAGCATGTGTAACTCAGAGGACATATACAAACCAGGTTACTAGATAGTGTTGATAGTGTTACTCTGATAAGAAGTTAATGTAGTCGGTCAGCATTTTCTTTTTAAGCATCGCGGGATTTGAGAAGAGACCAGCTTGTACTGGAGAACAAAACACTTACTGTTCCTTCAAAGCTGAGCTGAAGTTATTAGTGGCTTATTAACAGCCAGACATGTTTACATTAGAAATATATCTGCTGTCTTGTCTGCTTGCTCTGTTTTCTCTTGATTTATCTTTTGTAATTGTAAGTATTTATTGATTGTTGTGTTCCGTGTCTGTGCACGCCTTGGATATAAATTCAGTATGAACAGAGTGTTGGCTTTCGTCTCATCTTATATCTTGCCGACTACTTTCGTTTGTCTTATTTTTCAATTTATATTGTAATTTTGGTTATTGCGCTCACTCACCACATCACTGTGAGCTTCAATGATGTCGTGATATTTCATCTTGCTTATTTTGTGCTTATATAAACATATTCAGGGTAGATTTTAATACCTGGCAAATGTCTTATTGTTGATTAATGTGCACTGTCCCTGACAAATTAAAACAAAACAAACTGTCGCCGAAGTAATGACGAAGAGAAGAGAAGGTACACTCCTTCTGTTGTTGTTGCATGTTATTTAGTTCACATAACTTTGATTAGGCCTGCACAATATGGGAAAACGATACAATCCAGTAGTTTTGCTGTGTCCTTCTGTTGTTAGATGTATTCAGGCCATATTTGTAGTTGTGTTGCTGTTCTTTATTACCACCAGGTGTAATAAAATGAGATGTATGTGTACGAGATGTGTGTGTTTAACCAATGAGTTGAAGCAATGTAGTCATGCATGTAGTTATTCCCTTCTAATCATGTTCCAATTCATCAAGTTCCAGTTTTTACAGCTCTCAAGCTAAATTAAGCTAAAAATAAAATGTCTGGTGGTCTTGGTTGCTGCTATGAAATGAAAAGATAACAGCTGGTAGCTACAACTATGAGAAAATCAATGCAAAACCATGAATCTGTAAATGTCAGGTAATGTAATGTATGGCTACGCAGTGAAGGTGTGAGTCATCAGATACACTGGTTCTATAAAAGCGATGATTATAAGCCAGGGGGCCCAATGATTGCGACACACGCCGTCTGTTCACAATACTTAACAGATTGTGGCCTCATTAGTGATTAAGTCAAATTTGGCAGACGCAATCAGTTCACTTCACTGTGACTCACTCACAGTCAAGTGAAGTGTGTGGTCACCCCTAACTAAACGAACCTGACAGCTGTGTGATTGATACATGTCAGGTTTTGGAGAATTAAATGTTATGCAGGAAAATCCGGAGATACTTCAAATGCTTAGAAATTAACAATTCATTTCCTGTTATTTGTTGCCCAAAATCATCTTTATCTTGTATAACCTGTTCTGTAGCACTGGAACTGAATGCATACAAGATGGCTCCGGCTATTGGGGCTGACTGGGAGCACAGCTTGAAGGACCAAATAAAAGTTTGCTGAGGGGTGTTTGGGAGCGGGGATTTGAGTTTGCTGCATGCTTTTGTCTGGTCAGCTGTCAGAATGAATCACCACTATGTACAGAACCTCAGCCACTTCCTCACACACACACAAGATGAAGAATGCCTCTGGTTCCACATGCCTCAGGGTGTCAATGTGCCGCATGAGTACACCAATATTTGTGCCTTCGCAGAGCCCAAAATAAAACTGTCCACAGTCTGCCCTCTGGACATCTTACATTATATTCCACTCATTACCTCTGCCAAGGACGCTATGTCTTCACCCCTGTAGCTTTGTCTGTTAACACGCACGAGTACTCGGAAATGAATGGACTTTCATTCAATTTAGTGAGCGATTGAGCATGGACGAACCCAACGTTTAGTGGTGATCCTGGACATTTTTCCCCCAAATTTTCTTAGACAGCGGCATGGCTGTTTTTGTGACATTTCACATACTTTTTGCAAAAACAAGTGGAAAGATATGGAACAAATAATCAAAAAATGAGGCCCTATGACATCATTGCAACTCCAGTCCACTTGTACTCTACCTCAGGGTCTACGTATAAAGTTCAACATCAATAGTAGGGATAACACAACCTTCCTCCCTTCTCAAAAAAATTATCTCCAAAATATCCTACACCCGTACGCACATGTCATGTACAATGTCTGCTTCAATAAAAACAAATTGCAACAGAAAAAATAAATAAATAAATACAAAAAAATAAAAAGATGAGGCGCAGCTTTATAGAGCATTAGAGTAAAACTCCATGATAGACTGAATACAGAGCTAAACATAAAATACTTGGCTTGTGAGCTGTACACACTGCCATCTGCTGACCAGTACAGGAATGAACATTGATCTTCACATTTATGACAGAACAAGGCTGGTTTTAATCATTTTTAATGTGTTGCTATTCTGTATTATTATCATAGTTATTAAATCTTATAGCTGTAAGGCTGCTCCTCTGCTTTGTTCTTTATCATGTTTGCTACTTTGATTTGATTACTTTTTGGTGATGGTTTCCAACAGCACTCGATTTTGTTGGAACATATTACACAGTATATAATGGTTATCTTCATTTTAAAAAAGGAAACTGGCACTAAAATTCATTTAAACTCTTGAGAGGAGCAGTTGTAAATTAATTTCAAGAACCTTTTGACCTCAATAACCGAAACTGATTTGATCCTGGTGTGACTGCATACGTGGGGACTAAAATATAATTCATCTTTTCAATCCGAGTAATGAGTTGTCCACACTTACTGCGAGCGCTTTAGACAGACTGGTGCGGAAGTCATTGAGAACAATGGTGACAATGTCCTGCTGAGGAATGTAGACGTAGCCTGCTTTGAGGTAAACTCTCCTCGTTCGGACCAGATCCAAGGCATCTTGAAATGGCACCTGAATAAAACATGATTTGAAGATATAATGTAGTCAAAAGATATATATGAAGATATAAATGTTACCACTCAGAGTAACGGCACAGATTTACATTGAAATTCCATTCAAAAGTGAAAGGTTTATATACTATGAATCACCCAATTTGGTGTAACTCACTTTGTAGAAGTCTTGATCCTCCACTTTGATCCCGCTGACGGTGTAACTGGATTTGACAAGTTTATCCGAAAGAGCCTTCCTTTCCTCAAGACTGGTCTGAAAAGTTATTGATGAATATGATAAGTTTCAGTGACAAGCAACAAAGGCCGAGGGGGTGTTTGTACATTAAAAGGTTATAGTCCAGGGAAACCAAATAATTTCTCAGAGAAATGTTCCATTTTCAGCCATGCTAGACTTCTGTTATGTGCAAAATTGGCTTCAAAAAACATCCCAACAAAGAAACCTACAGACTTACCGTGTCATACTGCAGATTGTGTCTGTGCAGAAATTCCAGTTTTTGTTTTGGATGTAGGTCATTGAAGCGGTAGCGGAACAGATCAACTTCCTGTTGGATGAACCAGCGCCTCAGATCCTCCCTTAAAACATCACATTGGAAATAATCCTTTTATTTAGTTACATTGGAACAACGCAGTCATTTTGCAACAAATAGTGTAGAAATGAAAGGCTTACGTCTGGCAGTAGGCGAGCCTGAGGATGAAGTGGGAGATATGGTCCTTTCTACGTTTCTCATATTCACTTGGTCCGCCCTGAGGCTTTCTATCCTCCTTGATCGGTTAAAAGAGAGTTTTGTTACTTTTGTTTTGTTACAAAAACAACTTTTTTATTGTTTTCATATATTTCATTGGTGTTAAGTTAAATGCTGCTTTTTTTGTGATTTTGCAATTAAAAACACTGATTTTGCTGGGGTGATTTCCTGAACTTTACGGCAAAAACTGCATTTTTATTGTCGATAAGTCACAACCTTTGACCTTTTTAATTTCTAGACACAAAGTCTAAATAGTAACCCTGTTGTTTAAGGAGACACCTGGAGAAGAGTGTGCAACCTTTATACCCAGCTGCTGTCCACTTCCATCTCCTGGTGTGCAATATGATACTAAAGAAACTAAAGAAAGACAAACTAAACCTTAAAGTCTGTTATTTCACTCTCCTTTTTTCTTTAACATGTTTCATATTCATTGTTTGTACATATATTAAACCAAATAAACGTTTAAAGTTAAATGAAGTGCTGTGGGGTGACTTGTGTGTAAGGAATGTGTTTGTCTTCCCCACACATGATTTTGATCGTCTTGCAAATTATGCGACAAACTGGGGAATTATGCAGCATCTCGGAAAAATGCAGCCTTTTGTTGAATTTGCATAAAACCTCAAATGTCAAAAATACTTACAGTGTCTGATCTGTAAGGGAACTGTAGGTTTTTGGACTCCTGGTCCAGTTTCTTTGTGTACTGCTCAGATGCTTTGACGAAACTCACTCCCAGATTCTCAATGGACTTCAATACTGTAATGGGAAGATGGATGTTAAAAATAAGATTTCAGATTACTGAGGAAGAAAATACTGCTTGATTAACCTGCTTGGTTCTCTGGATCGCAGCAAATTTCCTGAATCTAAATTCAATTACACTGACATGAGACAAAGCTCTTACATTTCAATCTGTCTACGGCAAATCCCTCAAATTCAACCAGTGAGATGTTTTCAAGTGGGGGCTGCCCATAGAACTGCACATTGTGTCCATAAAGCTCCGCCTGAGGATTGGAGAGGATCTTTCTCCTTCTCCCAGAAAACAGCATGGTGTCTGACAAGGAGAGAAAACAATCATGTTAAGGAAGTTTAAGGGATGTCACTCTAGTAGTAACTATGCTGACATGTTGTCAACATCTGGAAAACAAGTTATGTGAATGGGACACAGACCGGGAAAGCAGTTGTGTTTACCGAATCAAAATATCAGAAAACTAATCAGGAAAGGCAACAAATAGTTAACTCTATGGTGAGAGCACATAAAAGAAATCCTTAGAGAAAACATTCAACCATGACACTACCGTAATTACAAGTGTAACAATGGGGCCATTTTACTTAATTAATGTTATTGTGTTGCATAATATGTGAAAATTCAACAAATCATCTTTACTGTACACGTATGTCTGAGTTAACTTACACATAGCTGTAAACCTTCACTAAATCCAAGACGGATTTATAGTTACTGTGTTTGACTATAAACCCTTTAACGGACAGTAGTGACAGCTGATATTGACACATCTTTATTACAACGGGGATCATTAAGTTATCAATAGGCTGATTAAGTTTTGAATCGGACGTTTTATTGACCTACTACACATCAAAAGAATGCACAAATAAATAAATCGATTACCTTTATTGTTTCAAATGTCGTGAAATGTTGCTAACGCATAAACTACCTTCAAACGCTACTCAGAAGACACCAAATGTACGGCGCTAAATAAGAACCGCGTTGTGCTTCGAGCAAGTTGCAAAAATACAAGGATAACGATAAATTGTTGAGTTTTTGTAACGTTACCGATTAGAAAGTAGCGTAGCTTGTGCCCAGATTAATCCCGCCAAACAACAAACGCGGGTAAGAAAATGACGTATTAGATCACGTCTTCCGCCTCGAGTCTACGCTCAATAGAAGAGCGCTCGATTTGTTGTTCCGATCCAGCCGTCTAACCAGCCACTCCCCTTAATTTATCGTGGACAATATTAAACATAACCTTGCATGAGAGATTGTTACTAGGTTTATTTGTTTACCTCCATTGAAATATTTGGATCCTTAAATATATTCCAGCGCGTTGATGAAATGTTATCACTGTTGTTGATGTTTCTTCATAGTGTTCAAGGCTTCACTTTATGCATTAAATCCAACGCACCCATAACATAGGTTTGCCCCAAACCGGAAGACTAGCGACAGTTCTTCTTCTTATTTTATTCAAGGCGGTTAACATCCAAAAGAAATATGTAGTACCGCCACCTACCGACCTAGATTGCGGGTAGACCAGACACTAGTATTGTTGACATAGAAATGAACAAATATCTGATATTAGTGCAATTGGTTAATAGGTGGAATAGAATATTTCTCTTGCTTGTTAATTAGTACCACATATGAACCCACCTACAAAAAACGGAAATATATCTGTATAGCTAGTACAATTTCAACGAACATGTTGATCAACATTTGTTATAGTTGTAATTGTTGCTCTACTTCAGCATTTGAAAATCTTTTTTTATATGGTTAGCATTTTTCAGCATTTCTTCATAATTTCAGTCTTTATCATTGAACTTTCACCTTAGTTCTAAGCTATGTGTATGCATGTGTATTTGTCTTTTTTTGATGAAGGATTACACGTTTTTTCTTCCTTATTATTCTGTACAGGAGCTATGGATTGCTTCCTTTAAAAAATATATTTATTTTCTATCCTGCTTGATTTTTACAAAACTTTGATTATGGAACCGTAGAGGGAAATGGAAATTCCACAATTAAATTAAATTAATTCGCCCGTTCGTTATTTAGTCGGAATTCCCCCCACAAGTAAGCAACATGTTTATGGGAAAGTAATGAACATCAGCTTGTAGGCGTCCACTCTGGGTCGTGACTTCCATGTTCCTACTCTTCCCTTTATCGGGACTTTTCCACACTCTCCTCCTCACATTGGCTCCTGCTTTGTGCTCTCCCACTCTCCGCTCCTTAGCAACAAGCGCAGCTAGCCTGGCCAGCCACCTAGTTAGCCTCTCTTGTGCACCAAGACGCCGGGAACGTCGGGGCCGCGTATAAGAAGCCGACATCTCCATCACTTATAAATGTCAAGGGCGTTTTGCTGGCAACATTATTTAAACTTTATCTCTCATTCTTTGAAGCGGAGGAGCTTCGGCCTGCGCAGCTATATGGAGCAGAAGGCTCCGTTCTGTGGGAACATTGGCTAACCTTAGCTAGGTAACCGTAGCGCCGCAGTCACTAACATCTCCTGGCACACAGAAAGAGCGACAGTGAAGATCCAGATATGTGATTGTGACTTCTCTCTCTGCGGAGCTCATCTAATGTTGGCTGACACCGGGGGACTTCTGTTTTACAGGTAAGAAACGGCTCCGTGCTACGAATCCGCTTTGTATTTACATTATTCTCCACCAGCAGCGCTTTTGATTCTCTAAAAAACCCTCATGCTTGGTTTGGTTAGACTGATATTCAACCAGATATTCAACAGGTTGCACGTTATAACAGCGCCGTCTGGATTCGGAACGGAATCGGAACGTAAAGTTGACCCAACGACCCGGTTGGCTCTTGGAGACCTTAGCAACACCACACACACACACACACAGTAGTTGTAACGGTGCAGTTTAAAGTATTAGGTTACAGTTTCAAGAGGTGTTAAGCCATTCAAACGTTTGTCTTAGGTTTGCATTCTAAATGGGAAGATGACACTGAAGATAGACGGAAGAAATAAACATCGGAATAAGCGATATGATCGTTTGTCCCTCATGGTTAAAGCCACGTGTGCAGGGAGGATGGAATCACGTTTTAATTGTCTGGTTGTTGTTCATCACACAGGTCCTGCTGGATCTGTCATTTTCGGCTGACAACCTGATTAGATATGATTCAGGGGCTTTTGTAATATGAAAATGATGAAAGTGGAAACCTACTCAAGGCCCAGAAGTCTTTCGCTTTTACTTTTTTCTGCCAATTAAAAGCCAGAATGTAGCTTGTATCATCAGCCAATCAGATGAGATGTGTCAAAATGATCATGCACGTGGTCTTCTGGAGTCATAGCTCTGTTGGAAATGTTTCATAAGGTTGAGTTACTAATATTTTTAGCTGCACATTGGTAGTAGTTTCATGTTTCTAAGCTGCTTTTCCAGTGGTTTATCATCTGATACTCACACCTGGAAAATATTAAGTGAGATTGGTGCAAGGTGAAGGGTTGACATAGACACATGCTTGCAATGTTTAAAGGAAGTACACATGAATTTCAAGTGCAATTGAATTATTCTGCCAGAAACTCTCATCCACTCAAGTGAAAGAGTCCTATCCTACACACACTACGGAATACACACACTATCCTACCTGTCAGATAGTGTGTACACACACTATCCTACCTTTCAGCAATATTTCACTGAACTCCACTTGTTACATTATGAGATATTTTGCAACCTTTGCAGAGATCCTGTGTCCTGTGAATGATTACACACTGATTGGATACACAATAGACACATGTACACACGCCTACACACACACACAGAAGGTGTAACCTGGCGTTCAAGTGTGAATGTAACCTGAAAGAGGGTAAGACAAACTGGCTTTGAGAGTATTAATAAATTAAATTGTGTGCTATTGGACATCCTGACTCTTCACGTCAACATCGAGGGTCAGCTGAGGTGAAATGGCACAAATGTGGATCAGTTGAAATCATACAATATCCATAAGTATTGAGACCTAAGATCAATAAAGCTTGGAGGTAAAGACCTGTCTTATTTTAATCAAGGTCCATCTGTCGTCCTCGCGTTAATGAATCATCTGGATTCGTTACCCGACTGTGGTTTTCATGAATAATGTTTCTGCTGGCGTACAGATCGTGACTCAAATCCAAACAGGCGGTCGGTCACAACAGTTGTCTCAGCGTGTTGTCAGTGTTCACTGGGGACAGCTTTCCTCACAATACGGTGCCCGGCAATCAGCTGCTGCACGCATGTAGCTGTGGAACACTGGTGACTGTGGAGCCTGCTGCTGCTGCTGCTGCTGCTGCTGGGCTTATGGTGGAATACACACTTTGTGCCGTCACACCAAATGAGTCACCTCTGAAATTTTTAACAGTTACCCGTCTGACCATTTGGGAGGTGAGCAGACATAACAGCTGAAAGTACAAGTCCTGCTATTGACCTGTAGACACATGGGTTCCATAGTGTAGTGGTTATCATGTCTGCTTTACACGCAGAAGGCCCTGGGTTCAAGCCCCAGTGGAACCAAACCCCTCTGAGATTTTGTGGGGGCGGCAGTAGCTCAGTCCATAGGTGACTCAGCTCAATGAAAGCAAAGGCTCTCTTGGTCCATACGGGGCCTCGAACTGGCGATCCTCCGGTTCGAGTCTCCGCATGGACCAAGAAAGTCGCCTGGCAGCTGGAGAGTTGCCAGTTTGCGTGCAGGGCATTGCCATGGTGCCTTTGAGCAAGGCACCGAACCTCCAGACTGCTCCAGGGGCGCCGAATCATTGCTGCCCTATCTTATCTTATCATTTTCAGGGTTTGTCTGTGTCTCTGACTGAGGAGGTGGTTTAGTCTTAAGGCTTAAATTATTGTTGGTACGTTGACTGAAAGGCCACTAGTTGGAACGTTGGACTAAAGCTTCCTTACGTGAGATATCATTGATACTAACATTGATGCAAACCTTTTCAAAATAGGGCTGCATTAAATCATACTTGACCACCAGGGGACAGAAATTTGATTCCACAGTAGTAACGGCAAAAAGTTCATCACAGATTGACCTTAGATTCATTTACATATCTGGCAGAAACAATAACGGCAGCATTGCCCTTGAGCAATGCTTAATGTCCATTATTCACTTTGGCTTGAGTTAGTTGTAATGGCAGCTGTCTGTTAATGTATGATGGATGAAAGAGAATTCAGTAGATGGAACTTTTCTTTTTTCCTTTCATGTTAAAAAGCCTAACTGTCAATCATTGGCTACTCAAATCAATTGAAGTTCTATGCTTTCATTGACCCATTGTTTAGATTGACAGTTTTCCTTGTAGTATCTTCACATAACTACTTGTATGTCTCCGTAATAGGTCACTGAAAGTTGGCAGACAGAGTGGAACTGAGCTCAAACAGACATCGGCACCATGTTGGAGGAGGACATGGAAGTGGCCATCAAGGTGGTCGTGGTTGGAAACGGAGCGGTGGGGAAGTCCAGCATGATCCAGCGTTACTGCAAAGGCATCTTCACCAAGGACTACAAGAAAACCATCGGAGTGGACTTCCTGGAGAGGCAGATCTTGTAAGATTTAACATTTTAGTTCTGGTTCCTTTGACATAGCATTTTAGAATACAAGGGGTTTATATTGTTGTCAGGGGGGAAGCGACCGTGTGGCTATTGCCTTGGAATACACTCTGTTGTGTCTATTGCACTCTTATGGACTGTAAAGGTTACGGCCCACGTGGGACTGATGTCTGAGAGATCCTGATGTCAGGGACAATTCAGAAGCCATTACTAATGAGTTCCAGTATTAATGTACAGGTGGCAGGTCAATAACTCCACTTTTCCAATATACAGGAATCACATTGGGTACAGTGAAGCAAGCATACATTATAGTTTCATTGTTTTTATCAATGTCTATGAGCATAAATGTGATTTAAATGGGTGTAATTGTTTCAGCGTAAATGACGAAGAGGTCAGATTGATGCTGTGGGACACCGCTGGCCAGGAGGAGTTTGATGCCATAACGAAGGCCTACTACCGCGGTAAGATGACACCCAAATATCATCAAAAATCGCCTCTATATTCTAAATTTTTGCCTCTAAAACTCCCTGTAACCATTGTGAACAAACTCCTTAATTGTTCCCCCCTCCTTCTCTCTGTATTCCAGGCGCTCAGGCGTGCGTTCTGGTCTTCTCTACCACAGACAGGGAGTCATTTCAGGCTATCGACAGCTGGAGGGAGAAGGTGGAAGCAGAGGTCGGCGACATTCCCACAGTTCTAGTCCAGAACAAAATTGACCTCCTGGAAGAGACTGTTATCAAAAAGTAAAGCCTGTACAAAAATAGTCTCCTATGTGAAACCAAAAGCATTTGCCTGTAAACAAAGTCCTGTCTTTTCTTTTCTTTGCATCACAGCGAGGAGGCAGAAGCTTTGGCTAAAAGGCTCAAGCTGAGATTTTACCGGGCGTCGGTGAAGGAGGACCTAAACGTCAGCGAGGGTGAGTTGCTGAAACTTTAGAGGGGGAACTGATCGGATCGAAGCCTATCACATGAAAATCTCCACATTCTGAATCATCAACCGCTTCTCATTTCAGTGTTTAAGTACTTGGCGGATAAGTACCTCCAGCGGCTCAAACAGCTATCGGCAGAGGAAACAGAGGTGGTCCACACAACAAGCAATAAAATAGGTACGGTGTTTCCCCGCCTTTCACCTCTTAACTTCCATTTTCCAGCTTTTTACAAGAATGACATGTGACCTAAATCTTATCGGTTTGTTTTTCAAGGTGTTTTCAATACCACGAGTAGTAACGTCTGCACTCAGAACTCCAGCAACGGCCGGGAAGTCATCACTTTGCGACCTAACAAACAAAGGACCAAGAAGAGTAGGAACCCCTTTGCGAGCTGCAGTCTACTATAGATGATGTCGTATATAAGAGGCGATGTTGTGTAGTTTGTAAACAGCACACTGGTTATTCTTACGTCGTGGAGGGAGACGCATACACAGACCAAAGCCTGTGCAGCCTTTGGGGGGGGGAATGATACTGCCTTTGATGATTTAATCTGAATTCTTAAATTACATTCAGCCTCAAATCACAATTAAAGTTCTGTGTGAGGCGCCTGTGATGTGTGTGTGCGCTCACAGGTTCTCCACACGGCCGCCTTAGGTAGCTACGCCGTGGCAGGAAACTAAATCAAAAGATCTAAAACATTATTCACAGGGTTATTCAGATGATTTCAACTGCTTGATCACGATACCTTCCTCCCCGAAACGAGATGCCATTTGTGATTGCGAGTACGTGTGTGAATTTTTCCCTGTCTTGGTCGTGGAATTGGTTTTAAAAAGAAAAGAAAAAAGAATCTTACTTGATGTTCAGTACAATCCAATCACCCAAAATATGAAAACAGCAAAAGGTTGCACTCTCGTTCACTAAAACGTTTCTTTTGCACGCGCCGTTTTTTCCCCCCACAGTCGCCCCCATTTCCTCCGTTTTGGACTTTCTCAACTGTGCAATATGTTTGTATATATATTGTAAGAGGATACAACAGATGAAATATTGTACCATATTTTTCTAACGGGACAGAATATGGTTCAAACTATCCTGTTTATCGTGTGCAAAACATGAGGGGGATTACATGTGAAGTTCTGTGCAAAAGGTATTTTTTTATACAAATCATAACAGTGTTGAATGATGTTTTCACTTAAGTGTTCACACCTTAAAAACTTGACGTGGTGCCAAAATTTCAACTTTTCTGACCTTGTAATAGATTCATAACACTGCAGTGATTTGGATGTCACGTGAAAAAACGGTAGGATGTGCTTATGTGTTAAACCAAATATAAATAACTGTCGGCACAATATAGTCCTCTATATGTCTGCTTACACCTTTTTTGTAATATAAAAAAAAAGTACTATATGATTAATTACTTCTGTTGACATTTCGCGGATACTTAACTGTCTTATTTTGGTACAGCTTTATGTGAAGTGTTGTGTAATCGGAGAGTAGAGAGGACAGAGGTGTCAGATTGACTCCTTTCAAGTACTAAACGTACTATATATTTGTTTTTGTGACTTTCTTTATGTTTCTTTATGTCACCCAGCTCTGTTTGGCCTATCAGGGGGAAGAGCAGCTCACTGGCCTCATGCTTAAGGCTTCAGTGTGTCCATAATTTGTCATAAATCCCCTTTTAAACCTAGCCTAAAGCCTATTGTTTCTCCTGGATCCTGGGTCTTCATCCACTTTAGAAATAACTATTGACCTAGTTACCCATTTACAGAATGTTGAAACTCCCATTCAAATAACCTTGGGAGTGAGAGTGAAATGACGCCGGGTGACTTTCCACATCTTATTCTATATACCTGGCTACTGATCAATTATTCCAATCCTAATGCATTCTGCCAGGCATTTCATTTATTTCCACGACTAATTTAGTCAGATAACAATTTTACATTTTATGCAAGATGTAAATGCGGCTTTAGTTTTGCTTTAAAAACACCAACCAGCATTGTATGATTTTTCTGTTGGAAGATTTCTTGTGTGACTGAATATGCAAGCAAACTAAATTTCTCCTTAAAATAGCTATTTCGGCAAACTGATGATCTGCTTCATACCTTTATGTACTTAATGTACATTAGATTTCTCTAAATTTGTCTAAAGGACATCAAAACTAATGTTGTGATGTGGACAAGGACTAAATCGTTAGTGTGGCATTTCTAACATTTACAATTTCAAAGTATTTTACATAAAAAATACAATGCATAGGATGTTTTTATCTTTGCTTTTAAGGGTTTTAAGGTTTCTCCCATTAATCTGTTTTCCCACACTTCTACTATTGATGAACATGGTGTCACATTTCAGCCCATCTGTTTCTGTGCTCTTTAGAAGGGGAAAAAAGTGTGATTTTATAGCATGCAAACCTTTTTTTTCCACATCAGTGAATGTTTAACCATGGCTACGACGCCGCAATGCCTCGCCTTTGTTTACACTCTCATCATTTACCAACCTTTAGCTGTTTTCTTTTATTGCCTGCACAGTAAATATTGTGAATGACTCGTTTCTCCAGGCTTCTCTCTATTTTCTGTGTTTACTTTGCCTTTTTTTTTTGCTCTTTGACTGAATGGATTTAGTGCACTTTATCAATGAGATGGCATACATCATGTTCTCCTGAAATTACCATCTACTATACAGTAAGCGACCATACCGACGTGCTGTCACTCAGGTGTTGTAAAATGTGTTTTACTCTGACTGTAATGTTTCACAGATGCCTTCATAAATCACTTCCAACCATTCTGCTAAACAATCGACATGCATATGATACAATATTATGGATTGATACGTTTTGTTTTGTAACCATAGCAAATGTATCACAACTTCAAACTTGTGCCACTTGGTGTGCACCTGGAAAAAAAATCATGTTGGTAATCTGGCATAAATAAAATGTTACTTTTTTGTGTGTAATTTATCATTTATTGACGATGTTTGCCAATCAAATCACAGCTCAATGAAGCCTGATGCATAATGGCACAGTCACAAACTGACAACCTTGCTGATGATCATTAGGGAGTGACAATAAGTAGAGATTTGTGATAGATATCAGTCAGGATTTTTGGGAAATTCATCCCGCTGCATTTCTCAGTCACAATTGATGGCTGCAGATGGAGAAGAATGCTCTGTATGGGCGTTACTGGATTAGAATTTTGATGATGTCGACCACTAGATTCATTGTTTGGCTGCCTGATAATTGTCTGCAGTCTGGCTCCCTAGCTTCCTCCCCTACATCCATCTTGCATTGGATGTCATGGCAGAACAATTTATGTGTTTCAGTGTTCACCTCAAGCACTGAAACTAGATAAATGTGGCTGGGAAAAAAGCTTTTATTTAGACAGGCATTTGGTTTGCATGTCTGTTTTGGGACTTTTTAAGATCTGCGTTTCAAAGATTTACTCTCATAGGCACACAATGTATGTTGAAATTCCTCCTTATGCCATCTATATTTAGGAAATGCAGAAATCAGAAGTCAAGTATTTAAAAGAGTAGCACTGTTTAAGACTTATTTACAGAGTTTTAAATACAAAAAGGATAGGGCTATTAGTTACGAAATACTGAGTAATACTACGTTCAATGAAACCTTTCATGCTGCTTGCTCTCTACAAATACAAACAGCACGCTCATCTTTAAATATATGTGCAAGCATTTCACATGTATATGTACGGGTCACTTCAGTAGTATGTGTAAGTGATTTCACAAGCATATGGAAGGAAAGAGTGTGACATTTCTTGTGATTGAGGTACAACTTCATACTGTAAACCCTTCAGTGAATGGCTTGACTGCTTCTCAGTGACTGACGGGATCAACCTCCTGCAGCCAATTACAAATCAAGCCTGTAGACTGATCATCATACATAGAAGTTGCACCTTCATATTCAGCTTTGTTTTGATACCATTGGCTTACATTTAGTTTAATGTCCCAAAACTCAAAAGCCTGACATTTTCTGTGTGTGTGTGTGTGTGTGTGTGTTTGTGTGTGTGAGAGAGAGAGAGAGAGAGAGGTTCATACACAAGTCATCAACCCAAAAAAACAAGAAAACACAGATAATAATGATAATTAAAGGCTTTCTTAAAGGAAACTATTTTATTTGTGAGTAAAAAGCCACAGTAACAGAATTTCCATAGGTAGCAGTTGTTTAAAATCCCTGCAGGAACTCTCAAAGTCATCTAGGACCAAACCATCCGGGCACTTCATGTACCACAGGTTGAGAACCATTGGAATAGATCTACTCTGACCTCACAACAATCTTCAGTGAACATCAATTATAACTGAAATTTAAAATTTATTGAGCATCTACTGACATAAAAACTAAGAATTACCAAACAAAGCTTAATGTGGTATGTGTGTACACGTAGAGGTAGTGTGTGCACATCTAAAATCCTGACTGTGTCACAGTTCTGATGTGGAAGTATCTGTTCTGTCCTGTTTCAGTTTTAAAGCAAACACACACACACACACAGGGTATTGGATACACACAATAGGTAACAGCCCTTATCTAACAGGACAGGACAATAATTGGCTAAGACTTCATATATGGTCAAAAATCACAGTATATTCTGTAAACACGGTGGTCTATCTGTGGTACTAATTGGTGAATAAACTGTGTTTTGTGGTATAATTTGACTTAAGGTATGTCCACAATGTTCCCATAGGAATTGGTTTTGCTACAATTTGTACTGTACTCAAGTTAAAATAGGATTAAAGGGTTCTGGGTGAGCTTATAAGCGTGACAGAACCCTGATGACTATTCCTAGGGACTACCATTGGTGGCTTTTGGATCGTCTAGTTTTTGGTTATCCATAATCTTGATGTTTCGTTCGGCATTCTCAACATTCCTTATCAAAGTCTCCAGCCTCCGCTTGATTTTCTTCTGGTCCTCTAGGGCACAACTGATCACTATGGCCTGAAACTTCTGGTCAATGGGGACAGGCGGCGCCTCTGTCACGCAGGCGGCGTGCAGGGCCAGCAGCCGCTCCCGCCCTCTAACCATGTCCTCCAGCAACTTCTTCACCATTTCATCTATTATTAATGTGGCTTTATTCAGCGCGTCCTCCTGTTGGGAGTTTCTGTTTGTTCCAACAGAGATCTCCACAGAGATCGTCCGGCCCATCAGGCGGTCTGCAGTTAAGCTTAACTCTTCTTTCTCCCCTGGCGGAAATAATACAAGATGGAAATCAATGCAGCGGCCATAAAGACTTAATTTCTCCCACCATCCAATGGTTCCGGGTGCATGTGAAGGTGATCATCTGTCTATGTTGATCCATTGGGTCTGCTACTGCAAGTCCCTGTGTTTCAGATTACTTAGGTAGAGGGGTTTTCAAAACGATGACAGCATTAAAAAACATTGAACAACCTTAAAGATGATGTGATGTGATGTGATTCACAGATTTATATGTAGATCTTACAGTGATATCCTCCTGATAAGTATAAAAAGTGAAGTGCATGATCATATGTGTACTTCATATGAACACAAAGAGTATAATACGTTTCTCTATGTCTGCTATGTTTTCTAGCAACCCAAAGTGGGTTGCGAAAAATGACCAGACATAAGGACATCAAGTTTAAATTAAGCACAATAATGTATAAGATGTATGGAAGGAAAAATGTAATGTCCTCATTTGAGGACACAGGGTTTCGGGAGGATATCAGCAGTTGACTTTCGAGTGGCTGCTACAGATAATGAGTGTATTGTTTTAGTGACTTGTGACTTTGATGCTCTTTAGTGCAGTGAAGCTGTCAGCGGATCTCACCGGCACAGATGTTGCGCATTTCTTGGCTGTTCTGCAGGGACTGAATCATTTCCAGGATACACTCCCTTTCCTGCTCCATGGCGGATGCGGTTTCGCGCAAAGCGTCCACCCTGACAAACACACACACACAAACCGTACACACTGTTACTGTCACATCTTGTGAAGAATACCACAGCCTATGTATCACGGCAGAGCTATGGTTACAAGAAAAATAACAACTGGCTATCACTACAGCGCCATTAAACATCTGTGTTACACAATGACATCATGTGGATATTGGATATTTCAGCGATTTAGTTATCGGCACACCCTCATCCTTACGATCGCCTCATCTTTCTGTGTATTCTTCGTTATTTCTAACCGCGTTTTCGGAGACTTTCCTCTCTTTCTTTCGTCTGCATGTAATAACATCTACACCCGAGCACAGTGCAATCGATATTTCGTCTAACTCTGATATGAGCATCCTGAGTTAAACTTGAAACCAGGCGGTGTAAGTACAGGATCTCGTCATACTGTATGTAGTGCACATGGTACAGGCAGGCCCGTTACCTCATTTCCAGCTGATCCAAACTTTCCAGAAGTCGTCCGGAGCGATCGGCCATGGACATCGTCCTGCTGAACTTGCTGCGGGGTGGATCGTTCATTTTCGCCTGGATTTTGGCTTGAGCCATGTTAGTAGAGGAGTGTTGTGATCGGGACAAAGTGTGAGCTGTGCGACTGTCCGACCGACCGGCTGTGCCTCCGTCTGCAGCAGCGCCCAGACGAGACATTACCTAACATGGGCTGTCACTTCCTCAGCCGAGAAGACAGAACTTTCCAGAGGAACATGGAAGAGTGATTCCCAATATGTGGTCCGAGGACCCCCCAGAGGTCCTACAGAAGGTTCCAGTGTCAAATACTTACACGTAATAAAGATATAATGTCTCCCCAAACACATTTTAGTAGGAGTGTGGACATAATAATAACAACAAAAGTCTTGCAAGTCCATTTTCACAGCTGTCTTTTGACTTCATGGATGCTTTCATCAAATTGTATGATTTGTTGTTATGGCACATTGTCACCACATTATTCCCCTGACATTACACTCGACATGGATGACTTCACACTATGCAAGATATGCTATCCAGGCAATAAACAATCGGGACAGTCTATTCCCGATTGAGCTTCGATCCTGGTTCGCAAATTCTGTTTAACTTTCGAGTTTCAAGTTCTGTTGTAGGTGCAACCCTTATCCAAAAATGCACAATTGGAGGTATTGTTTACAAAAACGTTGTGTACATTGTGTGTATGTGTAAATCGGCACATATTAACATACCTATGCCATTTAATGTTACATTTGACTTACTTATGAGGCTATGTGAGATTATTCAGCAACAGTACTCTCTAATATTTGACTCGTGTTCATTAGAAATAACAAAAACAGGTTTAAAGCCCAATCGATTATAGAAATAAACATTTGTCAGTTACCCATGAATGAGTTCAGTGTGACACGAGTAAATTACCAGCGCTAAGAGTTGACGATGAACTTACAGGTGCAATATAGCGGGACTCTATTTTGGGAACTACATCTATTTAAACCAAATGAGTGCTTTTCTCATTTACCAGACACTAAACCTAAAAGCTATTCATCATTATTCAGATGGGTGTAAGGATGCAAACAGACTAGAGACGGTGTTAAATGCCAGATTAAAAGGTATACGTGTCTTCATAGCGGTAATTCTAGCACATAATGCCCCATAAAGTGTACCCATTCTTTCATTCAGCTTGTGTATTTCAATTTTGCGGTGAAAACACAGCAAAGGTAACCGGAGCTGCAGCATGGCCGCTCTGAATGCACGTGGGCTCTGGTATGTTGCAGCGTCGTCGTTGCCATTTCTGGCACATGTGTCGACATACTTAAGTGTCAGGTGCTGCCAACAGTGTACAAGTGTGTGTGTGTGTGTGTGTGTGTGTGTGTGTGAGGCAACGTGATTTAGCAACTATGACCTAAGGGGTGTCGGTACACAGAGTGACTTCTGAAATGATGCTGTCCAATATTCATCAGCAATAATATAAAAAACACTTAGGAACAAAATACATTTATTTAATGGCCTCTGATCAAAGTGATGACATAATTGCATATCTTCGTGGACTTAAAATTCCAAGAGGCTTCGTTTAAGAGCTTCTTCCAACTCTGTGAAGATAAAGACGAGAATGTGATGATTATGTCAAAAACAAATACTTAACATAACTTCAGCACACACACACACAAAGCTTCTGTTTTGTGAATTCTTGGTGTTTCTCAGGGGGAAAAGGGACACAAACACAAACCTTCCGCCTCCTGCGTTTCTTCTGCACTCAAAGCCACTGCGTCTTCGTCCATCTTCTCATCTGCTTCCTCTGTTATGGAACAGCATCAGTAAATACCAATTGCTTTTGTTATTAGTGAATATGTTTAATGTGTTTTAGTAGCTACAGTCCTCCGTTACACAGTGGACTCTACAGATCACCTGCCTTCATGGGCGTCATCTCTCCGTTTGTTCGATTCGTCCATTTCCAAAAACGTCACCAGAGTTTCGTCGTCAATCTCTGCAATGATGAAGTAAAACAAAAAAAAAGTTAAAGCGTGCGTTCGGTTTCGACGAGTGCGAAAGACGCAGAAGCGGCTTACCGTCCGTGTTTGTTTTGATCTCCACGGCGCTGAGGATCTGGACGCCGCTGGGCTTGGCCTTCACCTCGGGCTCAGAGGCCCTGGAGCTCAGGCAGGGTTCCAGCGCACAGTGTCGGGAATGGAAGTGTTTATGGAAACTCGGCACGCCCGGAAAACTCTCCTGGCAGCCTTTGCATTCTACGTCAAAGGTGTTCTCTAGGTTTAAGGCCCCGTGTGTTGTGTGGATGTGCGTCTTTATCTGGGCGTACGTAGGCGCCGACGCGTTGCAGGGGGCGCAGACGTACCGACACTTCCCTTCGGCAGCTAGATTCTTCATGCATTGCGTGTAGGTGGCCTTCCTTTCTGCTTTGCCGATCTCCGAGCCCATGCACGGGCACAAGGATCTGAGCTGGCTGCTGCTTTCGGCAACAGTAGGCTGATCCGCTTCGGCGTCGTCCATGCAGTAGTAGTCCTTACTGTGAAGACTTCGGAAGTGCGATAAGAACTCGTCTTCCGTCTCAAACTGCATGCTGTCGCAGAGGCCGCAGAAGTAGGAGCTCTTCACCTCGCCGTCGTGCTCGTTCACACAATGGCGACGCACGGTGGACTCCTTGAAGAACTTCTGGGGACAGTGGCCGCAGACGAACCTCTGGAAGCTGTGACTGGTCACGTCGCCGCAGTGTTTGCGGACGGCCGCTTCCGAGTCGAACACGTCCTCGCACATCCTGCACATCCAGGTTTTCTGCGGTTTAGAAGACGACACGTCTATCGTGTCCGGCTGAGCGGCGGCTGGGTGGGAGTGTGTGCGTACGCGCCGCTTGCCGCTGGTGGATGGCTTCGGATCTTTGTGCACTTCTCGCTCGGTGAAGTAGGTGTGTCCGCTGTGAGCCTCCGACACGTGCGACATGATGTCTTCGTGGCGAGGCATGTCCACTTTGCAGCGGTTGCAGTGGTAGAGGAAGTTGGAGAGGTGCGCCCCGCCGTGAAACCGACTCATGTGCAGCCGGGTGATTGACGACTCCCCCATTTGTTTGCCGCACACGCCGCACTGATGGAAGATCTGGTTCACAGCTAAGAGGTGATTAGTGGCTGCGGCCTCCTCTGAGAACTGCAGGCCGCACTCGCAGAACCACGCCGCTCTCGTGTCCCGGCCGCCGCCTTTGACACTCGGACATAATCTCTGTCGCTTGGCTGGAAATTCCCCCGAATCGCTCGCCTTCTTGTTTTTCTTTTGCTTTTTCTCCTTTTCACTGAACCTGTACAACTGAAGAAGCGCTTTGGCCATGGTTTGGTTGATCTCCACGTCGTGCTGGCTTGATTCTTTGTGTCTTTCGATGTCGTCATGGCTGAGGAAGATCTTCTCACAGCGAGCGCACTGGCCTCGCACTTGCAGCTGCTTCATTACTTGCATGATGGTTTTATCGGCTTTGGCGACGGCGCGGCCCTGTCTGCAGTGCACACTGCAAACCACAGGTAAACAAGAGTCAAACGCTGCATCGGCAAAAATGAATGAAACCAGCAAAAGCGAACACACGTGGAGGAAACATTACAAACAAACACACTTACTTGAAATGTGCTTGAGCGGCCTGATGTGAGCTCAGGTCATGGTGACATAAGGAGCATCGGACACTGAAGGTCGTCTCGTTGCACAAAGTGATGAGATGGTTTTTAGCGTACTGTGGGATGGGAATGGGATGACCTCTTCCTCTGACCTCTGAAGAATCAAAACACAAGTAAAAGTGTGTTGTTATTCTTGCTTGTGTCTCGAAAAAAAAATGGGTGAGTCACACACACACACACACACACACACGGGGGGGGGCGAAAAAAAACACACACACTCTGTCTCAGATTGGGGGGGGGAGCCTAAAATGGGTGACACACACACAGTCTCAGATGGACACACACACACAGACACACACACACACACACACACACACACACACACACACACACACACACACACACTCTGTCTCAGATGGGGGGAAGCCTTAAATGGGTGACACACACACACACACACACACACACACACACGGGGGGGGCAAAAAAAACCACACACACACCATCTCAGATGGTGGGGGGGGGGCCTAAAATGGGTGACACACACACAGTCTCAGATGGCGGGGGGGGACAAAAAAAGCCTAAAATGGATGACACACACACTCTGTCTCGGATGGGGGGGGAAGCCTTAAATGGGACACACACACACACACACACACACACACACACACACACACACACACACACACACACACACACACACACACACACACACACACACACACACACACACACACACACACACTTTTGTTTGATCAACTATCAAATAAATCTAGACACAAGCGGGTGTTTTGGCGATCCTTACCATTCATGACCAGCGAGTCTGTAAAGTGGTTTTTGGCCGACATGTGCTGCAGACACTCATCCCGGAGGTTAAAGAGGAGGTAGCAGGCGGGACAGGCAAAACACACAATCAGCTGATAGGTCTGGGAGGCGGCGTGACCCTCTGCATCCTGTGAGGAAACCTGGTAACCAAAGCAACACGTCAGCATGCTAATGAGAAGAAAGTACATCCAGTTCAGTTTGATTTTCTGGGAGCGAACCTTATCCTGGAGATGGTTCCGCCACGCTTCTTTTAATTGGAAATACTGACCACAGGCAACACAGGCAAATAACTCAGATTGCTCTCCGGTGAGGTAGATGGCCGGGTCGCAGGGCGAGTGATCAAACCTGCACGTATTCAATAACACACCCATCTGTACACAAGCACGTATGGTCCAATGGAGAACACCGCAAAAAGAAAGGAAACGGGATTACCTCTTTAGGTGACCGTCGAGTAGAAGCGGGTGGTCAAACACTCGGTTACAGTTGATTACCGGACAAGTGTGTTTAGTTGAAGTGCGCCCGGGAAAAGGAGCAGATCTGCGTTTTCTTCCAAAACCAGTGTTGACCACTCCAGGTGCAAGACCTCGGGGAATACAAAAGGGGAAAAGGGAAAAGGGAAAAGTCACAACGTCTCCAATACATCGCAACCCTCAATGTCTCATTTGACTCGATTAATGTCCAATTTACAGTGGGACAACCGATTAAACATTTACCTGGCATCTTCAACCACATCTCCACACAGCGCTTTGCTTCATGAGATCGACCACTCGTGGAACAAACGGCCAACTCCTGCTGCCCGTGAGCGATTTGCAAGACCTGCCTTTCCTGAAACGACAAAAGATCTTCAATCACTGAATTCATTTCCCAACTTTTTATACTTAACATACATAGAGACAGATATAGAAATAACAGTAAGAAATTGTATGACCCATTACATAAATAACATAATCAAACATTTGGATATGGAAGGACATTCCAATAGTCGGTCCACCTGCTCGCCATGTTCGCGTTTAACCACAAGGGGGCACTGTTTCTGCAGCGTTGTTTTTTTACAACCAAAGCACGTTTCTACCAAAGTTGACAGATTCAGTTTTTGCCAAATATACCAATTCATTTGTATACTTATATATAAATATTAAGTGAGTAATTAACAGCTTAAACATTGCTTTTAATTAGTTTACCACCCTTTATGTATATCAACATCTGTAAGGTGATCAAAGTGTTCTCATTCAAAATAGCCAAAAACATAGATCAATCATTGCATTGATTATAAAACAAGCAAGTCAATACAGACAGAGATACACTACAGAGCGATTTGACTAATAATATGGGATAACACATCAAACTATAATGAAACTATTCTGATTTAGTACTTGAGTAAACAAAGGGGAACCCATGATTGAACTGACAATCTCCAAAACATCTTAACACAGTTTGGACACAGTGAGGAAACAGCAGTTAGCAGCACCTGATACTGGTGCAGGTTTTCAGTCACTCTTCCTGTCTATAACAGTAGAAAACCCTGCGCTTAAGGTGGCAGGGATCAATAAGACATGAAGTGACCCTGTAGTGTCACAGCTCATTATTTTGCAGCCACAGTCACCAAGATCATTCCCATCACATTCCCAACCTTTAATTAGTCATGATCACTATGTTTGGGGGGTTCTCACACATCAATAACACGTGGTCATGTGTTATTTTTATGGCTATATATAGCTTTAACTATAACTATATAAGCTGACTGAATGAAGTCTTACCTTGAAGGCTCGACATTTATCCGCCCTTTCCTGTTTCTCTACAGCCACCTTTTGAGCGAGTCTGTCCAGCGCAGATGCAACGCGCTCTCTTTGACGATTAATTTCTTCTTCAAGCTTCAAAGATTAAAGGGCACAATTCAAGAAGTTTTGAGTAAATATGCACTTCTTTAATAATAATTGACAAACTTGTTGTTTATTGTTAGGCTCTTACCTTGTCTGATGAACTCCCCTCATTCTCACTGTCACTCAAGAGATCAATACATTCCAGCACTGGTCTGCTAGGTCGCTCCTGAAGCAAAAACAACAAAAACAGGGATGTAGGTTAGTATAAGATAAACAACCTACACTTAACACCTCAACTAGTAGGTTTAACATGTAGTCGGCTTTATCAATGGAGGAACTTGAATGACTTCAAACTCTACCCAGTCAAACATCCGGTAGATTAGATTAGATGAGATTAGATTCAACTTTATTGTCATTGAGCAGAGTACAGGTACAAGCCTATGAAACACATTTGCCACCCAACCCAGAAATGCAAACATGTTTTGATGTTCAAAGGTGATTTTATGTAAACAGTGTAACAGTGAAAAGTCCAATAGTGCAAATAACTGAATTAATAGTGCAAATAACCGTAGAGAGTGCAATGTTGATAACTCACTCATAAAGCACTTCTAAAATGTTACATTTATAGTAGGTTTGACGTTACTTTTACTACTTTTAGGTAGTGAAGCACTTGTTTGGTCATTGTTGTTGTTGTTTTGGTGCCAGTCCTGAGCAACAAAATGCAAAATGGCTGATGACTATCAATGATGTAATCCCAAAATAAACTCTATGTGTCACTCATTTACATTGGTTCCTTAAAATTTGAAGTTTAATCATAATAGTTTGTTACATACATTTCTTTTTGGGTGCAGAAATACAGAATAACAGGCCGGTTTTGCCCTTTGAAGCTTTAACTGTAACCAAAACGTGAAGTTATTGCACAATGTCCGGTCAAAGAAACGTAAACAAATGGCTTTACTTCACACAGTGACGTGAGGTGAAGTTAATATATAAACCCTGATATTTATTGCTATTTTAAGCAGATAAGCTTACACGTAACTTACAGATACAAACTCCACTTCCCCTTCCACCTCCACCTCATCATCATCGTCTGCTTGAATTGGAGATGACATCTATCTGAGGACAAACAAACAAACCAGTTAGATAAAGAGACTTTTTAAGCAGCATTTTAACTTTACAGAAGCATAAACACACCCTGCTTCTATCCTGAGCGTGCATCTACACGATAGTAAAAATTATGACCAGTCAGGCAAGTTAGCCAAGTTTAATGTTGTTGGCCTTGCAGTATAATTCATAACCGTAGGTAGGAGATAAATTGAACGATATTTTAGAGATCTAATCAAAACACGATTGCTACCACTATGAGCCTTACCTCTTAAGAAACTGGAGGGAACTAGCTAACAGGCGCTAGCTGACGTTAGCGTTGCACCCGCACGAAAATTCGATATAATTTGGCGTTAAACACGGGTTGGGATCGGTACAGATACAGGGGAGGGCATTGAAACCGAATGTAAACGCTTTGCTTTCATCTTACCTCCTTATTTGACAGTTCTGCTGACAGCACTGTGCTAAAACAACAAACATGCAGCAAAAATATGGTCCAGCACGGAAGCGCTCCCTTATTTGACCCGGAGTGTACCGCGCGGACGGAGTTAATGTTTCAAGCCAGTGAGCGCGAACACCGCCCGTCTCAGGTATGAGGAGAACTAGTTATCTGTAGGTTGTTAATAGTGACGCTGTTGTGGACCTGTTGCCAAATATTCCAGTCGGATAAATATAGAGATTTGAATGATTTAATGAAGATATTAATGTTATTTTGTAAAGTGATAACCAAAAACTGAGGAGGTTGGCTGCAAACAGATACATTGATGTTCATGCTGAAATAGGAGATGGTTAAATTACCCTACTGTCATCATTTGAACACAGCTGATGCAGAGATACATGCACAGAGAGGCTGAGATACTTTAGTATGTCCCTTACTATGCAGAAATACAGAGATAGCTTTGATTTGCAATTATGAAGTGAACTTAATTGCAACGTTATATGGACATATATATACATTATATACAAGTAAGATCTACTTATACAGAGTAAAAGCATAATGGGCTTACCACATATATGAACACATAAACAATACCAATCACATATGGTTTGCAAATATATAAGAACATATGATAATAAACACGTGGGCTTTTCTCTTATTGGCATTTCCAACGTGTTGTAGATTCATAGTCATCGTCTAAAAAGGGCTGTTGTATATTCGACAATTGATGACAATGTAATATTGGAATAATATGGTATACATGTACACCAGTTAGTCGCTTTTTAGTACTTAGGCATGCCCCAGGATGCAAACATATATGATTGACACTCACATTGCCCTGTGTGTCCCTAAAGGATCAGGTCCACTTTTCATACTGTGGCATGTTTGCTGGCTCTGGGGTAGCAGACTCTGCAGCAGAGTACAGTGATGCTCTGAACCAAACTGCTGACTCTTCTTCCAGTGTCCTGTTCGCGAGAGAAAAAAAAAACTTGCCTCTCTGCTGAGTCATACGTTCAACCTCACAATAATGACATCAACAGCCTGGGCCGCCTAGTTTGAACCGATCTGCTTGTACACTTTTACACGTTTTGGTTTTTTTTTCTAATGTGCGATGATTCACGTATATCCGTTAGAATCCAAATCATTTCTTTCCCGTTTGAGGCTTTAGGAGGTGCTACGCCAGGAGCGGAGGCTGCAGCGGGATCTGCCCTACATCTCGGTTAAGGATGATCGCTGCGGCGTTTTTGGTCCTGCTGAGGCCGTATAGCATCCAATGTGTGCTTCTTTTATTGTTGCTTTTGCTTGGGACTATTGCGACCATTCTGTTTTTCTGCTGCTGGCATCGCAGGCTTCGCAATGGAAAGCATCCAATAAAATCCGTTCTTTCCGGACGCAAGAGCCGCGGTGAGTAGCCCCCCAAAAGCAGCCGCATCTCCTCCTGACAGCTCATACTCAGCCACTCGTCATGTCTGTTTGATGCTATTATGTCTGGTATACGCTCCTGCAAGCAGCAAAGTCATGCACATTGCTATGTAAATCTCTAGCAACATGAGAGTAAACAGCAGGTTTTGACCGATTGTGGCGCTGTGAATGCAATGAGGTAATCCCGAAGTCTGTAACATAACTACAGTATGATAATGGCGTTTATTATCAAATGTATTTTTGAAATATTACGGCTATAGTCTGACACGTCATCCTTGATAGCCCATGTTTGACTGTTGTTTGTATTTCTGTGACTTTATTTGTCCTTTAGTTGGCCTACGAACGCATCATTTTCGATCCGAGGTATGAACTTTTCCCTTAATTGATTTTAGTCAGTCGTCATACTTCCGAGCTGGACGAATGTTGAGATAAATGTCTAAATATGCGGGCTATACTACTAAATATTCACGAAATATGAAGAAAGGCTTCACCAACAGCCTATTTTTCGACTTTTTCGACTGAAATGCTATTTATAGGAGCAAGATCTGCGCATTGCGCATGTGTTATCAGTAATGTAGATGATTTAGCAATTTCACAGTTGAAACGCAATACCGGATCTATTGGTGTCATACATAATTTAAAAGTTTGGTGTATCGGAGCCTATGGAAATCCACACTAATTTCTGATCAGAATGCTGTATTCATCATCATGTTTGGTGCCAAAATGCGTCAAACTCAAGGTTTCAGTCTCAGCGCTTCCGTTTCGTGGAGTTTGCCTTCAAATTAAAACTATGAACTTGTAATTGTGTGAAGGTAAAATTCGTCAAAACAATAAAGTGCTACCAACGCTATGGAAGTGCAGCCGTTCATTCATTGATATACATAGTTTTGCTAATGATGCAGTGTGAGTGGTTATACTGGAACCACTGACTAACTTCTGCATCCTTGTAGTTTTTGTATTTCTGCCTACTAAGACAAAAGCTTGTCCCATCTCAGTGACCCTGACTAGGACATTGAATCAAGCTTCACTGTTGGCTGTGGTTCCAGTCCACACAATCATAATAATAGTCCTGTTTACCTATTTAAGTCATTTGATTCCAAGATATTTAGTCCAATAACAGAGAAAATCCTTCCCACCTTTCACGTTATGAGGACAGAAGTCTCTCAATCCTGCTTCCAGTTTGATGTTTGTTCCTATCTTTACAGGGCTTCAGGCACAGTCCACGCCATACCAGAAGGAGTGTGCACGCTCGAGCGACAGAGGAAAAGCCCGGTTTAGTTGAGATCCCTGAGAGCGATGCTGATTCATCCTCATCTCTGAGGAAACGCAAAGTGAAGAAGAGAGTCCTGCCAGAATTTTACCAGGCTGTGCAAGTTACCCCAACACGCAAACCTGTAGGTATTCCCCCTATCTGTAATCACACATAGCTTTGATTGATTATCCGTCAGAGTGCCCTTGGACCTAGGGTCTTACAAGGCTTAAATGTAGAGTATGAGAGAATGATTGGAAATGGTGTATTGTTTAATTATTCCTCAGTATATGTCGCAAAAAGAACCATAGATATACTGTAACCAAACACGAAACCTGCAGCTTTTGAAAGGTCCTGCAGTTGTGACCTGTAGAGCTCATTAAACTGTGCATCCTCCCCATTCATATGCATTTACTATTGCACACAAACATATGCTACAGAAAGTCCTTGATGTACTGATTTCCATTTTTTATTTTACATTACAAGCTCAAGTGTCTTTGATTTATGTCCATTCGGCCTATTTCATCATCCTTGTTCCGTATTCAATTAATACCTTTCCTGGGTTGGCATTGGAACAATGTGTTCTCATATGGACCAACATAGTTTTTCATTCCCTCACCCCAATTTCAGACGGTTTCTTCTATCGATGTTTCATTTCTGAACCTCTGTCTGTACGCTCAGGAGCATCTACATGAGCATACTTTTTTTTCAGGTCCTTATCCAACACATTGTTTAAAGAGGAGAACGCTTTGGAAGTATTGTGTGTATACCGTATGTTGCAACTGCTGTGTTTCAATAGATAAGAGACACAAGCAGCCTTTTGCTTAGTGCCACACTAATCTCACACCATAGCAAATTAACATATTAATAGACATTTCCACTCTCTTCAGTAAAAATGCTTGAAATCCAACAAAAAATAACATGAAGAACCTTAAATTCAATTATTCTTGACTCATTCGTTTCCAATTGTACTGATCAAAGGTTTGGTTTTATGTGCTAAAATGCTTATCTAAGAGTGTGAAAAATACAGGCAACCCTGTATTCATGAGTCATTATAACAAAATCGAATCAACCAATCACGTATGAGAGCTCCCGAACGTACTGTAAAGGAGCAGAGTGTGATATGTGACAACAGTGTGGGCTTAGACCGACTCACCAAAATCATTCATAGTGTATTTGCATATGAGCCCACGCCACAGTCTGCAAAATGAATATTCAGCTATGACACATCGTCTCAGGTTCATGCATTTTGTCTTCTAACTGTTTGTGGTTGTGTCTTATTACATGCCAAGCATCAGCTGTCCTGCTTTAACTTATAAAGAGCAGTAAAGTCCACATTCGTCTGGTTATGGGAAGATACTGCTCACCAGCTTTATGCGTTGTGTTTGATGAATGTGTGTTAAGTACGATGTTGTTTAGAGGTAATTGTTTTTACATGCCCTATAATTGACAGGATGAACCTATTGTTTAATCTAAATTGTTCTAAGAGTGGACTTTTCATGCAACTTATTGTTTCTTGCCAATGGGAAGAATCATGAATCAGCAGAAAATTGCTAACAAATATGTGAAAAATCATATAATCTACACTGTCAGAAGATTTTCACCTTAGATCTCCACTCACAATTTATTAGTTTACTTGTATGTGGAAACATATTCATTAATATTCAGAGTATCTTGGATCACTGTACCCTTTCAGAATGGATTTCCACGGTTACTTCCTTGTTATCCTTGAGCAAATGAAGTCTCATGATGTGAGACCCTCCTCTTCCTCCTCTCTCCCATTTCCATGACGTGTGAACTCATTGTAACCTGCCGTTTGCTCAATTGCTCAATTCCAGGTGTGTCGGGGTGCAACAGGAAGCAGCTACAGAAAGCCATTCATTCATAATTGTATCTATGACTAATGTGTTATTACCTCCACTGAGAGATTATGTTTCCAGTCCTGTTTGCTTGTAATTCAACAGGGTTATCTAAGAAACTATTCAACTGTGAAATTTGGTAACATGTTTGTTTCAGAGCTATAATTCCTTTTTTGTGCAGGTGTGCATCAATTTACAATTGCAATTGAGTAATAACTCACAGAGGCAGCATAAGTCAAATGAGACATTTCAAAGCACTGACAAGCTGAACTGATGAAAGTTGAGAATGATTTAATTTTATATGATATACAATTCTGCTTTCCGCAAAATGGTTGACATTTGACATAATTCATGACCATAATAGCTCTGTTAACACAAAATCAACTTGTTTATATGATTTAAGTGAATCATTTTGTGATTACTGGTCAAAAGATGTACAATGCTGCAATAAATTCCAAATAGTTTAATGTGTAAACCCATGTAAACCCTGTATGTAACAAAATAACATTCAAAAGTTAAACGCTTGTGAGACGTGAGGACGTTTGGCCTGAGGGTGGCGCTACAACAGCATTATACATTTAAATGGCCATATCTTAACAGGCTCTTGTATCAGCTGCTTCATATTGATATTATTACAAAATACATGAAAGATGATTCAGATTAAAAACGAGTAAATCCACAATTTAGACGAATATGACGATGATACGTTTGCGGGCCGTACAGTTTAATAGGAAATATGACATCTCAGTTGTTCACCTCCTCACCTTAGCGTGACAAAGCGTGGGACCCCCTCGCCCTCCCTTTTCTTTCTCTCCTCTGTGCTCTGTAGCCACCCAGTTCTATTGAAATCAGTGATGGCGCTGTAACCCCACACACCGTCGCTGTCGCCGCTTCTGTTGGTTACCGGCTGTGACGCTGACACATGCAACCTGCAATCACCATCACGCTCTCTCGGTCTCGGCTGCTCTGCCTCGACAGCAGCACCGCGCACCCATTCCGGGAGAACTGACATCACCCCGGATCTTAAAGAAGGACACGCTCTCACGGACACGCAGCATCCCCGCGAAGGGCGTGGCAGGGTTTTTTTTGTGTTATTAATTAGCACGGATGTGTGACTGGGGTGTAGAGGCTAATAACGCGCAAGTCGGATTGTTTTTGCAGCTGACAGCTCCCCGTACAGTGGTAAGTCTTGTTGTTGACCTGGCGGGGGAGCTAGACTCTATTGATTTCACATTGGCTTTTGTGCCCAATCTTTTATTGTTGTTATCATGGGTTACTGTGAGCTGGCTGCTCAGGTTACGGAGCTTCAACACGCAGCCTAACGCGCGACCGCATCACGCACTTTGACCCACAATGGTGAGACATATGCGATCCGTGTCTGTTATTTGCCATGTGTGGATATATTCGAGTGTTGTCATTCATTTGACTGTGTGAGGTCTCAAAAACAAGCATTGTTCTCTTATGCCCTTTCTTCTTTTGTCTCGCAGAGCTCCAGCTCAGGGAACCCGTCCCTGCGCTGCTCCATGTCTTCATCGGCGGATTTCTCAGATGATGATGATTTTAGCGCTAAATCCGGATCCGCATCACCGGCACCGGGGGATACTTTACCTTGGAACCTTCCCAGACATGAGCGGTCCAAGAGGAAGATCCAGGGAGGATCCGTGCTGGATCCAGCGGAGAGAGCCGTGCTCAGGATCGCAGGTGAGTCAATCGGGATTAGATGTCCCGTTTATCAGCCTACTGTGATGAGGAGGAATACTAAACATAATAATATAATACTACTGCTATTATAGTATAACAAGGAACACCATGGTGACCTGTTACACACTGATTATTGCTGAAAATACGTGTCTTTATAATAATATTTCGCTACAGGTACTTTTATGTTTCATTTCTGTCATGTTGTTGGGTTTAGCTGATTTTAGTGACTCACCCATTTGAAAGTGAAAGTCTAAATCTCTAAAACAACCAGAAATGTTTCATTCAGGTCAAAGCTTAGTGAGTTAAAAGCAAAAGCTGCCTCAAAAATTGTGGTTTTGAGAGATCAGACCAGGTCAGACACCGATGTTAAGCTCTGTTATGAGACTGCTCCTCTTGAATAGAAACGTTTTCATTGCCGATTGGCATTTTATGACACTTTCGAACAATTTCTGTATTTTTTGTAACGTCACGTTATGTTGTATATACATAATTAGCGGTTAATAACAAAAGCAGGATAGTTTTCATTCATTTTTCGCTGTTTAGGGTTGAAAACGTGTAAGGAATGACACTGAAACCGTGATTTCGGCCCATCAGTGTGTGGCCTCAATGAAATGAAATCAGTTCTAAAACACAGTAGAAGTGGACCTAGAGGCGTGTCACATGTCCAAAGACGCCGGTCAAGGCTAGGCGTTTATTACACACTGTAAAAAAGATCAATCTCTGCCATTTATCCAGTCTCGTTTTTTTTTCCATACATTTACCCGGTTGTTATTATTATTTGGTGGCAACACCTTGTTTCCCCATTAATGTAATCATATGGGGAGAGATGCACTCTCACGTGTTTTCACTGCCCGTTCACATGTTGCTTGACATACAGTAGGTTCATGTTTAAGGCTCCACAGTCCAGCTGATTACGTCACATGCTGCTTTAGATTTGGATGTTAAATGACTTCAGCGATGGTAGATTTTGCTCATTCGTAGTTCCAAAATAAAACAGTTGAAATGTTGTGATCCCTTCTGGATTCTGGTTCATTTTTTACAGTGCAGCGTGTCCGGCAGTCCTTCCCGTCAATCAAGCGCTATCTGGCGAGGAAGTGTCTCTCATTGGCTAGAACGCGCAGAGGGGCGGGACTTAGGGGCGTTTCCTTTCATGCAACAACAGTGCCGATCACTCACACACAAACACATATACACACGCTCACACACACACACACACATGCTCACACACACACACGCACACACACACGGTCTCCCTGCCGTTGTTGAATGTCCAGTTTGTGGAGTCGAGGTTATGGCTCAACACACACCACAGGGTTATGTGCTTTCGGACGAACAGGAATTTCTTCAAGCGTATGAGGATGTTTTGGAAAAATACAAAGGTAGGAGATTTGCCTGTTTGATCACTGTTGAGCCAGTGGACGATGAGATATGTGCGCTGTGGCAGTTTGACAGGTCAATAAATGTCACACACCTCCTCTATCTCTACTAACCGACTGCTCCAAATGTCTTTATCCCTGCTCTGGGAAAGTGGGAATATTTTCCCCATGACATCACACTGTCTGTTCATTAGTAGCCAAGGCAAAGGCGCCTGAGCTTTATATTAACCTGATGTGTTCATAATTAAAAGATGATGCCATGAACAACACAACTCATTTCTCTGGTTTTGTTTTTAAATAGAATAGTTTTGCTTGAAAAATTGCTTTCCCGCCTCATTTGAACCCACCTCGTTTTGTAATTGTGTAATATAGGTAATTTAAATCCAAATTGTGAGTCTCAATTTGTTAGATTTTGTCGCTACTTCCACTGTATTCAGTACATTAAATGTCAGCATATTTTTTTAGGGCAATCCCGTATAGGACTAACATCAAATGCTTATCATTGAATGAATGGAGCTAATATGAATTGTGTGGTGTCTTGGTCCCAGGCAGGACAATGACATAGCAGTATGAAGGAGGATTAGCTCATGTCAGAACCTCCTCTTAGTCTTTTAAGCTGTTCCGTTTATGACCAATGTATTAATTCAAGTAAATCCATGACACATAAGAGGTATGTGTTATGTTTTGCCGTGACAGTTATAGCTCCCGTTCAAATGTCAGGCCAGGCCTATGGCAAAGCAGTGGAGCTGAATTCAAACTGAACTCATTCTGACTTCATATGGTCACCAGAAACCATTTCAACAACAACAACAACTTGGATGCCATGTGCTGATCAGTTGCTTGGATGTTCTTGCTGACTTTTAAAAGCAGGACAGCCGGCAGGTTTAACTGTCCTGACCGGACCTCTGAACGGGATCATATGATGTAGAATCATTTGGATTCTGCTGTCTTTAGGGCTGTGACAGACAATGAGCTCGCTTATTTAGTGTTGCCAACACAGAGATACATAACTACCAATCTGGGTTGTTCTATTCAATGTTGTTTATTCAGTTTTGAGGGATATTGAAACGCCACACCACCAGTTGTTGCATGTTAACAATGTACTTGTCGTTGAAGTTGAAGGGTAAGGCTTTGATTTGATTTACAGTTGATTTTCATTTGTAAAGGCCATTGAATCTTCACATTCATGCTGTTTATTTGATTTGTAGTCTCAGTTAAATCCTGACTGTTAAGCGGACTGTTCCTGATATTTGTGTTGAAAGAGCAGCCGAAATTGTTCAGTATTCCTTTTGCTGAAAGAGGAAAGTGAGTCTGTAATCTATTTGCCATGTCAGGTACAACACACATCAATGTTAATGCTTGACATATTCTGAAATGAGCAGACAATCAATTATAATGATTTATTGTGAGGAATGTTTTGGAAAGTGAGTTTCTACAAATTATTATTTACAATACACGGACAAAACATAGTAAGCAGCATTATACAGCAATAAGCATGAAAGGCTGAGAAAATGCATTCAGTTACATTCATTGTATGTATCTTCTACTTGCTTGACACTGTGTGAATGTGGCTTTATGTGTTTACGTCGTGTACTGCTCCTATGGATGAGTGGTGCCAATGGTATTTATTGGTTGTACTTCAGTCAGGCACAGCAAATTGTTGAAAACTATTTATTGTGAGGCTCACTTCCAGTTGTTTTAATCACCCGGAGTCCTGAGCTTCTCACCATGTGACACAGAGAACACAAGAGAAAGACTTTTCAGAGTTCAATAGCTACGAAAGAAAACACAACACAACACAACACAACACAACAGTGAGCTGAACATGGTCCTGTTCCAAGAAGCAGGATTACTGAGCTGAGTAACTAAGTGAAATCTGCAAATCCCCTCAAATCAGGAACATGGATTGATGTTAGTGTTTCACCAGCTTAAGTCATAATATCACTGGATTGTTTTCACAGTTACATTTGAATAGTTAAACAAAGGTTTTATCTTTGCCTCACCTGTCTTCCTGTCATGCAACATGTCAGAGATAATCAGCCGTTAAGTGCAGTGGAGAAAAAGACAGTAGCCCGTGTGAGACGTGAAATATATTTTTATGAAACTCCAGGAAAATGATTAAAAGATAATGTAAAGTGTATTCTTCTGAATCCTGGTAACACAAGTTTGAGGATTTTCCAAGTATAACAGACCCATTCAGAGCAGGTACCTATTTTGTTCTTATTGCACAAAAGAATGTCACACTAATTAGATGTTGGAGTTAATAACACACTTTAACAGAGGAATTGGTTTCAGTCAGGTCTGAATTGAAATACAGGCTTTTACAAAAGACACCCAAAACACAGCACATGCTATTAAGGCTGTGATTGTATAGGTTCACAGTGTTCCAGCAAAGCCTGCTGGGTAGGCTGTCAGCGTTACCGGGGGCCATTATAGTTTTTCTGTTTCAGTTGATCATCCTCTGACATCAGATATTTAATGGATTACACTATTTGATGGTTCAGTCATCTCCTCTTACAGTTCATTTCATTTTCAAGATGCTGTATGGGAGGAGGCGAACAATGATGGACACGTTTCACTTTCAGTCTTTTGTGGCTATTTGGTTTAAAGAAAGCAAACTTGGAAAAAATAATTAGAGACCTAAGAGTCGTCTGTTTCTCAGCTTAGTGTAATATAAGAAAAATGACATCATATTCCCAGGCTGTTGCTGTTTAATGGAGGCTTTCAAATGTGTTTATTTCATTTGCTCTGAGGTATAAGAGCCATTTTTACACATACACGACTAAATACCTTTTGTGTTATTCTTAAAAGACAAATTACCCTAATGACAACCATCTTGTAACGTTATACATGTGATAGCCATATGTAGGAATGCTGCTAGTGTCTGTCAGTCTCACCGTGTTGTTCATGACAATCACAGCGGTCTAACACGTCATTTGATCTCTCATTACTCTGAAATACCTGAGTATTATAGAAATCGCCGGTTTTGTACCTGATTAACAAACAGAGATAAAGCAGAGAGCATTGTGTTTTTTGCACAGTCACAGTCTTTGTCCATCCTCCTGGGCTGTGCCCGGCCCAACCCCTCTGCTCTATGTCGACAGCCCACTCATCACATTCAGAGCGTCTGTGGCCCACACACACACACACACACACATACACACACATACACACAGCAGTCTCCCTCTATCTGACTGCCTACTCCTATACAAAAGACACTTTGTTTTAGTGGGCGGTGCGTTCAAGTTCCAGTGATTTGTTCATGTGTGTACCGGGTGATAGTTGTATTCTTTTTTTTGTGAGTTTTCTGTTGAGATTTACAATTGAAAGAGGAAAATTTCAAATAGGGCTTCTGACCCACCCAGATATGTAGTCCACAGACAGAAAGCTGCTTTCACAGTTATCTGATGCAGCCAAGCAGAAATTGAGGAGAGACACATTACTGAATTGAATTAGCCATTTTTGAATAGTAGTTAAAAAATGTGAAATATAAAGTAACAATAAATGAACCATGAATCATTTATATCACCTTTTTTTGTCCTCACAGATTACGTACTTGCTGATCCCTTTGCAGACAACAATCGTAACCATGTTTATGCAGATATTTACTATCCCTACTAGATTAGTTTTACAAAATATGATACAGATATTGTAAGCATGAGGGTATTAACTATTAATCAAGTAATATGTTCAGTAACATTCAGGCACTTCTATATCTGCAATCAGAAATCCTTTGTTTGATTATTGTCCTACACTACAAGGGTTTATTGGGAAATAAGAGAAGAACTTACAATTATGAATCCTCAATGCATTACAATGTAGATATGTCGTATATGTACTTACATTTCCAAACACATCCAATTGTGCCTTAGGCCAAACCCTTCAATGATCTGATTGTTCCTCTTTGTTCAAATAATCCAAATCAGCAGAGCGCTCTTAAAGCTTCTTATTGATCCATCCGTCCTTATAATTATGACATATGACAGATGAAGGATGTAGGTTTGCGTAATCTCTTTCCTGTCTAATCCTATTTTAAAGATGAACCAGCAAATGGACGCCATGATGGTGACGTTTCATTATTATATTTCCCGTTTGCAGTTAAGAGTTATACAAAATATGACTACAATGCAGTTCTATGTCTGTGTATGCGCATGTGCTCAGTATTATATGTCCGACTGTTGTATTTATATTTTGTCATGGTGATGGGAAGCGCAGCATGACTGAACCTCATTCTTTGACGCTGCTTAGCTCTGCATGTATGAGATCATCTTGTTCTCTCTGTCCCACCCCTGACTCACGCTCTGTGGCCTTTCCTCACCCACCCTAACGGCACCACCCTTCACTCTCTGAAGAAACAGATGCTTGGGAAGCAGCAGGAAATAGAATTTTCTGTATCCTCATGTGGCCAAGAAATGAGGGCTTCCATCTGTTGTTCTGTTAGCTTCACATCCTGCGATTGATTTTTAGAAAACACTCTCGTTCTCCTAAATATCCATATGTTTTGACATAAACTGTAAATACAGAAGAGATTGAGATTGAAAATGAGTCTGAATCTTTCTTGGGTTTTCAGTTTGTAATTGCTGTGGTCACGTATGAGCTTTCCTGTCATTGTTTCTGCCATATGTGTATGGTAAAAAAGAGCAATTATCCCAAAATAATAGCAGCCAATATGAGCCAAGATTTGCCCTATAATGATGAAAAATGAATGATCTTCGACTTTGTTTTTATCTCTCTTGTAGTCCTAGAAAGCTGCCTTTTGTTTATTTTGGCAGATCTGTGTAGTCAGAGTTGTAAAAGCTTTAGTGAATGAATGAAGGAATGTTTTGAACTTGATTCATGTTATATCAATCAATGCAACAAGCTAAACGTTTGGTTTTTGGAGGGGGTCAGGATTATACTGTGTATGCATTCCGTGCGAGTCTGGGAAAGAAATCTGATTTGGTAACGCTCACGTGCTTGAATGTTGCAGTTGCAGCTGTAGCACACATGGCGCGGTTGTGCCGGGCAACAGTGTGCAGCTCTGTATATAGCTGTGTATACATGTAGCCATTAGCTGTCACAAATGCTTCCTCTTTTCTTCTTCTTTGCCTCTATAGTGATAACTCTTGCCTTAGGGCACTTTGGCAGCTTTACTCTCATTCATCACCAAAGATCTTAAAGTAATGCAAAGTTTGTGGTCAGGCAGTCCTGTAATTCTTTAATTTGACTTAATGTCTTTCATTGACGTAAACCATGACAGACTGCCTGATGTGGTACTGCAGTTGAGCCTGAGGCTGGAGAATGTTGGGAAGTGCACAGAGTCGGTTTATAGCTTTTCTTTGTATAATCTGTTTATTTCATGCACGCTGCAGAAAGAGTGTAGACATGGTAATATTCAGTTTGAGCTATTGTATGGTTTTCTGCATTTTCCTGTCTTGATGTGTGCTGGACCTGCTTGAAGCCTGGAGCCTGAATAAATGGCTGACTGGAAAAGCTGCTTTCTTCAAGGCTTGGCAACCTGTTTCCAGTCACATATTTCCGATGCTGCCCTGCCCAGAACAGAAGGCTGACTGTAGTTTTCTCACTGAAAAAGAATGATAGACATGCATGTGATTCTTTCTCATCCCAACACTGGTGGTATTGTTTACCAGACACCCTAAGAGAGTCTCAGGTTGACAAAATACCTCCTAGTTAGTCGAAGGAGGTAGCCATTTTGTGCCGACTCATCACCTCACCTTTTATATTTGGAAATGCATCATAAACACATCACAAATCCACACTATTTTCTGAAGCAGAACAACTGATGGCGCTCAATTTGATGATGCAACAAATAATTTTAGCAAAAATGATATGACATACCTCCACCAAGGTTGAGTTAGTCTCAAATTATGACTTAAAAACCACACAATGATCACCGCCCCTCCCTCCACTCACAAACCGAAAAGGAATTTCGTTTCCATGACTTACAGCTCTGAATTGATCAATTACGACGTAAAATTTGCAATTACAGCGCCACCATCAGGCCGACTGACCTGTAGCACAATTTAATGAGTTCTTATTTTGATCATGTCCAATACCCCAAATGAAAAACACATCATGTCTCATCTACAGGCATCAGATTCAGTGATTTCCTTCTCTTTACTTTATATTTCCAGCTTTATTGGAATGATGCCTACAGTCAGAGGTGCAGAGATTAACTTTGCTTAAGGGAAAAAATCTAAATCTGTATTTGAAAATCAGGACCACAGCTCTGCAGCAAGACAGGCTTGTAAATTCAAACTAAGGTGTACGTTGCTCACTGAGCTGATTGTGACATAGGAGATGTGGGACGAGAGCGGTCTAACAAGAATGTTTAGCGTGTCCTTGTGACAGGCAGGAAGGCCTGAGTGGCTTGCAGTTGAGTCTGTCGTATCTGTTTTGAATTCCCTCCACAGTGGGCTCAGTAGGATTACACAGACAGGAGTTTGATAGCAGGGGCTTTTGTGCAGGTATTTTAGGCTTCCTAAATACCTAGAAACCAAAACATTGTCAAATTTCTAGTTTTTAAGTGTAGTGACATTGTATTAGAATGCCTAATGTACAGATTGCAGCAACACACTTTCTCAGGAAAATAATACATAATCAATTAAAACTCACTTCTATGGCTCCTGCTGGCATTTTTCCTGACTGTCTGTGTTTTATAGAAGGATGTCCATGAAGTGGCACAGATTCTGTGTGCTGACGTTGTAGGGACAGTGCGGTTTAAGGTTGTAGCTATTTATAGTTGTGCACATGTGCTTGGCTGAAGTCTACAAATAAGTGTTGAAGGGTGTCCATGGCTGGTCATTTTCATACTGCGGTGGACTCTTGACCAGCTCTGGCCAGTATTTAACAGTTTAATGTTAAATTCCCAATAAATAATGACACTTATCATGGAGTAGATTTGGGAAATTAGGGTCTGAAAGGATGTTGATGACTGAAATTGTTAACTCAAGGTATTGAATGTCTTGAATTTCAAATGAAACATGAGAGTGTTGAGCGGTTCGACTTTGTATATTATCCTTCAAGTATCAACACATTAAGGTCAAAGGTCAGCAGCTGTTAGGTAGCACATTTTCTATGCCTTTCACAGACTTTTGGTGGATGTTTGTCGTCTGTGCGAACTGTGTCGAATTACACACTCAGACAGGATATAAGTAAGCTTTTCATTTAAATAGAGAAAAAGAAAGTCTTAGTTAGTAGAATAAGTAAGTACATAACAACCATAACCTTGACAACCACAATGACATTAACAATAATGATAATTATGTGAATGATGATGATAATGATTATGATAGCAATGACAAGAAACAAGAAATTAGTTCGACAATGCATCGGCTCATCCCGTTGGCAAAAGCTAGATTAGGTCAAATAGCCGGTGTGTGTGTGTGTGATAATACAACATGAGGAGTTGCCGTAGTGCCACAGAGCATTTAAAAGCTGGAGTCATAGAAATCTGCAACTACGTTTTTGAGATCTATAATTACAGAAACCTGGAATTCATGTTGTTACTAGTAAATATGTCGTCATTTGCATTTGCATGTTTGACACCAGGGTAAAGGGGAAGAAGGGAGAAATATATATTTTCGGCCTGTAATGTAAAAAGAACCACAATGAACTTTGTAATGGACGACTGACCATTGAGCAGCACAAAGCTACTGTACAGCAGTCACAGTGTTAGTGAGTCAAGTTAGCTAAAGGGATAAGATATGAGGTTAAATGGTGTTAAAGTCCAATATAATGATCATAAAGTTTATTTGATATGATAAGATGAATAAAGGTGATAACAATGCAGGATATGCATGCAGGATGCCTGTGATCTCTACTAAAAGGTGTAATTACTTTTTTATATATTTAGTAGAATCCCTACAGCAAAAGCTCATAGTTAATTCTACAAAGGGCCTCAAGAGGGCACCATAATGTTAAAGTAACCTCCATTTTTGGGCAGTCCAGGTAGCAAATTACCATATTTCCATTGCGTATTGAAATCCATACTCAGTTAAAGCTGTGAGTTATGTGCTTTTCTCACTTTTCTGTGAACTCTAACACATTTATGAGCTCGAGCTGACCGTGTCCTGTATTTGCTGGTTGAAGCCGATCCAACCTTCTCAGCTGGTCTTTTTCTCTGAGCTGGACACGTTCCAGGAACACTTTTCCATGCCAATCTATATTGATGAGTTTCTCAGGAGAAGCTCATGTATTATGCAGTAAAGGAGCCCTCGACATGAACCATTACAGTCAACGTCCAAATGGTATCCTACTGCAGCCCGGTCTGCCTGGCTTCCTCCCTCTGTGATTTATTTCTGGAATAACAGGGACACGTGTACATTAGGAATGACACAGCAGCACGGCTGGGAAATGTCTGCCATTGCGTCACACTTTGAAAGTCAAAACAAAGCATTTTCCATATTTTCCGGAGAGTAATTCACATGCTGTTTTTGGAATGTGTTACTTTCTTTTCTTTGACGTTTATGTCTTATTGCAAGCCTTGATCTAGACGTGTATAGACTATAATGGAAGATTAATCCTCAATTCAACCTAGTTTCCAATTCTCATTTGCTATATTTAGATGAACTAAACGCAAGAATCCATAGAGATTACAGTGATATGTCCTCTGAGATGCCTGTGTTATGAGGGAAATGTGTGTTTCCGGCTTTATGATTCTATATTCAACAGCCAGCAAACAGCAATGTTGCGTTTTAATTCCACAATTCATCACCACAAAACTTGAATTGTGTCAGATTTACAGAATGAATACGTTCTTTGAATTCTTTGAATTGATCGACTGATTTGCAGCGATTGCTGGGGCTTATTATTGTGTTTCATGTTGCAACATGAAGTGTGTGTGTATGTATGTGCGTGTGTGTGTGTGTGTGTGTGTGTGTGTGTGTGTATGTTTTCCTGCTGGTGTGAATACTGTGTTCTTGGCAGCAGCACAATAGATGATGATGATTATGTGAAGACTTGCAGGCCTGTGGTTGAACAAGTTTGTGTTGCTCAAGATGTATTTGATGAAATATTTTTTCGACTGGAAGTGATGTTATATTACTCCTAAATAGCAGTTGCACAAATAAACAGGATGCAGTCATAAACAGTTAAAAGCGCCTTTAAAAACATGTTAACAAGGAACTTTTCTTCATTTCCTTTTTCCCCCTCCTGTGGCTTTGCTGCTGCTAGATAAACACTGAACAGCGAGCTAAGTCAAAATATTGAGTAGTCATGGAAAGCCTGACAGGACTCGTTTTGGATGCTTGATGAAAAAAAAGGAAGTCACAGCTGCCCTGGAGGCTGGTAGGAAAGAAGGCAGACCAGAAAAGGGAGGTTGTTGCTACTTCTCTCAGTGACTGCAGTAGCTTATCCACATGGCATCAGCCTATCTTCACCGTGACACACACTGTGATCTGGCGTTAGTAAGGAGGATGAAGCACCTGCTTGAGTCCGAGAGGGAGCACAGGGCTCACCTGGTCACTTTAATGTGCTGCATGGGTCAGTATTTCTCCCTTGGCATGGATTTCCTATGTTTCTAACCTAACATTTGTCATGTCTGCTTGTTCAGCATTGATGATTTACTAAAGGAAGGGGTTTCTCTGTGTTGTTAGACTTGTGGTCAAAGTTCAGGACAAACTCTTCACCATGTGGTCACTGTTGTTATGATAGGCTGCAGGCTAAACTAGCAAGGAAATGTTGTATTTATTGTTAAGAAATGTACTTGTATGTGTTCATCAGTGTGTTTTTGATGGCCAGTGAAAGTTTGCAGCATTTGTGAATGATAGAGTTTCAGACGTGGAAGCAGTTGCATGAGTCATATGGAACATATTTGAACCTAAAACGTGGTTGTGCAGATCTACAGATTCTCCTCTTCTGTATTTAACTATTTGTGTGGAAGATTCATGCAACGGTCTCACACGTGTCACTGGCTGAGGCCGGTTGCCATAGAGATGAGTAACAGACCACATAAGGAGGGCCACAAGATGCAGCACTGAGTGGGAAATTACAGTAGTTTGTTAAATCAGTGGGATTTTTGGCATTCATGTGTTCTTTCTTTTCTACTTCAACTACTATTATCTAACTATATTTACTACATACATTGTTGTATGTAGTAAATATAGTTGGGCGGCTGTAACTTTTTCTTATATAGCCTTATTAGCACGTTTGCTTAGGGTGATACTTTAGAGGGCAAGACTGAAGAGCATGACTCATTTTAAAGGGGATATACAACACAAATAGCCATGTTCTTATTTTAAATTAGGGGTCTATTCTAAAACTTTTCCTATGCTTTAATGTGCGTAAAAGACATCGATCCACTTTTAGTTTTCTTCGCTGCAGCACTGCTATAGACATTGAGTGGAAACAAGCCATGTGCAGGTTACTGTGTCTTTAAAGCGCTGCTCCTGAAAAGCATTGTCTGTCCTGGTTGTCCACGCGTGATTAAGTGGATGTTGGTCCCTCAATCGCTTGCCTTGTACTTGGTGACTGGATCTAACCAGATGTGTCAGCGTGTGAATTGTGTAATGAAAATCAAACTTTCAGGGCCGTTCACATCCTACAGTATGGGATTGTCTCGCTAGATGCATGACTATGGATGTCAAACTCACCTTTTTGCAACTTTTTTTTGGATGCATGTCCCCTAAAGTATAGAAATGAAGACATGATTTGCATATAATGGCTTATAATTGCCTCATTTGACAACCCATGTTTTTCCCCCTAGCTTCCCACCTTTGTAGACCCCAATGCTGCCATGATGTAAGCGTTCACTTATTATTTTCCAGCCTTAAAAAACTACATATGCTTACTTCAATGTGTTTTAAGTGCCACTGTTAGAAACGTTATGCACCCTCTGAGTGCCCTTTAGTTCTTCATGCAGTAAGTCTGTCATTGTGTCTTACCTCCAGTGAAGGAGGTTATGTTTCCTGAAGTAATTTCGATGAAACTTGGCACGGATCTGCATCAAGGGGCAGATCCAGGAATGTTATGATGACTCATTAATAAGATTGGGAATGTTTTTTTGATTTTGTGCCAACTTTTAAAGAAATAATACAAATCAGACATATGTAATGCATGATAGACTACTAGGCAAATGTGTCTTATGACAAATAAAACAGTCCTATTATTATTATCGCGCTTTTTCCCCCTTACAGCTGCACAGTAGCCCAGTGTTTAGCACCCACTCAGCAAGTTTGGCCTTTGTTGGCCCTGGACTTGTCTGTGTGGAGTTTCCATTTTTGTGTAGGTTCCCTCTGAGTTGAAGATATACATAAAACAAGAACCCTGGAGCTTATCCTTGGCTGTCCTGCTATGGCTGTTGGGATGGAGGCAAATGCAGAGAATTGATTTCAGAATTTAGATCAAAACTAATTTTGTTTCAGCTGGGTTGACCTTGGCAGAGGTATGAGCCCTCTTTTTTTTACATCAGCTTTCTTCATGGACGTTTTTGTGTAACCTCATTTAGAAAAAATGTAGCTCTTCAAATTTTCAAGGTCTTTCCACAGTGGATGTTATTTCTTAGGGGAGGTGTGGAAAAGGATGGTAGAGTGGTTGTTTAGGGTTGGAAGATTCCAGGCTTCTCCTACAGAGCCTGTCGAACTGTTGCTGAGCAAGACACTGAACCCCTGATGTGCAGATTGGTTCCTTGTTTGCTCCTGCTGTCAGTTTATGAGAGGGTGAATGCAAGGTCATTGAAAAAATTTAGAACATACATACTACTTTGCGCCGGTGTGAATTACGCTCAAAACACTGCATGTTTTCAGAGGTTTGACAGCCCTGGATAACAGATTGGGGCAAATTTTGGGGACTTTTCACAATATTTTTTTGAGTTTTTGTTTTTGGTTGTCATTATACAAATAGCATTATTATCTAGCTTAGGGATGGGGTGACCATCGACGTAAATCGACTACTCGATTACATAAATACGTGGATGTGCATAACCGTGCGCCGACGCGTCATTATGACGTAAGATTGCTGCGCCAGGTGGAAGCATTCACGCAACCGGAGAACAAGCCGCGGTGAAAAAAAGTCGCCCACGCTCTAAAGTGAAAACATCGCGGAGCGCGTTGTCAAGGCGGCAGCACTTTATGTCCCCGACCACCAAGCGTGAGACACTCGGACGGACAGGGGTGGCAAACACGCAGCTCGTGGGCCGCATGTGGCTGCCGCTGGCTGACGTGTGGAAGCGCAAACTGATTTGCGTCTCGCAAGCCGCAAGCGTGTCTTTCCCGGCTGACCTGCGGTAGCGCAAACTGACCTGCGTCTCCCCCCCACCCCTCCCCTTGAGACCGACTGATCGCCGAGCAAACTGACCTGCGTCTCATGTATTTTTTGTCGTTGAATGCAGATTGTGCTCGATCACTTTTACTTGAATTGAATAAGCAATATGTTGGATTGTAAAACGCAGATTACCAAACAACTAGCCAAAAGGTGGCTAGTTGTGGAATAACGCATTGCAAATCTTTGTTACATTTGTTTGTTTTCAATAGAAGATGATTGAAGAAAATATTTAGATATTAATGAGATAGGTTTGATATTTATTTTGGGGGAAATCATTGCTATATTGCGCAATAAATATAATCTATAGAATAATAGACAAATCGAAAAAATAATCTGTAGATTAATCGTTAAAAAAAGAATTGTTAGGTGCAGCGTTAATCTAGATGCATTTGAGTCAAAACATTTTATTACAATATGTTTGCATAGTCATTAGTATTTGTATGTTTTGTCTGTGTATTATATAATATTCTTGTTTTTAAGTGAACACAGTTTAATGTGAATTAAATTTTCTCTAATTAAATCTGTTAAGGCAGGTCTGATGACAGCCGCATTCCAAGAAGATCCATGTTGCCTAAACAGCTCTGTAGTGATTGTTCCATGATGTGAAAAAACTGACATATTTTCTTTCTTCTCTCTTCTTCAGATGAAAGAGACAGAGTGCAGAAAAAGACATTTACAAAATGGATAAATCAACATCTGCTAAAGGTAAGAACAGATGTGTCATACCTGTCTGCTGGTTCTATTATCATGTGGAATTTAGAATTCCGGTATTTGGTAACTAATCAACCCTAATCACTGAACTGGATACTTTCCACAGAGACGCGGCAAACCATTTTCTACTAACATAAACAATCTGTCTGCAATGATAACAGTTACCACTCTCCATGGTTGGTCCTAACATGCAAGCATCCCCCCGAGATATGATTAAAGATCGCTAGAAGTCGCTGAGCGTGACATGTGTTGGTTTGCTGCTGTAGTAACAGATTGTCTTTTGTTGACACAGGAATTTTAAATGGCTTTCTGTGGTGTTTCATTTGATTGTAGAATTTACTTTGGGGGGCCAACGAGCATTGACAAGTCACATCTCAAGTCTGTCTGACTGAAGAACACCCAGTATATAGTATAGTATGTAGTTCTAACCGCTACACCTGTGGTATACCTTTAAGAGTTTGTACCTTTCTTTAAAGGTTAAGCTGATGTTTTGGAGCCAAAAGATATAGAAATTTGTGATAAGAGACTAAGGTCACATTCACACCGCACCAGTGATTGAGCTTCAGTTACATGGTATCTTTATTTGTTTGGGTTGGTTGGTTGGTTTCTCTATACATAGATATTAACTGGGCCAGGGGAAATTAGTTGTTGAAAGGTGTGTGCCAATGGACAGGCCTGTAAAGATGTATCTGAAAAGGTCTGGAATTTATTGGTCTGGAATGATGTGGGATGTGAGGGCGAACTCATGAGCAATAAATGGAGGTCATGGTGTAGATGAAGTTGAAGGAGATGCCTGAGGGTTAGACTTGCAGATTTCCCCTGTGACCACTTTGGCTTGGGGTTTAGCAGTTTCCAGTGATTTGGCCAAAGTTATCATACTAAATACATTATTTTTGTATGAGGAGCTGCCACTTCTATGCAGAGAATGGCAAAACTGAAATACGATTGTCAATTTTTTACACTCTCTTCCATTTCCAGAATTCCCCAGTAGTAGTAGTATCGATTTTCTGCAACACTCCATGTTTATCCTCTTAGAAGTCCCCTTAGAAGTGGTGGAGTTTAGGTGAGAACATATTTCAATGATTCCCGGACCACTGTGATATATTGAAAACTGGAAATATACAGTAATATATCTGCCTCGATTACCCCTAGTTGCACTTGGACTTTGAATGAGGAAGAAATAAAGTATCTACTGGAAATATGGGCTGATAACATTAAAGGACAATTGAAACAAATTAATCAGAGAGAAAGCATTTCATTGGCCTTCCAAACAGTACTTGAAGCTTAAAAAGCTTGTAAAAAGTTACATCATAGTCTGCAGTGCCCTCTGTGTTGATGAGTGATGTTGTTGGCGAGTGAGGAAAAAGTAAAATTCTCAGATTTCCCAATGTTATTGCTCCTCATATGACATTACAACCAGCTGGTCATAATGCATCAACTGTACAATCATCTGAACTGATCTCTGTAAAGGAATAAATAAGGAAATTAATATCTAATAGATAAGTCCTATGAACACTTGTAATGGCGTCAATGGTCAACAAGCACAACACCACCATAATATCATAGTTATGCATTGTAACCTTGTATAATCCTTACAGGCTCTTCAATATCCTTTGGAAAGATAGTCTGTTCCAACTTCATAACAGGTGCTATGGCTCATATTAATAATGTTAATAAAAATGAAACATATCAGTGTAAATGCACAAGATAAGTACGCACTATATTCTGAGCTGCAGGCATTTGCACTAGATTGGAAACTGATTTACAGATGCATATTTGCAGTAGTCAGCCCATATTTCCACAAGACACTTTGATTCTCCCTCATTGCAAGTGCTGGCTAGACTTCTGTATATTTTCTTTTGACAATACCCATAACTCATAGCATACTTCCTTTGATTGGTCCGAACCTCACTTTGGTGCCGATCGTGGTAATAATGTGTTCGCACATGCAGTGAACTGAACAAGGATTCAATTTGTATTGGACTGAGATACCCTGTTTTTTGGCAGACAATGGGCTATTTGTTTGGTTTGCTCCTGAGTGTAAGGGGAGATTTCAGACACATCAAACCAAAGTGAACTATCTATAACTTTTGGTTGGTGTGCACAAAGGTGTGGACCAACAGCAGTGAACAACTGCTGGACTGGTCATGGTCCTGTCTGTTCTCAAACAAACTCTGGATCAATTTCTTTGTGGTTTGAACTTGATCTGAACTAGTTTGATTAGTTGATCTATATCGCTTCTGAGAAACTTAGGTTAGTTAATCTGTTGATCAGCAAACACATCCTGTGAAAAGGTCATATCAACATATCAGGATCTCCTAACAGGACAGTCCTTATATTAACCAAGTTGAAGGTCAGCATGTGGTTGCTGTGCTCAGTATGCACGCCATTGTCCCGTTCAGCTGTCTGAGGGCAACATGTGCTTTTCAAGTTTCTGCTGGCATAGTTTTGCTTGGTATATGGCCCAAATGATGACTATGACTTAGGACATCGCCAATGCTGCCATATTGTAAGCCATGGTCTACTTGCATGTTAATATTCACCGAGCTAGGTGTTGCTCATTTTGTCTGGCAGGTTGCCGCTCATTCTGCCGTCTGAGGGTCATACTTGTGACCTGTTGGACAAAACTGAACACCAGCTGCAGTATGATAACAGGCTTGTCTGACACCCAAAGGTCAGCTCTGGGATCAGACTCAAACACTTGAAATACACAAAAAATGACCTCTGTTGTCAATTGTTACAAACGTGTCAAGTTGTGGCTTCCAAGGTTTCAATTTGACCTCATTTCCTGTTGTACTTTCTTGTCTGGCAAGCCGCCAGGTGGTTGGAGCAGCCAGCTGGTGACCGCCCAAGAGACCTTTATCGCAGTGGACATTGACTTGACAGGTGTCACTAATCACATTATAATAAAGGGCCCATTCCATCCACACAGGGCAGACGTTACACCTGTGTTTGACAGGTCAACCCTGAGATACAGCACGTGCTACCGTACACAGCAGACAGGGCAAAGCAAAACTAAACTCTTTACTCTTTTATCTTTTATAGAAGTGCTCATTTAGAGTCAAAACATAGGGATGAACTGCTGTATTTTGCTGTTATGTGGCATTTGGCATAGTAACATGAAGATTAAACAAGTTTCAGCTTTCTACCACAGAGTCTTGGCTATGGAACAAATAGCTGAAATATCCTGCCAGTGCATTTTATACTCCAAAATTACTCATATGCTCTGTTGAATGGGGAAATGAATTTGAAAATAAATATTTGATAGGATACGTTTATGTAAACACAACATTGATTTGTCTTCTTATAATCAACGACTTGTGGCTCTATTTGATTTATTTTTAAAATGCTGGATACAAATTCATCCAAAGATAAAATATAGAATAAAGCTGATGTAAAAATATAGAAGTAGAATAGAATTAAGTCTTTGCATGTTGATTATTAAATCATAGTACAATAAATGAAAACAAAAGACAAGCGTGAGTCAGTAGAAGTATTGGGCGAAAACTTACAAAACCACTGACCTGATGCTGTACAACATGAGGGTCCGATCACAGGATACATGGTAGAATAAGAGTGACAGTAAGAAAAAAGTGTTACTTGTTAATAGTCCACGTACAAGCAAGCAACCTCATCACCATTCTCTCTCGAAATTATATTAATTATTATTATTTTACCTGTCCCAAATGTTCAATTAAGGGTACTCATGAATAGGCTAATTAGATCGGTCCATGCTTGTTGTGCATGAGGCCTTCCCTGGAGGGTACTAATGATTGGCTTTATGGTATTTATTTAATGTTCTCATGAAGGATGTAAAGTATTACTTTTCACTGGAAGATAATGAAAGTAATAAATGCATATGAGCCGCAGCTAACCCATGGGTGATAATAGAGGTTCCATAGAGGGCTGAGACTGCAGTCCAACTAAACCCCTCATCTGCACAATTGACCAATTAACTTCGCCTTTCTGATTGGATGTGAGCTGACCAGTGTGTCTATAGGAAGTTGCAAGTTAGAGATGATGCAGTTATAATTATAATTATAATTATTATTATTATTATTATTACATGGGGGAATTTGCATTTATTGTACAGCAAGCGTCTTACCTTGTTTTTGAGGACTGGGCTGGTGTGGTCAATGAGAAACTTGAGGTGCTGAGTAATAGTTGGAGATCTGTGTGGACGGCTGACCCAATAACACAAGGGTGCAGATCTATTTTGGCTCCACAGCTGTGACTGCTATCTGGGATTACAGTGCAGTGAAAGGCCCTGTGTGAAAGCAGGTCAGCAGACAGCAGAGTGGTTTCAGATGCAAGGTATTTAGGACAGGAAGGGGAGCTGGACCGACTGGAAGGAGATAATCCGCAGACTGGAGCTGTGAAGTGCATTGTGGACCATGAGGTGTCTTAAATGCACCACACAGAGTATTCAAAGTATTCTTGACACAGTGATTCATACCTCGTGTTTTGTACTCAAGAATAACTCTGTATTACTCATATGCATGGCCCTGGATAGCCAACACCTTTGTGGACCTACAGTATATTAAATACGTATAAGTAACCATGTAACTATTTCCAGTTTTCCAATATGATTTTTTTTGTCCTTGCCTATTTTAGTGAGCAAGCCTGCTGTAGCCAAAGTCCCAAAGTCTAGCCTCTGTAAAGTTTATATTGCAAATGTTTATTTTCTACTAAATGAGGCTAAATATACACATTGCTATTCTTGGTCATGATAGTCTATCCATATATCTAAGTAATCAATAACTGACCTGTTTATGAACTCATTTGCAGTAACACCCACTCATACATAGACTGTATACAGGATTTCTTGCAGGTTAGAGCAGCAGATGAAGACTGCCCAACCTCCATAACCTGAAGTGATGATGGAAATAAAACAAAAGCTCAAAATAGCAAGGGGGAAGAAAGATGTGAATACATTTCATATTGTTCTACCAGGAGTACTAAAGGTTTTACTGGACTGAAAGGACCCTCTTGTTGATGAGTTATTCTGTGCACTTATTTGATTCATTGTACTGTTACAGTGAATCAAATAAGTACTGTACTGCTTTATTAGTATTTGCCCTTGACATTTTGCCTTTTTTCCTGTGTGCATAGGTTCGAAAGCATATAAATGACCTATATGAAGACTTACGAGATGGACATAACCTGATTTCCCTGCTCGAGGTCCTGTCTGGAGACACATTGGTGAGTTTTCATCTGTTTATCTGAAACTCTATGATCAGTTTTCCTTAAAGGGAGACAAAAACACAGACAAGGTTTTGACATTTGTGGAATCTACCCCCGCCTCCTTCACTTCATGATTAAATAAGATCAACAGAAATATAAGATAAACATCCCAAAGCAAAATGAGACCGTAATTCTGAAAATTCCTCTAAAATGCTCTGCAACACCTACGTATGACAGAAATGATCGATCTGCCATTTCTCTTTCCTAATTGTTCTACTGGTTTTAGGGGGAATCAGAAAATGTTATAAAGATTTCTCTGCTGCAATCTTACATCTTCCAAAACCCAAACACAATGTGGAAGAGCAGATCCACGTTTCTTTTTCTATTTCTGGGATGAATTTAGTGAAATAGTCATCATTTTGATTTTTGATCGTTCTCCTGAAATAGGATGTACGTCTTGGTGTTTACTGTTGTAAATTCAACCCTGAATGGGGCAATTAGTGAACCACATTTGCATCATTTACGTGGGCAACAAACCTGAGTGGGATACTTAATAAAGTCATTACCAGGAAAAAGCTGATTAACTCTTGTAGTCTTCAACAAGTGCCACACAGCTTGTAATTATCCATTAAAAACATTTAATGTGCTAATGAGCTTCTTTAACCTACTAACAGGCCAGGGTTGTCTTCAAGATAAGAACCATGTGTAATTTATGCAATTACACAATCTGGTAGTGTGTGATATCCCAGGTCAGCAGCTTGTTGTACCACAGAAACACTGCCTATGTGTCTGCTTTTACAAGAAAGAATCATCAAAGCTCTGTCCTGCACACCTGCCTGAGCTCATTTTCACCTGGACTTTCACATGTTGAGCTGTGTATGTCCTCTGTACTTAACCTTCCTCTCAGCTCTCTGCTGGATAATGAGACCTTAACCTCAGAGGACAAACTATACCGCATCTGACAGGCAACATGGCCATGTTATTTCTGTAAAATTGCTAAATCTGTATCACAACATGGCAATATTACAGACGGCAGATGGTGCTGCACATGGCACGTGACATGCCTGCACATAAGCAGGTCTTGTATTTCTACAGGTGTTTACCTGGGTATTCATATGGGGGGAATGGAATTGTGATACATAAATGATGATAAATTGCGATTTCGCTCTAGTTGGAGTCATCGAACGTGTAGTTGTGTGGGATTGTTACAGTTGGAATTGTTTTTCATATTACACTGCCTCACCGTTTGCAGAACTTAATAGAAAGAAAATATTAGTGAAAATAACCAAATAGCTTAAATTGAAAAAAGGGTTTTTGCCTTTTCAGTCTGTGTATCCAAAGTGGATCCTTAATGGCGGCAATGAAATCCTGAAATCTGTATATTCAAAGATGATATAATCCTTTACATGCTTGAATGCACTGTATGCATCAGTGTACATGCCGGCTTTAGTATTAAGCCTAAAGGAAGGAGGCAGCTACTGAAGGGTTCACTGGTATTCACAGTCAATTTACAGACTGATGATAGAAGTTAAGTGCTCAGAGTACAGTCATATTATTAAACCAACATGGGCCTCACTGTCTTTTTGAACAGCATGTATCTCTGTGAGGAGCTCCAGGTATCAGTTCTCTCCAGTCTGACTAACTTTCATCTTCAAAGTTATCCATTTTTTTGAAAGTTCCGTTCCCCTTCTGTTTGTTTGCTCTTTGAGTGTTTTCTTTTCATTCATGTCTAACCTTCTTTGATTTGGCCACTGTGTGTGTCCATGTCTTCCTGTCTTCCCCATATGTTGCCTTTTCCGTGAAAAGCCAAGGGAGCGTGATTTACTGAAGACATTGCGGTTGGTGAGTGGGACGGAAGCATGTGAAGTTGAGCAGCATGGACACACAATGGATGATGATAAGGGGGTATGTGTGGATTTCTCCCCACCCCCTTGTAACAAACTAATGCAGAGCGTGCTGTGGTCATTTAACAGAAGTGTAGAAAAACAGTCCCACCGATTTCATTCTTATTGTAATATTAAATCATTTCTTTAGTGAGGTTTTAGCCATTTTTCTTAAGGGGTTTACAGAATTGCCAACTTTTCCAACTTTGTATTCAACACCAAGCTGCATTTTGGCACTGTTGTGTATGTAGACTAGAGACATCCGAGTCCTTGCTGCAAAAAGGTACTCATGGTGCACACACCCAGGCTGCCCCCAATCATACTTCAATAAAATAAATCTAGCATTTAGCATGTGATCGCATTAAATATATGTAGTACACTAGATGGCACTCAGAGCGTATACCTCCGCCAAGGTCGTGTCGTGCTTCGATTTTTGACTGATGAGTGATGGAATTTAACAGGTTATTGACAACACCATGATTACCTCCTTAACCCTACTGACAGAATAACACACGTTTTGATTATTGATGGAATGTTGTTGTTTAAGAAGCGAGTGCACAGGTTTTGTTTTGGTTGCAATTTTTTGAAGAATGAACCACAGCCACTCAAGTTTGGCAGCAAATGGTCAAAACAAACACAAAACCTGCCAAATCTTGTCCATACATTCCACTTGTAAAATATTATAACAATAGCCCCGAAAATTGTTCAAGGAGATAAATAGAATTTTAAATGGCGGCAAATAATTATGATTCCTTGACTTACAGTTCCAAATGTATAGAGACCAAAACTTGTCAGACCAACCAAACTTCCTAGAAAGTGTCTTTGAAACTCTTTGACACACTGTATTATGCTAAAAGACACAAAGACAGAAAAACACAACATCCTTGGCGGAGGTAACAGTTAATAAAAAAAGGCTTTTCAGCTCTGGTCTTTATGCTTATCTCAACAGCTTTGTCCATCATAAAGACATCAATGCATTTTTTTTTATGCGCTTCTTTTGCTCCACAGCCCACGAGGGCTTCACAAGTGTGTGAGAGAGGCAGTGAGAGCTGTACGGATACTGAAATGAACGAGATTCCTCAGTGTCTTCTTGTGGTCAGCTGAGCAAGATGGCTGAATGTGAGAGTCACTTTTGTTGCTGCCGCGCCCGGGCTTGCACGCATTTACATCATTACATCATGCTGTCGCCGATGATCTCATGCTTATCCCAGCGGAGACGGGATACAAGTGCACCTTGTATTCATCACACTCGCCTCACTTATACAAATTTTATATAAAATTCATGTATATCATTTACGACATTTAACTGATACTAATATTTTACCCCACATTTTTCATGCATCTTTGGTTGTTATTGTTCTAATGGGATTTCTAGCAGGGTTGTTGTATTTCTTATCGTGAAATTTAAGGGCTGGAAATGTTGGGAATGTTCTGCGATGATCCCTATGTAATATGTACAGAGAGTGGGTTTGTAGAAATAGCTGCTTTCGGGTTGACTGATCATATCTTTATCTCTCAGCAGACGACGGGGGTAAGAATTTTGCAGCATGTCCCATGTATCACATGCTCCTGATCTTTTTTTCATTCAGTTTTTGCATTGTTTATCTTCTCATATTGATAATAAACTAATGACACAGTGGCTCCTCCACGTTTTATGCCCACAGCCTCGGGAGAGAGGGCGGATGCGCTTTCACAGACTCCAGAATGTACAAATTGCACTGGATTATTTAAAGAGGCGGCAGGTAAGAATGGAACAATTTCATCCTCACTCACTCAGGAAGACATTGACAGAGATTTTTGTCAATGAGAAAAATGAGTTGAGTACAAAACTGGACACTGTGTTAAATTGCCCCACTTAGTGCGTTTTCCAGCATTGGGATTTTATGTAGATTTGATTGCCTTCCCTTCCCCCACAGTAGCCAGAATGTGAGGAAGAGCATCCAGCTGTGATGCAACACTGAGACAAAGGATTCATAGAGGGGCACACATCAGTTATCCTATTGTTTGATCTACATACTAAATACATTCAGGGCGCTCATATAGTTGTTGAATGCAAACAGATCTATCAGTTAATTCCTCTGCAATGTTTTGATGACAAGAATTAAAATCATCATCCACTGGCACTGGAAGAATGAATACAATACTACAACTACACAACTACTCTATTGTTTGCACTCTGCTTTCATGTTACATGTGAAGGAATTAATTATGAAATCTAAACTTTGCAGAGACTATTATCTGTATTGTTTGATATTTAGAAAATAAGTATCCTAGATCTTATGTCACTTGTTTCATAACAAGCGTGGTCATCTCAGTTCAACATTGACTATTGGAGTGTTGCACGACACAATACACTGACTATTCTGCCACCTTGTGGTAGTTGTTGAGCAATGTAGACAACAGCAATTATCACTGCCAATGTTTCCCTTGAAGTCATCAATTATTTTCTGGTGTTTCTTTTACTTGTAATTTTGTGATGTGCTTAAAAAATGTGTTATTAGGGTCTCCTCTATTTATGTCTGTCCTCTTATGTCAAGCATGCACAGGTTCATTTGCTGAATGAAAAGTACTATATGAATAGAGTTTTATTATTTTATTATTGTTGTCATTGTTGTACAAAATAATGTACACAGTAAATGCAGAAATACTTTTTTTTATCACACTAAGACATTATTTAGATATGTGATGTTTGCAGTGTGTTAATGACTTTCTTTCTTGCCGTCAGGTCAAACTTGTAAATATCAGGAATGATGACATCACAGACGGCAACCCAAAACTCACACTGGGGTTGATCTGGACCATAATTCTGCACTTTCAGGTCAGTGTTGTTATGTCATGGTCTTTCAACTGTTTTCTTCTTCTTCTTCTTTCTCATCCCAGCTGATGGATGAGAATGTGCCTCATCATTTGCATGTATCGGTCATGAAGGTGTCACAGATAAGTGCGGTTGATCTCTTGTAAATTAGTTCAAACCGTTCAGTTGCACACACCAATCAATGATTCCTGCCTTGGTTATCTGTTGAATTGTTGAAAGCTCAATGTTTACACAGTGTTGAGATTGATCGATTGCATATACAGTGTGTGAGTTGCTTCCAGATGAGTGTATTTATGTGTTCACACTTCTACAATTGTTGTTGCTACTTTTGATCACAAGGTGTCAAAGCTGTTTCGCATACCATCCCACTTTGACTCAGATTACACTGGAATGAATCAAATGGATGTTTACCTGGGTAATACTTAAATTACATCTCAGGTCAGATTTCCTCCTGTAGCTTTGAGTCGCTGTAAAAACGTTTGGTTTCCCCTGTAACAATGAAAGTGGGACATGAACTCCCGTCCTCCTTATGGTTATCATGCATGGAACATTTTGGCCTGTGCAAACTCATGCAGTATTTACGATGTTCCGGCAGCTGCACTTTATGACTGTGACCACAGCGAATCAGTATAATCAATCATTAGTGTCCAGGACATCATGCAACACATTATCATTTATCATTGCATGCGTTTGGTTCAAAGATTTGCCTTTTAAGGAGGTTTAGGTTTATTAGGTGTTAAACTTTAATGTGCTCTAGGCTGGCTTCATATTTCTCTTTGATTGTTTCAAAAAATGCTCTCTCTGGGCACAATGATGCTGCCGGATACCAAAGAGTGTTGGCTAGATGGGTGTGTTTCAGCATGCCAGGAATCTAGGCGACCTGCACAGAATCCATTATCCTCCCATTATCCAATAACATCTAGAAAGCACTCGCTCGCTCACTCGCTCCCTCAATCGCTCACTCACTCCCTCAATTGCTCACTTGCTCACTCGCTCACTCACTCACTCACTCACTCACTCACTCACTCGCTCGCTCTTGTCTTGCATTGTGTTATTGATATTCTTAGCGCCCTGATTCAGTCATTCATTTTTGAATTTTTTTTTTTATCATTGAATGCATTATTGGATTCTTCAAATATCACACTGACAGCTAGCTGGGTGATGATTGCCCACACCTGCTCCTTTCTGTCTCACGCAAGCCCTTGAGCAGCAGCGACGGGCCTGTTTCATCTTGATTCATGTGGGTAGCTGGATCATTTCGGGAAAAAAAAATGATGATACAACTCCAGCTTTGCTTTTACAGCATAAGAGCAAGCTGGCAGGAGATCTGTTGTCATTTCTTATCTGGAGCATGTGTTGTGCTCCCGGGGTCATTTTGAGAGCATTTACTTTTTCGTGTTTAGATATGTTAATGAGCACTGATGGGATGTGTGTTGTAGCATGTTTGACCCAAATTCTCCCTATCATAGTTTGTTTACTGTTTTGATATTGGTGGTGTTATATACTGCACCTTAACCAACCGTCTAATACAGCCTGTACAGAAATGTAACTGCCTCTGTGTGTACAATGTTCTATTTTATTGCTGTCAATGGTGACCATATTGCATAGTTACTTGGTGTTAAGGGACATAGGGGTAATTCATAAAGCACAGAACCTGGGAAATGTGAGTAATTCATCCCTTAACACCTTTTACTGGCCTTTGTAGGCCCTGAAATGAGAGGTACAGGCAAAAATGACCTGTTTCAGCCAGACTGTAATTATAGCGATATACTGTTCGTGGGTAAACTATGACAATGCACTATTATGTTTCTGTGTTGGCTCTGGCTGGTAGTCAACAGAGTCTCTCTGTCATGGCCAATGTCCTGTCAGTGAGTTTGTAAGGCAAATTCTGTCATATTTACAGCAAAAATGTAATGCCTACTGAATGCCATCAATCTTCATTTCATATTTAAGATCGCAAGGAAAACCTTTTCAAATGCTGCAGTCTTAACCGTGTAGGAAGGTAGGTTGACTATAAGCTCACTGTAGGTAACAGCAGTAGAATTCAGTGTCCTGTAGTTTGAACTGTGTGGGCAGTCAGGTGACTTTGACCTTCAGGGCAACTTAGTCTGCGTTCAGATTTCGTAAGAACACACTGGCACAGTTATTTTTAGTTGTGCTGTGTGGTGGCATTATAGTTTCTCTTTCACGTGCAGCTCCCTGTTTTTCTGTGTGGGGGTCATATTATTACAATATTCCACACTGGGTCTGTATTTAGCCAAATTAACAGGCAGTTTGTTCTGCAGCTTTCATTGGCCTCTGCTGCTCATCGGTCCTCATTATTGTTTTGGTTTTCTAAGCCTTGATGACATCAAGTTTGGCAGGGACTCCCTCTGGGTCACATAGTCTGTCGAAACAGTCGAGCTGAGCCAAACTTTTGTTCGCCATCAGATGGCATAAATCTCCCCACTTATCCTTTATCCCCAGCCTTGAAGAACATTTACATGAGGAAAACAGCTGAGCGCTATAAACACGTGGGCCGTGCCTCTGACTGCATTTATGGTGTTTGTGCTGGATTAGCAAAGGCAGAAAAATGTATCAAAGGTCAGATTGGATTCCAGTGACAGAGGAGAGACCTGAGAGAGAGAGAGAGTGAGCGAGCCAGAGAGAGTATTACGTGCAGAAGGAGAAGTGCTGAGAGGGAAAGAGCAGGAGTGAGTATGAAAAGGCTGGACAGTTTTCAACTGTGATTCCCAGGGAGTCAACACCAGGACACCCTTTGAGTGGAGCTTAGTTGACATTTTGCTGTCAGTGTGTGTCTCTCTGTCAGTGAGATGGCGGAGCTAAAGTTCAAGAGGAGCTGAGGGTTCAGCGTTGTCGATGGGATATTAACTCTGTGACTGACAACGGGCATGGGGAACATCTGTGGCTGTGTCCGGGGCCCTAAGGAAGATGCCTATGTTGACCCCAGAAAAGCTCCAATGAGCCTCGGAGCTAAAGAGCATAAAGGACGCCGCTATTTCCAAAGGAAGAAGAGGAAATCCGAAGCTGACTTTGTTGAATATGTTTGGAACCACAGAATTGAAACTGAAAACAATGGGGTCACGGCTGGGAGTACCGAGTTCCGGCGCAGCACAGATGAGATCTCTGCTGCTCCAGTCAGACCGTCGGAGGTGGAGGAACGATTATCCAGGCAACAAAGCATAAGCAAAGGTGTTTATGTTGGAGAGGTGCCGGTATTTATTCACCGAAATCCCTGTAACGAACCATTTCACAACGGTCTAGCATGCAGAATCAAAAGGTACTCTGCAGACCAGGAAGACGATGACAAAAGCAAGTCCAGCATAGAAGAGTCACTCCATCGCACTAGCACAGCTTCCCAGGCGAAGGATGGTTTGCTTGGGAGGAAGCTGCTACAACGGCAGTTAAGGAGGGCAGTGAGCTTTGGTGCAGTAGAGCATGTGTTACAGACTCTGAGGGGAAATGACACACCCAGGGATGAGGAACTGTTTGCCAAAATTATATGGAGCTCTCAGATACACAGGAGGAGAAGACGGAGGGCCCACAGCTTCTCTGCTTACATAGAGCCTCACCCAGCTTCTGCCAGATCTATTTCCACCCAGCATGAGGTAAATCAAGAATATCTTATTTATAGTTATGATGGGGGTGATCAAGTGTTCTCGATGATGGTTTAATAAGGAGGTTGTTTGATCCGGCTATTACTGCAAGAACTAAACTGAAATTCTTGCCCATATAATAGTTGAATGCAGTATCCTTCCAACATATCCTACCATTGTGAAACTAAGAGGTGATGATTAATCAGTTTTGAGGGTTAAGTTAGTTGAGGTCTAGCACCAGATTGCATAATATTGAACCTTGTTTTTTATCTCTCCGCCTCATGTACTGTATGTATGAGGGTATAATATATGGGTCCACTGGAAGGGGAGCTTGGGTTGTGATCTTAAACGCAACATTCATCATTGTGTACGGTATAGTCAGATGAAGTGACTCTGGGTAACTGGGTGACTCTTACATAGAATAAACTCTGCTATTTCACCGCCGCCACTTCTTTACGTCACGCACCATCTTTAAATAATGTATTGTGATCAATTGATAAATACTGCCCGAAAGATGTGATTTTGAGAACCTCTGATGTGGAGTTTGTCAAGTGAAAGGTCAACCTCAGATAATCACGTCTGCATTTCAGATTGATTGGTGTTTAATAATCAGCTCATAGAGAGTGGCAAAGATCGTTCACAGATGACGGGCCACAACATGACAAACATTGGTCAAAAATTATCTAAAAGAAGACTCCGCACATAGGATAAAAGAAATTGGTTGATGATTATTTTCTTATCAATATGCAATGGAGCAATGTTTCATTTAATTCATTTCAATATTCCGCTTCAGCAGGATACCAATGACCTGTCAGTCAGTGTTCAGTCATAGGCTTTTGAGGACGTATGTGTTTTGAGTCTAGTTTTAAATTAAGCTGCTGATGGGACAGACCTTAAACTAACTGGAAGCTGGTTCCAGATATAGGCAGCATGATGGCTAAAGGCTGCTTGCCTTGCTTCATATACACTCTAGGTGTTGCCAGCAGATTAGCCCCTGATGATCTAAGAGCCCTAATGGGTTCATACTGTACTCGACATGTCTGAAATATATTTAGGACCAAAGCTTGTCTTCTTGGCCTTGGTCAGCTGCTGAAGTTGACTTAGTTAAATCAGTTTCATTGTTTTGTTGGGAAGACCAGGAATTGAGCATTACAATAATCCAGTCTACTAAAGATGAAGGCAGGAACTACTTCCTTTAGATTTTGGTTAGACGTAAACACTTTGATTGAGGTTATATTTTCAGATTATGAAAAGCTGATTTAATTGTGGGTTTTATATGATCTGTGTCTTGTGTTACCTCAAGGCAAAATAGTCGATGTCATCTAGCAATTATAGTTATGTTATGAACAAATCAACGCAATCTAAATACATTAAAAGAGATGAATTGATCTTTGACCTGGCTGGGCCCCTCCTGGTGGTGAGGGCCTAGGCTGCGGCCTATGTGACTGATGTGTTCGAAGGTTTGTTTTTTCAATGGGAAGTGCCATTCATTTCAGTGGAAGAATGTAGCTGCTAGGGCTTGTTGTGGCTGCCGTGGTGGTTGTGGTGCACAGGCTCAGTTTTCTCCATTCTGCTGCTATTGCTATTGCTATGTTAATTTCTGATATTGTTTTAATTTTGAAAAGATACAGTATAGTTTAACTATTAAATTACAATTATATTGACGTATCACTTTATTGCTTCACCATGCAGACGTTTAACTGTGAATAAATAGTTGTTTTAGGTCACCAGATTCTGCTCTGAACTCTTTTGTAACACTTTTTAAGTAATTTATTAGCAAAGTTCTTATCCACTGCTGTTATTTTTCATGGTTCAAGTGTGATTGCTGCCGTTATCGAAACCAGAAATGGAAATTGGATAGTGATAACCAATTCATGTCACAATTTCTGTCAAAATTGAAATATAATTGAATCCATCTTTCTGTAACAATACCTCTTCCAGGCAAAAAATAACACAAACTGGGAGTAGTTTGTGATGTAATGCACTGGATTCTATTATATTGTAGTACTTGTACTGTTTACCACACTTGTTGGTATTTGTATTATTACAAATAATGTAATCTGGCGCCTGAATGACATATTTGAAAAAAAAAATATCATTTGTTTATTAGGACAGAAATCTGAATTCATCTTTTAACTTTGTATAACAGTTTATACGTACATCTGCTTGAAGCTCCCTCAACTGCTCACTCGATGTTCAATTCACACTATTTGACACTTTGTTTTTCTTCATGCAACAGATCTCAGAGATCCACGTAACTGGAGAGTCCAATGACATGACAGCCAAGGAGAGGCTTCTGCTCTGGTCCAAGCAGATGACAGACGGCTATGTCGGTGTGCGATGTGATAACTTCACTACCTCCTGGAGGGATGGGAGGCTATTTAATGCCATCATTCACAAATACAGGTAGAGTCACAGAGACAGAAATGCACAACGTTTTTATAGAACTAGAATAGAATAGAATTGCCATCATAGAAAGCCTTTGCATAGTAGTTTTAGTGACTCATCTTGGCCTCATGTTTGATTGCAGTAAGAATCATGCATGGATACTGTAAGAGAACGTATTAATGTAGCAACAGATACTGATTTAAAAGGTGGGATTAATCAAAAATAATTAGCTGCAATGCTCAATGTACATTATTATGGTAAGTTTCACCATTGAGACACACTGCCTGAGATAAATACTTAATGAATATATGTAGGTCATATCGCCTGCCATGCTATGGTACAGCTGGAAGCACCAAAATATGTACACAAATATCAAAACACACACTGTGTCTTTGTTGGAAGTCCTGTATAGACCAAACAATGCGTCTGCCGTTCTGTCTACATTCTACAGTTACTGTGAGATCTGTTTTAAGTCTTTTGTTTGTCAGTTGGCTGTCAGTTGTCATATCAGCAAATACACACACATTGCAGTCGTCTTATTGACAGTTTGTCCTGGTTTACTGCTGTGAAACTAGCAATCTTTCTGTCTTATCACTATTCCCTGTTGGATTGTCTTTCCTCTCTTCCCTGACTCGACCCCGTTTCTCTGCGTTGCAGGCCAGACCTGATTGATATGAGCCTTGTGTCGACCCAGACCAGTCGATCAAATCTAGAGAGTGCGTTTTGTGTAGCTGAACACCTAGGGGTGGCTAGGCTGTTGGACCCTGAAGGTACGATCCATACATGCCGTCGTGTTCTGAAAGCATTTGATTCAGTTATCAATTTGGAGTAAATAATCAATTTATGCTTGAATATTCTGTGTGAGTCGAGCTCATTGACATATGAATGAATGCTCATCCTTTGATTTTTTCTGCCCTCATCAGACGTAGACGTTCAGTCTCCTGATGAAAAATCTGTGATCACCTATGTCTCAACACTCTATGACGCCTTCCCCAAAGTACCTGATGGTATTGACGGCATCAGTGCTAATGTGAGTTGCCGTTCTAGATGCAATTCTGCGGAAATTGAAGTGACAATTATGAAATAGCTATTGATTGTCCTTTCCCTCTGTATAGGATGTTGACATCAAATGGGTGGAGTACCAGAATATGATCAAATACCTCAGCCAGTGGATCAAACACAATGTAACCATAATGTCAGACAGAGCATTCCCCAACAACCCTGCGGAACTCAAGGTATTATTCACCAACAACCTTTGCTTTTACAGTATAGATCAGTAACATAATAATGGCGTAATATGTGTCATAATGTTGTATTATACTGGTACTTCTGAATTCATTAATAACAACATGATATTCTGGTCAATGGCAGTATTCAGAAAATATTAAATATTAAGAGTGTCATTTTTGTGGTACAAATGAGGTCAAAACATGTTGGTAATAATGGGGTAAAGTGCTTATAAAAACAGCCTTTTATTTCTGTTGTCTATTGTTCTGTTTTACTGTGGTACAAATACATAAACATGGTTTAGAATAGACCCTACAGCTCAGAGGGTTCATGGTTTGAATCCCAGTGCTGGTGTTTTTATGTGTTTTCCCCTGAAGGTTAACACTTAAGTGCTGATCATTAAACTAATGTTTACAGTTTGTAATTGCGTGAATGAACCTGAATATGTAGCCTAATCTTTACATTGCAAAATGATCAGCTTTTCTGGCAGGTTGAGAAAGGAGATCCATGAAATAAATTGCAACAATAAAAAAGAATGTCACAGAGATTATTATTATTTTAAGCATGCATAAATTGAGCTCTGTCTCGTTTTAAAATGCTGGCGTCATAATAGCCCATAGGTAGCGTCTTTCTGTCTGCTCAATTTGATGGGTTTGGCAGGGCAGCTTCTATTTGCATATTAGAAGCGGACTATTTATAACATGAAATGCACAACGCTGTGGGCAATAAGCATAGAAATCTTGAATGTAATGTAATCTCTGCCATCTTTTGCAGGCACTTTATACGCAGTATTTGCAGTTCAAAGAACACGAAATCCCCCTGAAAGAGAACGAGAAGACAAAAATACAAAACCTCTACAAAATGCTTGAGGTATACCAACGCATGTGATGAAAACATACCTGTAGTTTTCCTCATTCTGCAGGTGCTAGTAATAACATTTCTGTGTGTGTGTGTTAATACTTCAGGTGTGGATTGAATTTGGACGTATTCAGTTACCCCTGGGTCACCACCCTAATGATATAGAAAAGGAATGGGGCAAACTGATTGTGGCCATGCTGGAGCGAGAGAAGAGCCTGAGGCCTGAGGTGGAAAGGTATGTAGAGGCATTCAGCCCCTCCCTGCTAATATGATTAATCGTCATTATGTCATACTTAGCCTATATATCAGCCCGAAGCCATGAACATCCACAGTTTACTGCTGTTTCACAAAATATATGGCTCTTATGTGGCCCCACACAGGCATTGAAGCATGAAAAACATGCACATGCTATACATGCTGCACTTTTCTTAAACCGTTGAATAAAGCTTCATTAAAGATAACAGGTGAGCCGCTGTATGAGTCAGCATATTATTAGCTTGTTGTGATATAGGCTGTGTGCTCTAGCGTCATATAGCAAACACCTATCTGTCTCCCTGGAATCCCCCAAACCTCCCGGAGCTGTTTCGCTCTGTGATCTGATTTATATTAATGCATTAATGAGCTCCTGCACCTGTTCTAGTTCAGGTTTACTAAAGTGCAAATGATAAGGTCGACTTATGTTCCAATAGAGATAATAGAGTGAAAATAGATGATACAGATAAAACAGAGTGATCAGCGGAAAACATGACTGCTGATATCAAACGGATCTCCTATAATTTGATAAACAATTCCAAAAATATAGATCTAATTACCTTAAAAAAAACTGTCCTGTTCTGTCTGTCTCACAGCGATAAAGTAAACATTTTTTTAAACAGATTTTGAACACAGTTGGCAGTTTGGTTGGAGTTGTTTTGAAGTCGGTCAAAGGTCAAGGTCAAAGTTTCAGCCCATGGCTAATGCATGGTTAGTTTAATGAAGGCATATATTGACATGTACATTGTATCAGACATTGTTACTCTGTCATTATTAGTATGTTTGTGATAATAATTGAAATCGTCCACTGTTAACTGGATTATTCTTGTGCTTGTTATGATTGTTCCAATTCTGACATCATATCATGAATATCCTTGATGGAAGTTTGCACATGGTGTCTCTTCACTGGGTTGATCTAAGTAAATGCGGTTTATGTTCCGATGCTGGCATCTTATTTATAATCACAATGTAATTTCCAGAGGGGTCTTTAAAAGTTGGATTCTACCATCAAAGCAGAAGCGCGGGTGTGGCTCTGAGCAGACTCCTAGTTTGCAGTTGTTGGTGCATGATTGTTCATTATTTCTAGAAAACCTGACTGAAAGTTTGAGAGTAGCTCGCATGAACTCTTTTTGTGGAAACTATGAAATGTCAAACGTTATCTTTCAGACTTGGAAAATCACTATCAATTACTGAAGTTGAAGTGAAACATATCTGTTCTTGCCTTTGTGGTCAAAAAATAAATAAAACATCACATTTTAGAATGGTAATGCGATTGAGGTGAAAGTTGGCAGAAGCAGCATTACAGCATTTTGGCAGCACATTATACATTCTTGATCCCTTTAAAAAGTGTGATGTCTCAACCTGTGATGTCTTTTTGCCTCCTGAGGGCGGCATTTTATGGGTGGGGTGGGTGTCACTTTACCAGCTGCTCACCAGGCTGTGACAGTATAAATGTGAGCAAGTGAGGGAGGTTCTGTGAGATCCGCAAATGCTCTTGGTGAAACAGCAGTGGAGGATGGGATCCTTGCTGGGTGATGTTCATGTTGAGGAATGAAACAGCAGTTAGAGTGTTGAGGAATAGCGATAGTGATCTACCTTGCAGCAGAATATGGCGTTTGTGAGAACTCTCTCATCTGATAGCTCCATTAGCTTCAGCAAGTTTGGCACCAATGAGAACATTCTCACTGGATCTGCCTTGGAACGTTTACAGGCTGGAAGCTACATCTTTTCCAATAATAACAATGTCTTTGCATCTAGGTGAGTGCATGTCTGGCTTTTTAAAAGCTTTTTTTTCACTTTTTATAACTAACAATTTCACCATGATCTTTTTGTTTTTGTAGACTTGAAATGTTGCAGCAGATCGCCAACAGGGTCCAGCGGGACTGTGTGAATGGAGAGGACAAGCTAGCATTGGCCAGAACTGCCCTGCAGTCTGTGAGTTTCATGCAGCCTTTAGATTTACTGTGTTTTGTAAAAAGCATTCATTCACATGCTTTGGCTAGACTGATTGTCACATTTTCCTCTGCTCAGGATGCAAAGCGTCTGGAGTCTGGGATTCAGTTCATAAATGAAGCTGAGATTGCAGGCTACCTTTTGGAATGTGAGAACATTCTCCGGCAACAAGTGGTGGACATCCAAATACTTCTAGATGGGAAATTCCCCTTTGCAGATCAACTCGTCCAAAGGTATGAAGTGAATTCACTTTTTAAAATGAGGGCACCGGAAACTCTCTAAAACTCTGAATTATCTCCTATTTTTCTCCTTCTTTGTTTTGACTGCAGGGTCTCAAAGCTCCGAGATGATCTTCTAGCCCTGAGAACTGAGTGTTCTGCGGTGTACAGTAAAGGTCGCACCTTGACAACAGAGCAAACCAAACTCATGATCTCAGGCATCACTCAAAGTCTCAACCCAGGCTTCTCCAAGGACATAAACACGGGCCTGTCACCAGCCCTCACCCCTGCACTCACCCCAGGTGGGCTCGTCACCCCTGGGTCCACTTTCACTTCTAGCCTTTCGCCATGCCTGACCCCATCCTTGACCCCTGCCATGACCCCAGGTCTGCAGCCTTCCTCAGTCCAGTCTTACATGGGAAGTGGTGGAGTGGACGTGGGCGCCCTCAAACATTTGAAGCTCATGCAGATCCGCAAACCTCTCATGAAATCCTCACTGGCTGACCCCAACATGACAGAGGAGGAGGTCAACATGAACTTTGTTCAGGACCTGCTGAGCTGGGTGGAGGAGATGCAGGTGAGCTCAGCTACAATCAGTATGGCACTCAACAACAATAGCAACAATTATACTTGTGTGTTTATGTTTCTATATTAAGTTGACATTAAGACATCTCTTCAGTTGCATATGTGGATTTCAGGTCGAGGAATAAAGGAGTGGGGGTTTGATTTTGTTCCCTCTGAATTACAGTTGCAGCTGGATCGTTCAGAGTGGGGATCTGATTTGCCAAGTGTGGAAATGCATTTAGAGACACACAAAGGTGTGCACAAAGTCATTGAAGAATTTCAAATGAGTCTTAAAGAAGCCAAACTTAGTGAGGTGAGTGCTTTGCAATCCTACAATTCAGTCTGATATGTTGTTGTATCTGCCTACTCCAACAAAAAACAAACGTTCTTTCCTCCTCAGGTTCAGATGAATCTCCCCCTGAAACTAGCGTACTCAGAAAAGCTGAACAAATTAGAGAGCCAATATGAAAAACTATTGGTAAGTGATGTGTTGCTCATACTGTTGTGTGAAATGTGTGCACGGTGTCAATTATTGTGTGTGTTCTGTATCACTGACTCCATGAGTTTCTGTTTCTGTCAGAGGTGTTCAGGCGAGAGGCAAAGCTCCCTGGAAAGTCTGCATGACTTTGTGTCACGGGCAACACAGGAGCTCATCTGGCTGAATGAAAAAGAAGAAGAGGAGGTCGCCCATGACTGGAGCGATCGCAACAGCAACATGTCCAAGAAAAGAGACTACCATTCTGTATGTTGTAATGGTGCAATATGATTGTGTTTGTGGTTAAAAACAATGGTTCATACTGAAACTGTGAGAGGACACAAGCAGAGAGAATTACAAGGCAGTTCTTTTGTTCTTACAGTTTGGCTATAATACAGCTGCATTCATTTGATACAACAGTAATCTCTGCCAGCTCAGCACTGAGAGGCAGGATATTAGGTTATGTGAGAGAAGGGAGTGACCGATCCTTTGCCACGGTTCAACGCCAGTGATACTTGATACTTTTTTGGCTCTTAACAGGATCTGATGAAGGAGCTGGATGAAAAGGAGGAAGTGATCAAGTCTGTGCAGGACAAGGCAGAAAGCCTTCTGCACAAGAGCCACCCTGCCAGGCTGACGATCGACGTAAGTGAACTCAGCAGACTGCTGACTCCAGCTTCACCCTGCCACCATCCTATAAGATATAAAGTCCTGGACATTGTGGCATTATCACTCTTTCTCTGCCTCACTCTATCACTCTGTCTTTCCTAGGCATACAAAGCTGCCATGCAAACACAGTGGGGCTGGATTTTACAGCTCTGCTCATGCGTGGAACAGCATCTGAAAGAGAATGCTGTGTATTTTGAGGTGTGTTGCTGCCATCTTTTGGTCATAATCGTGAAAGTGCATTTATTGTTCACAGCTAATTTCTTCTTTTGTTTCTTGCTCTGCAGTTTTTCAATGACGCCAAAGAGTCCATGGACTACCTGAAGAACCTGCAGGATGCCATTCAAAGGAAGTACAGCTGTGATCGAAAGAGCAGCCTGCACAAACTGGAGGATCTAATTCAGGAATCAATGGTAAACTCTCACATCTGTGTTTCTGTGTGTGTGTGTGGGAAAGGGCGGGGGGGATGTATAAAACTGCATCTAAGCATGTCACTGATATGTTTGTGTGTCCTCAGGATGAAAAAGAGCAGCTCCTTCAGTACCGTAGCAACGTGGCTGGGCTGGTGGGCAGAGCCATAACCATCGTCCAGCTCAAGCCCAGGAATCCAGGCAGCCCTGTGAGGTCGTCCATCCCTGTGAAAGCCATCTGTGATTACCGACAGATCGAGGTACATACATGCATATATTACACTGAATTAGAAACACATTAGTTCCAAACATGACACTGATCTACCCTGTGCTTATGTTGCAACTCTTTCAGATTACCATATATAAAGACGACGAGTGCGTATTGGCCAGTAACTCTCATCGAGCCAAGTGGAAGGTGATCAGCCCGGCGGGGAACGAGGCCATGGTGCCGTCTGCTTGTTTCACTGTGCCTCCGCCCAACAAAGAGGCTGTGGATATGGCTACAAGGTGCATGTTGTATGCTGTACACCATCATTCCCTGCAAGAAAAGTGTTACTATTATTGAGTTGACGTGTGTCTTTTATTGACTCTTTTTAACTGCAGAACTGAACAGTTGTACCAGAACGTTCTGGCACTGTGGCACCACTCCCACATCAACATGAAGAGTGTGGTGTCTTGGCATTACCTCACTGCTGATATAAGAGCCATCCGTAACTGGAACGTTGCCTCTGTACGTGGCTTTTGTGCTATTCTCAGCAAAATTCATCGATTACCTGTACAATACCAAATTGATAATCATTTAAACCTATTGTTATCTTCTTTAACCCCTACAGATTAAGACCATGTTACCTGGCGAGCACCAGCAGGTTCTGAACAACCTGCAGACTCACTTTGAGGAGTTTGTAGAAGACAGCGAGGAGTCCGAGGTGTTCACGGTTGCAGACTGTGGCCAGCTGGAGAGAGACGTGATGGCCTGCAAGGAGTTCTATGAAGAGCTGCTCAGATCTGCAGAGAGAGGCACGGCCAGGATAAACCTCATGTTTTTCCCACAACGTGTAGCTGCTGTACACGGCACTCCTCACCTCGAGGGAAACACATGGCTCCTAAAGCCTTTAAGCCGAAAGTTAACGCCTTATGGAATTATGCTTTATCACGGAAAACAGGCAGAAAACAGTTTGGTGCTGTGGGTGGACACAGATATATCACTTATATTAGGAATTTATTTATATATCTTGTTATCCAATGCTTAACATCCACTTTAGAGTCAATTCAAACTGACTCTAAAGTGGATTTTAGGGACATTACTACAGGTTGATGCTGTGACAATGCTGCCACCTAGAGGCACTCCGTGTGTAAGGCATAATCTTTTAAATTGGCAGATTTGCCTTTGAACATTTCTTTGTTTGACACCATTCTACAAAAGCCCCAAAAGCTAAATGCTGTGTTCACCTGTCTTCTTCTTAGAAAATACAATTTATCCAAAGCAACATGCATGTCATGATCTTTACAGTGTTCAAAACAAAAACATTTAATCTTCTAGGTCATTTATTGTTACTAATCGTATTTTTCTGGCCAAACAGAGGAGCACGAGGAGTCGCTGTACAACCATTACATCTCAGAAATACGCAACTTCCGGAGGCATCTGGAAGGCCATGAAGAGCACCTGATCAGACAAATCCGCACACCACTTGAGAGAGACGACCTGGAGCAGAGTCTGCAGCGCATCACAGAGCACGAGGTGCACATCTGGGTGTCCAAAACATACATTTACAACCTCTAACTAACCGCTGGAGTTGTTTGACTGACTTCTTTCCACTCGTGTTTGCCTTCCAGAAACAAACAACCGAACTGATCAAGCTGAAGGAAGACCTGGAGGCTATGAAGGACAAGTGTGAAACGTTCCTGAGACAGGCTGCAGGTTCTCCATCTGTGCCAACGCTTTCCTCCGAGCTCACCGTCCTCACTCAGAGCATGAGCCAGGTGCAGTCGATGTCGTCCATCTACATGGACAAGTAAGTGAAATGAGCACCGCAGTCATTTGATATTTACAAAGAAACCTCATCTTAATTGAAGGTATGTTTTTTTACAGATTGAAAACAGTGAGCTTAGTGGTGAAGCACAGTCAGAGTGCAGAGACTCTGGTTAAGGCCTATGAATCCAAACTGTATGAAGAAGATGCAATGAACTCTGACCACAACTCCATTGAGGCCATCATATCCACCCTCAAGGTAATACACAATCTGTCAAAGTCTCAGAGCTTCTTTTTTTTGCGTATATTCATTAATTAAGTTTGAGTGATTCCTCTCTTTGATCGCAGCAATGGCGGACAGAAATCGACGAGAAACAAGAGGTGTTCCACAACATGGAGGACGAGCTGCAGAAAGCACGAGGAATCAGCGAGCGAATGTTTAAAGCTCACAACGAGCGCGACTTTGACCTCGACTGGCACAAGGAGAAGGCAGATCAGCTGTGTGAAAGGTGGCATAACATTCACTCGCAGATCGATGGCAGGTTTGTAGGAAGAACAATTATCATTTTGCCGTATCATCGCTGTAGATCTACAGTAAGTATCACTCACAGAGGATATGCATTTGCTTTTAGGCTTCGTGACCTGGAGGGTATCGGCAAATCTCTGAAATACTACAGAGACTCGTACAGTAGTCTGCATGAATGGGTCGGAGAAATGGAAGAAGCACAGGTCAAGTTCCAAGAAAACAAACCCGAAGACAGCAAGACAATTGCAGAGCGGCTAAATCACCAGAAGGTAGGACCAGCAGAAGAGACGTCCAGACAATACTTATTTATAGACACCATATATATGTTTCTATATCTAAAACATTTCTTTCTTCAGGTGCTTGTTGCCGAAATTGAGCAGAAACAGGGCAGATTCGATGAGTGTCAGAAGTACTCAGAGCAATACTCCTCTGCCATTAAAGTAAGCAAATGTTTTTTAGAATCTTTCGCAAAATGCAGGTTGTGTTCTGTAATTCAAAGCTGTGAAAATAAAGAACACAACAAACAAACAAACAAACAGGAAACTAAGCCGCTGTTTCCTATTTAGGATTATGAACTTCAGCTGATGACCTTCAGAGCAATGGTTGACTCCCAACACAAATCTCCTCTGAAGAAGCGGCGGATGCAGAGCTCGTCTGACACCATTCAACAGGAGGTGAAACTGCGACGGAGATGGAACGAATTGATGAAATTAGCTGTGTAAGTGTCGTGCACCTTTAATCCGTTTTTTTTGTTTCTCCTCATAACAGTTTATGGATCTCCGGACACGCTACACGACTCTGGTGACGCTCATGACGCAGTATGTGAAGTTTGCCAGTGAAACGCTGAAGAGGACTGAAGACGAGGAGGTGAGGTCATGCTTTGTTTGTGTGGTGGGTGGTGGTGGGTGTCGCTTATGTCATCAGTTTTGCTTGCATTATCTTCTTATCCTGTATGTGAGTAACATTCACATATCTCAATAAGAAGTCAATGTATCAGTCATAGAGCTTTCATGACCATGTGCAGTGCAAAGGCTTGTGTGGCTATGGGGGCGGGCGCTGTGCAAAGTCATGGCAGCTGACCTACCGTATGATTTAACAAGGGTAACTTCCTGTTTGTGGTGGAGGATATTTGGGGGACAGCTCAGTTTATGCAAAGATATTAAATGTGGTGCATGTTAACCAGATTTGTTTGGAGCTGAAAGCTTCTTGATTCAACACAAACGTTCTCTCCTGTCAACGTGTCTGTGGGGAAATAAAGTCTCCCTAGGATTTTGTAGTTAACTTTTTCTTTGTGTTTGATATTATTGTTATTACTTTTAACTTATTATTTAAGTATTTGTGCTTTGTTTTAGCACCGATTTTTAATGCTTTATAAAAATACTGTTGTCTTGTCTAAGACAAAAATTGTGCTGAATGTATGAAATCTTTAACTACTTTTTTTATAAAGAAGGTAAATATTTTGAATTATGGGGAAAAATGAAGAATTTTACAGTCTTGAAAAAACAAATTCCTGGGGAGATTTTTTGTTGAGCTGCGCTGGTGGTAAGGGGCAAATTATTGCAGCTTGTTTTTTTTTAACCAAAAATGAAATGAAAAGGGTGGATAACCTTTTTTTCCACATTATAGAGCAGAAAGACTTTGGAAAGAGCAGCATATGCAGAAAAGGCTGAAAGTGTGGAGCTCCAAAAAGCTGCAGGAGAAGAAGAGATTAGTCAACTTAATCAACAAGTCAATGAACTGGTGGTTGTGCTGGTTGCAAGACAAGCACGGCTGGAAAAGTTGGAAGGAGAGGTAGAAACACAGCAGAGGACGATTAATGATCTAATCCTTCAGAAGTCACAGATTGAACGAGATGTTCATCAGTATCGCACCAAGTTAGAGATAGCAGAGCAAGACAAAGCTGCCACCATGCAGGAATTAAATCACACACAAGAGTTAATTCAGCTGTCAGAGGAAAAGTTATCCATGACTCAGCAGAAACTCGAGGAACACTTGGCAAATGAAAGTAATGATGAACAAGATATTACAAAATACAGCCAGAAAAGTACAAGTCAAGTCCAAGAAAATGCAAGTGACCTGCAGCAGCCTTTGGCCTCTGTCAGTGAGGAAGTCATCAATGAGCTATCTGCACTTAGAGAAAACCATAGCATGGCAGTGGAAACCCTGAGGAAAAAAGAAGAGGAGCTAATCGTGATCAAGGAAAGAGCTGAAATGGCAGAGGAGAAGGCAGAACATTTCAAGGAACTGTTGGATGACAGCAGCAATAGACTAAAGACACTTCAGACAGACATGGAATCTGAAAGGAAAAATGCCGGACAAAAATCTGAGCAACTCCACCAGGAAACACTGAGCATGAAACAATCTGTCAGTGAACTTCAAGAGGAAATTAGAACACTCCAAAGAGTCAAGTCCTCATTGGAACAGAATGCTGTTTTCCACAACACAGAAGTTGGAGGCGTGAAGGAACAGCTGAAGATCACCCAAGGAGAACTGCAGAAGAAGAACTTTATGGAACAGGAGAAGACACACCAGATAAACAATTTAGAGGAAGAGTTGTCCTCCAGACAGGCGGAGATAGATCAGATGAAATTTAAATGCAAGGAGCTCACAAGAATGAATGTGTCCCTGAACAATGATATTAGGGGCCTTCAGCTCAATATTGAGTCTGTAGTACAAGAGAGATCAGCTTCTGAACAAAAGATTAAGTCTGTAAAAAGTGAGATAGAGAGCTGGAGAGAGCAGCTTCAAACGGCAAAGGAAGATAATACACGTTTGCACAAATTGGAGCAAGAGGCACAACATAAATGTAAAAGTCTAGAATCAGAGCTTCAGAAGAGTGGATCACTGGCTTCACAGCTGCAGAAGCAAATAGAAGCATTGAAACAGACAAATACGGAGATGGAAAAGAGCGTGATGAACACACAAGGCAAAGTTGATCTGGTGACGATGGAAATTGGCATCAAGGATCAACAAATTCAAATGTTCAGGTCTCAGGTGGAGGGAACCAAATCCCAGATTGGTATAATTGAGGAGGAACTGCACAAGAAATCTCAAACTTCACACGATCTTCAACTTAAACTCCAGGATTACAGTGAAGAGGTGAAGAGAATGACTGAACTGCAAGAGAAAAACAAATCGCTCAACACAAATGTCACCGGCTACGAGAAAGAATTAATGAGTCTGAAGTCAGAGCTGATGTCACTGCGAGCTGAGAGGACTTTGACAAATCAGAAGGTCAACGTGCAAAATACTGAAATGAACGATTTGAAAACAAAGCTGAAGAAAACAATTACAGAGGTGCAAAAAGAGTCGAACGAGGGTCAGAAACATCTGGATAAAGTGAAGACGTTAGAGGCAGAGCTTTTCAAATGTAAGCAAAGTATTACAGGTTTAACCGGCAGTTCAGAGAAATCGTCAGAAAAGCTAAAGCAGGAGATGTATCTGCTTCAGAATGATAAGAAATCAGCAGAGAAGAAAGTAGAAAACTTGAACGTTCAACTTTCAGATTTCAATTCGTCCCTCAGAAGGACGAAGGATGACTTGGCCAAAGAGACCAGAGAGAAGAAACTCAAAGAATCGAAAATAATCGAGCTGGAGGGTGAACTTCAGAGAAGCAAGGATTCAGTTAAAGAGATACGCTGCAGTTTTGACAAGTCGTCATCCAAAGTGAGAGATGAAATGCTCGCTCTTCAGAGGCAAAAAGCTGAAGCTCAAGAGAAAAGCAACTCACTGACACGTGAGATCAGAACGGTGAAGGAAAAACTGAGCCAAGTCCAAACGCAGGCTGAGCAAAAGCAAAGAGAAAGTTCGGTCCTTCAGTCGACGTGCAAAGAGATGGAACAGCAACTTGGAAACTGCAAGCAAATGCTACAGGAACTGAAAAGTAAACTGGAACTTCAGAAAAAGGGTTATGAGACAGAGTTGTTGTTAGTTCAGACTGAAATAGAGAAAAAATACATCTTACAGAAAACTGAAATCACAGTTGAAAACAACACATTAAGAGCTCAGTCGCAAAGTTCAGGATCAGTAGAAATAAGCAGCAACAAGAGTTTAAAATCAGACTTGGAACAGATTAGAATATTACAAGAGAAAAGTGTGAAATTAAGGCAAGAAGCTGAACAACAGAAAGTCAAAATGGACCAAATGCAACAAGAAAAAAACATTTACAGCCACGACCTGGCAAAGGCAAAAAAGGAAATAGCTCAACTTCAAGAGGATAAAGCCAAAATTAACTCAAACGTTTGCATCATAGAGCGCGTTTGCAATGAACGCTCAAAGGAATCTGCAAAGCTCAATCAGCTGCTGACAGAGAGCGAACAGAAACTGACAGCGAAGGAAAAGGAAGCAAGATCTCTTCGTGAGCAAATACTCTCGTATGTCAAAGAGGTCAAAAGTCTTCAGATGAAACTTCTGCCTCTGGGATTCAAGATCAGGACGGAATGCCAGAGTGACCTGGAAGCAAGTGAGACCAGCAGTCAGCCTGAGACGGACAAGAAGGAAGCCAAGATGAAAACAGAAGTCAGAGTAAAGCAGGAGATGGTTTCATTGGAGCAAGAAGACAAAAGCAAAGTTTATAACAGTCCAAGCTTTCAACAGGATCCAACAGCAAAGAAAACGTTGAGTAAATCTGCACCTCAGTCAGTCACAGTCCTTCAAAGTACCACGCAAAATGTGACTTACACAGGCCCGAGCAACCCCGACTCAGCCATGTCCATCACAACACATAAATACACGAAGACGCATGAAACACACAGCACCATGACCACAAGGTCCAGCCAAACCAAAGACACCACAGTCAAAGACCGACAACCTGCAAAGACCTTAGAAGGGAGTAAGACAGGTCCTGAGGTTTCTTTAACGATCCCAAGAGTCAAACGCAGGGTAACCATTCAAAGCATCATCAAAACCAAGCTTGTGGACGAAGAGATTTTGCACAAGTGGGAGATGGGCCTTATCACAACAGAAGAGTTGCAAGCACTGCTGGCTCGGTTTGCCAGCACATCAACTGCTATAGCCGGAGTGTATGTGGAGTCAATTAAGCAGAAGATATCTTTCTTAGAAGCTGCTGAGAAAGGCTTCCTTGCAAAGACGTATGCTCTTGAGTTTCTGGAAGCTCAGGCTGCCACAGGCGGCTTAATAGATCTGACCACAGGAAAAACACTCTCAGTTCAGGATGCTTTGGAGAGAGGGCTGTTCGAGCCGGACCTGAAGAACAAACTGATAGATGCCGAGAAAGCTTTTTGCGGTTACATACATAAGGACAAAAAGCTGTCTGTGTTTGAGGCAATGGAGGAAAGGATTCTCGATAGGTACAAAGCCAAGAAGATCCTTGAAGTTCAGATGGCCACAGGAGGAGTCATCGACCCAGAGATTGGTGTCAGAGTGCCAGCTAGCATTGCCTTTGATGAGGGGCTTTTGAACGAAGCCACTCTCCAGAGTTTGCATGATCCGGTCGGTAATCCTAAAGGGTTTCACAACCCATCTACTGGACAGAAAACATATTACTCTGAAATGGTGACCGCGTGCCTTTATGACTCTGACGGAGGGGTGTTTTTGTTTCCGATTGGTGATAGACATCTAACTGCCATCTCTCCCAGGAGTTCTCATGTAGTGTCTGTTGTCAACAGCACCCGTGGTTTGGAAATGTCAGCATACGAAGCATTCAGGGGGGAACACATTGACAAGAAGACGTATCTGTTTCTATCACAGCAGAGAAGTGATTGGCAGGAAAAGTCCATTGTTGCCATGGACAGAAGCTCACTTCACATCATTGCTGACGTCAAAAGTGGCAGACAACTTTGTCTCGAATCTGCTCTGAGTCGGCAGTTCCTTGAAACAACTGAACTTGCTAATTATCGCAGTGGGCTTCTCAGCATCTATGAGCTCGCTGACATAATTTTTTCAAGAATGGTGGTTGTTGAGGATGTTAACAGTCCCGTCGTCGGCCTCTGGGATGTCATACAGAAGAAACGTCTGTCAGTTCTTCAGGCTCTTCAGCAAGGTTTGATAGAAAGAGTTACTGCCCTAAGGTTGTTGGAGGCCCAGGCTTGCACTGGAGGTATCTGTGACCCCTCTTCTGGGGAAAGATCTGCGCTTACAGATGCTCTCAGGAGAGGTCTTCTGGATGAAGCATTGATTCACCAGCTCAAACAGTTTGAGCAGGCTTTCTATGGCATCATTCAACCAAAGACTGCAAAGCCTTTATTTGTCACTCAGGCTGTTCAGGAAAATCTTATCCCAAAAGACGTCGGCCTCCGCTGTGTTGAGTTTCAGCTCCTGACCGGAGGACTGATAAATCCTGAAACTGGTGACCGAGTCTCACTTGAGGAAGTCATTCAGAGTCGTGTGGTTGACAAAGCCATGGCCAACGTACTCAGAAATGAAAAGTTCTACACCAAAAGCCTCACCTGTCCAAAGACCAAGAGAAAAATCTCTTACAAAGAAGCGCTTGAAAGAAGCGTCTTTGACTGCCACACTGGGTTCAGGTTACTTGAGGCCACAAAACTTTATGGTTTTGGCACAATATCAACATTCCAATACTTGCAATAAACACACAAGTATACAATTGTTCCTATGAGGTCTTCAATTGCAATAAAACAAAGCTCATACATGTATTTCCCTTGGCTTTGTGCTCAGTTGAGAGATCTGTATGACGTTTCTTTTGTGTACCAATTTTGATACAATGATTTAATAATAATATAATTTTGTGTTTGATCCCTTTTCTGATTATGAACAGGTCATATATGTTGTTTATTGGGGGACTTCCCTTTATGGATTCTCTGATGTGTGCTGTGTTTTTGATAAATACATTTTCAAACCCTTGTCTTCTCAAATTCTAGAGATCTGTTGATGAGGAGAAGAGGGAACATGGTGATAAAGTTAGCAAGCTGTTGCACTGGATGTCCAGTATGAAACAGAATCTAAACAATGATGGGAATTCTTTGAAAGATAGTAATGCCAACAGAGACGCATCTAATAAGCCCCAGGTAACTGTTGTGTTGACTTTTGTTGTTGTTTTAAAATGTCCCGTTGAGTTATTGTGCATGAGAATACCATCGTTTGATTCAAATGTTGCCACAGCCTCTTAGTGTCACAGTGCACGTGTTTGTAATAAAAGTAAAAATGTCTACCTTCTGACTTGGTTACTCCCAAGACATTCCACTGTGGTTACACCCCTTACAAAGTCACGGTTAAGATAATCATCTAACCTCTATGGCATGTTTGAAATACCCCCATAAATAAGTTGCACAAGATCAACCAGTTGCATAAGCACTCACATTTCAGAACACACTTTATTAATACATCACATCAGGTCCATATGAAAACTTGTCCCTAGATGTCTATGAAGAATTTTACAACATAAATTAGTGAATGAGCAAGTTAATGCACATGATTGTCCAAAGCTCACATTATGAAAAATAAATGACCAGAATGAATTTGAATTGTGATGCAAACCTGATGAAACTTCACTCGATGTTCGATCCCCTGCTTGCTTTTCCACTCATTACAGACATTTACATTAGAATTTCATAATCCTGTTAGTACCAAAACTACCAAATATCTATCATTTACCAAACAAGTACAAATGTACACACTTTCACTTATTTGGCTGTTTTTTTCTTAGTTAGTCAGAATGAAATGATTTCAAAGCAAAATCATCAAGCTGTTGACTTGTTTTTGGGGCTCATTACTCTTTTAAGCCAGGTTGGTTAGCAGTTTTGTTTCATCAGCCAAAATATATGTGCATTAAATGTTTTTAAAACAAACCATATGGCCAAACAATAATAATTCTCACGGAAAGTATGTATTTATATAGAGTAATATTTCATTTTCTGAATAATTAATGAGATTTCTATTTCTCTTAAATAACACAACTAAGAAATATAAATTCAATTCCATACTTTCTTTATAATTTTGCCTAATTTTGTATTAATTATGCATTAGAAGTGACATACTTTAAATGTTTATGTATGGTATTTACACATTCAGTTCAGTTTTATATTCGAAATTAAGACATAATGGCAGCTTTGGACAAATTGTGTTATAGAGCAATGTGCATATGAACTTATGGGCTCTTTATGTGCATACACACTGCGTACCCAATATTAACATCAATGTGATTTTTATAGGCGACAGTGGAAGAGATGGCAACTAAGAAGGAACAAATAGCAGAAGCACTGAGGACGACTCAAATGATGCTGAACAAACACAGTGACAGGTTAGTCCACTCATTCATGATGAGATACAAATGATTATGAGTACCATGAATGGCATATGACTGATGTGTTGTGTCTTACAGAATGACTGAGGAAGAAAGAGAAAAGGCCCAGGAGCAACTGAAAGCACTCAATCAGGCGTACAGTGATCTCAGCCAACACTGTTCAGATCAGGCGCCCCCTGCAGAAAAGGTTGGATACTGACCGAGTTCTTCATGATTGCACTGCGTTTGTGTGTTCTTTTACAATGTGGTAGAAAAGAACAAGTGCCACCTGTTGTTCAAATGCATGACTAACCTCTTCTTCTTCTTCCTAGCACAGTCTGAGAGGTTTTCTCTCTGTCACTCTTTATTCACTCTGTCATACAGGATCACTATTAACAGTTTCTAGAAAACAATGAAACAGACAATCTGGGTATGCTGTAAACATGCTTAGTTCTATTCAGGTACATTTTGACATTTCTCAATCAACACTGAAGCAAGATGCTTGAAATCTATGCTCGACAAGAAACTGGATAAGATTCCAACCACTTTTACACACTGTACGTGATGTGACTAACTACCCTCTTTTTGCAAGATGCTGGATTTTCCCAGTGCATGATTGCTTTAAATGTGTTGTTCCTCGTTCTGCTGTCACAACCCTGATGCAGTCTTGCACTTGTGCACGTTAACATGCACGTTTGTGTAGTGGTAAGTATAAATTTTGTCTTGACTTGAATACTATTGTATTTTAATATCTTATTTCCTCAAATATAACACCAACTTTGATACTGAAATCAGTTTACTAATTTATAATTTTTTCACCTTCCACAGGAATTTGAGTCCATCGGCAGCCTTGATGGGCTTGAGATTGGAACCAAAGACTCTGTTCTAAGTGGTCAGATTTATCAGATGACTGGGTTCAGACTCCCAGAGGCTCAGCTTGATATAACCTCTGACTACTCTCATTCTGAGCTGCATGTGTGTCAGGACTTGGACAATGCTCTTAAACAAGATCTCACTTATATGTCGACACTGAAGAAATTGCAAGAAGGAAATGAAGCAAAATTTTCTTCCGTGCTCCTTTCTGAAATAACAACAGCTATCAAAGGGGACAGCTCTGAAGACCTTGTCATCAAGATGATAGAAATGAAAGACATCGGTGGAGGCTTGAACATGTCTTATACAGGGGATACAATCAGCTTAGAGGAGGCGTTTCAGTGTGGTTTAATTCCTGCATCTGTCTATGTGAATATTCTAGAGAAACAAAAGAACCGGCAGAATTTGAGCAACGATGACACGCCTAAAAAGGTGTCGCTCCTCGAGTCTGTGCAGAGGGTTGAACCTTGTAAAGTCAATGGACTGCTATTAAAGTGCCCTGATGGAAATATGTCTCTCACACCAGGGAGAGAAATCCACAAATGTGAGACTTCTGACCCCAAAACAAATCAGAATTCTCAAAGCACATTTCTGAATTCAGAGTCTCAAGTCGGTAGCAGTGACATCATCCATAATGCGGATAAGCTAACGGTGGATGAAGCCGTTCAGTGTGATCTGATGAGCTGTAGCAGCAAACTTATCGTGCTGGGGAATCAGCAGCAGTATCTGGGACTTATATTGCCACATGTTGGGGAAAGCCAAACTGAATCCACCTTGGTTCAGTATGATCAACAAATCCATCTTCAGAGTGACTTTACCAGTAGATTGTTCAGTAATCGGCTAAAAATAGCAGCTTTTTACATTCCAGACATTTCTGAGGTGGTTGATATCTCTTGTGCCATTGAAAAAGGTTTCATTGATACTCACACAGCAGAGATGTTGATGTCCATCGAATTTCCTGATGTGCTTCCTGATGTTGATCAGCTCAATGCAAAGTTTTCAAATTGGCTTACATTTAAAGGACTCACTATTAATGGATGCCATCGTGCTGCCGATGGTTCAGTCATGGACTCACATATTAACAATCCATCTCCCACAGAGGAAAGGCACTTGTTCATCTCCTACCTAATGATGAATAGCTACATTGATCCAAAATCCGGACAAAGGATCTTGATACTTGATAACCAGTTATCTGAAATGACAAAGATCTTTCTTAAAGATATTCTATTTGTTGAAAACACTGAACAAACTCTGACTTCTCTTGCCATAGACATTAGTGATCTTTCAGAACAGACTGACTTAGAGACACCCTTACACATAAATGAAGAAACAGATGATTCAATGAAAAATGAGACAGAATTACATCCATGTGGTTTTGGTTCCTGGATGACTTCTGATGAAAAAATATGTGACGCAGAAAACGTGCCACATCAGCTTAGTGTATCTGAGAACACCCTGTTTGAAAGCAACACACATTTTACATGGTCAAGTGACTGTGAAGAAGGGTTTTGTGCAGATGGTTTAGATATTGAGGTTGGACGCTCTGTTGAAGGTCTTGAAGTTTCACCCCCTCCTGAGACGGCACACCTGCACTCATTATGCTCCCCGAATAGCTCAAACAGCTCACTTTCAATAGTGTCTGACCCCAAATGTGCGGCATTGGCAGTAGAATCTTGGCATCTTACGCAACCCGACTCCAATGACATGCTGTGCAGTAAATCAGAAGGTAGAGATAATACCACCACAGAGCCTCTATGCTCCGAGGGCGTGTGGGAGGGGGGAGATGAGCGAGACCATGCCATTCATCTCTTGAGAGGCCTGATAGAGGAAGGGGGAATTTTGGATGTGACCTCTGGGAGGCGCTATGACCTGGAGGCAGCAGCTCTCAACAAGGGTCTAGATGAGGAGGAGACAGTCCCGGCATTGCTTGCTCTGCAGTTGCACGAAAAAAGAAGCGTCCTGGCAGATGATGCAGGCAAATCATGTACTTTAGAACAATCAGTGTCAGATGGATTCCTTTCCTCAAATTTCGCCTCGCATGTTATGGAACAGCAGAGCCTGATGGATGGTGTGAATGATTCAAGGACTGGTTGTACTCATAGTATCAGTGAGGCCTTGCAGTCTGGTTTAGTTAGTGATGAATGTGATGATAAGATCCTAAACTCTGACCCCAAAGCCACAATTTACCCTGAGGAAAAATGTAGCCATGGCAACGCTAATGGCAAAAGTCTGGGTTTGATTGATATTGATGAAGCTGAGAGCTCAGAGCCTGCTGAGAGGAAGGTTGCTGTAGTGGTGCTTGAAGTCAGTAGTGATGAGTTTGAAAGTAACGGTTTACTTATGGAGGATAAAGGTGCAGTAGTAGATGGTATGAGAGAAAGTATAGAGGAAATGAATAAGTGTAATTATTTGCTTTGTTCCATTCCGTCACCTTGTGATAACAGGCCTGCGTGCACTCAGATGACCTCATCTTGCTCTTTGACTCAGGTTACTGACCGGTGTATTTATCCAGCTGACAGAACCTCTACGCTCGCCAAAGACTGTGAGTCAGAGGTCTTAATCAATACACAGCTCACGCACACGGCTGACGATTGCAGAGGTGCGATTCAAAGTGCTGCTCAAAGTACACAATCACACTCATCTAGTCCGAGTGATGAAGAACCTGATAGCGACGCTGAACCAGAATGCCAGACCTCATCTTCTGCTCTTCAGCCTTGTAGTGCTGATAGCTTAGCCAATGATAATTATTTCCACAGCAGTGGATATTCTCAAGTGGGAAATCAGAGCATTAGTCAGAGTAACTTAGACGTGTCTTCATCATGTAGTGATGTCCTCCCTGTGGACATCGGTATGGAGAATGATGCAAGTGCTATTCAGTCACCTTTGGTCAGTGTAGATTACACACCACCCTGGGATGTGGTTGAAAATCCTTTTATCTCTGTTTCTGTTGCTAATGGTTACCAAAACATCACAGAAGACTGCTGTAAATCCATTTCACCCCCACCAACAGCACTGCAGTCAGAAGGTGATTTTTGCACAGGAACTGAGTCAGGATCCTCTCAAAACCAACAAAGTTACACTGAGAGAACTCCACAACTACTCAACCACTGTTCACAGTCACCTGCTTTTACCAGTGACATCACCACTACGAATACTATGGAGCCCAGAAGTAGTGATGGAGAAGATTTTGAGCATAACGTTCAAACTACATGCAGATTTTCACTAGAACCAACGCTGACCGTCAATAGTGGTGTCTCACAGTCACAGCACTGTGCTGCAGATGAGGACCGAAGCTGCGGTCTGTCTTTCCAGGCTGCAGCCGTTGAAAGGCTTGTGGAAAGTAAGAATAAAATCGAAGGTTTGCTGGGCTGGATTTCCAACATTGGGAATGAAAGACAGAGTGGTGCTGAACAACCTGGCCATATAAGTGACATCACCACTACAAATACTATGGAGCCCAAAAGTAGTGATGGAGAAGATGTTGAGCATAACGTTCAAACTACATGCAGAGTTTCAGAAGAACCAACACTGACCGTCAATAGTGGTTTCTCACAGTCAGAGGACTGTGCTGCAGAGGAGGACCCATCAAGCAAGGAGGCACTTTCCCCAGAGAAGCAAAATGGGCAAATGTTCAGTTTCACCAGTGAGCCGGAGCAGAACTCTCTTGTTTCAACAACACTGACTCTACAGACAAGTGATAACGAACACAATCTAAGTGCTGTTGTAAGTGGCTCAAACTCGCCCTCAGCATCAGACACGGAGTCCGAAACCGGATTCGATATCTTATCAGAGAAAACCGCTTCTGTTGAGAATCCACAGGTAGTTGCTGATTCACTGTTGCACACCTGCGTTACAGCTGATGTTGACTCTTCAGCTCCATCTAATGGTGCAAGGATGGATGTAGATGACCAGGAGGAAATATGTGCAGAGCAGAGCGACATCAGCGACATGCATCCAAACAGCCACAGCACTAGTGAAGTTAATGAAGTTGCGAATACCACACAACCCTCAGACAGAGACAGATTTGATGGGATAAACACGTCTCATAGCGACAGAGAGAGCAGTCACCCACACCATCTCCTCGATTTACTGCAGCAGGATCCCCTTGTCCTCAACAACAAAGAAACAGTAAACCAAGCAGCGATACTACAGGAGGAAGACGTCCATGACCAGACAGAAGAGCTGACGGATGTTCCAGACTTTCCAGTGCAGCTACAGGATGTTCTGGAAAGTATTTGCTCAAACCAAGACCCTTTGAATCTTCAGGACATCCTGGACACCTTGAGCAGCACTTTGGTCGTGGATTCTCAGAAGTACCAACATCACATTCTAGAGGATATTAAGGAGGAGAGCTCAGAGGAGGAGAACGATGGATCAATAGTAGATGATGCAAATCACTCCTCTGCTGTCAGCCAGCAAGCAGCTACTGGGACGCCAGCCGAATCAGACGGCTCTGTCGCTGAGGAAGGCCAAACTCTGGTAAATCTTACATTTCTTTGAGAATCATGCTTTCTCCCTTTTTATGTCAGAAGTAACACACGTACCACTTTCATCTGTGTATTCTTGCCTCACAGCTTTACACCATCCAAGATTATTTGGAGTGTATTGGAAGACTACAGGATCATACAGACGTTTTAGATGATGCCAGAAAAAGCTGTGTCATCCAGCCGCCCATCAGCAACAACATGGAGGAACTGCAGGTCCATATGGAGGAATTTCAGGTAAGATATGAAACAACTATTACGGCATCTTCTCATCTTTGATGTTCATTGTGAATTATATTGTTATTGTGTTTCCTTTCTAGTTACTGGAGTCCCAACTTTCTAGACTGGCCAGTCTTCTTGCAGCAGACCTGGACAAAGCCGAGCAGTTTTTAAACTCTCTTAATGACTACATTCCCAAGGAAATTCATCAAGATTTGGCCTCAATATATGTGGAGTTGCCACGGAATTTTAATGTTGTTTTTCAAATGTGTGCGGAAAGGAATACTGTCCTCATTGAGGCAATGGACACACTAAAGGTCAGTGTATCAGATGAGCTGTAGCTCAGTGTAACATGTGACAGTTGTGTCAGCATTATTAACTCTTTGTTTTGAAATTTTAGGTGCATTTTGAATCAACATACCAGAAGCATCTCAGTGATCTTGATGAACTGGCTGCTTTCACACAAAATAACTCAGAGACGTCGGATGTTGGTGTCCTAAACACGTGCGATCTGGACACATTGAAATCTCTCATTCAGCAGAACAAGGTATCTGGTACAATCAAAATTACTGTCTGTAATCTGTAGGTGTGGCCGACTTACAAATCAGGTAGACAAACTCACTCAGGATCCATCTGTTGTTATTGCAGGCCAAGGAGAACAATCTACAAACAGTTGCCCGTGTCAAGTTAGAGGATGTCTCGTTTGACATCCAGTGCTTTGTTTCTGAGAACGCTCAGTTCCTCAGTCCAGCTCAGACCAAACACCTCCTCAAGGAGCTCAGCGTCATTCATCGAGCTTTCAGAGAGCTGACAGAGCGGCTTGTCACCCAGAGGTGCTCCTTAGAAACCCTGCTGCAGACCAGAGAGAGGGAAAGCCAGGAGAAGGTTTGCCTGTGGACCCTGCTATGAAATACCGCAGATCTTTCTTTTGTGTAGAATGAATTTGTGGTTGAATACTTAACAGAACAGTGTCCTTTTCCAGTTTTTTTTGCATCTGGGAGGTTTCACTGCGAATGTGTACATGTTTAGGAGTAAGAAAGCAATGCATGCAGAAGCACTTCTTCAATGCTACAGACTAACATTTGTGCTGCTTGTGTTCTACAGGACTGAAGACTCCAGTGAGCAATTAACAGTGGGCCAAATGCTGCCTCTCTGTTGGAACACTTTCCTCCGCATCAAAAGCACTAACACACTCAACATAATGTCCTCCTATGGATGTGACATAATCATGGCTAGCATGTTTACAGCATACTGCATCCAGTGTATAATGTCCATGTATCTGTGCTTAATAACTGAATGTGAATGTGCTTGATGACCGACTTGTTGACTTGATGTCAGGTGTGATATCGTTCCTATTGTTCTTTTTGACAGTTGATACAGGAGAGACACAAGGAGTTCTCAGACAAGCTGGAGGAAGTATGCGGTGAACTTACTCTGACAGAGAATTGCCTGATTGGTCATCAGCAGCAAGCCGATAATACCGAGTGTGTGAGAGACCTACAGCAGTACCAGCAGGAGCATCAGGTTTGATGTTTGACCTTGCTTTCACTGTTATAAACATTAGGAAAATGTGTCCTCTGTCACTTAAGAGCTTCATTCCTGTCCAATCTCAAGGCTCTGCAAAAAGACATATTGACAAATGCCAGTGCCTTGAATGAGGTCATCAACAGCACTAAGAAGTTTCTGGAGGAGAATCAAAACAAGCTGACGCCAGATCAAATCACTGTCATTGAGACCAAGTTGGAAGAGGCTGAAAGCAAAGCCAATATCATCAATCAACGGGCCGAAGAGTCCAGGAAAGACTTGGAGAAAGTTGTTACCACAGCTATAAAACAGGAGAGTGAGAAGGTAAGAGTCCATACAACCTCCTCATCAGTCTGTGTAACTGTGCAATGCAATTTCCATTATGAATAAAAGAGGGAATATAATTCTGTTGTATTGATTTAATTCAATGTTCAACATTTGGTTAAGCTGCGGTCTGTCTTTCCAGGCTGCAGCCGTTGAAAGGCTTGAAGAAAGTAAGAATAAAATCGAAGGTTTGCTGGGCTGGATTTCCAACATCGGGAATGAAAGTGGTGCTGAACAAACTGGCCATATAAGCAAAGAAAACGGCAACATGCCAGAGGAAACCTCAGCCACGGGACTGATAGGAGACGATGACGACCCCAATGGTAATGCTATGCAGACCACTGAGAGTGATTTTGGCAGAGGGGCCAGCGGGAAGGAGTCTCCGCCCCTCGGCCTGGACCAGCAACATGACAGGATCAAGGTAAAATGTTTAATGTTTCCAAATTAGTCTTGCACAGTGTTTTTGTAGATACATTTCTTTATCCACAGTGGAGAATTTAAATAGATTTTTAGATTCATGGACATAATTGGTACAACATACTGTAGGTTGTCATGATATTGTTAACAAATGTATACATTTCTACAATCCAACAATGACATAGATTAAAAACCAAATAGACAATCTCAGTATTGGTTTGTATACAAAGTGAAGATGATGTAAATGGTTGATTTGTGACATTCAGCATTAGATTAGATCTGATAAAAGGAAGCACAAGTAGAACAATGGAAGTGATGCAAAACCAGTCAATGTTTCAGCTAAGACTTTATCTTTACAACAGGCCCGTCATCAGGAGATTCTGTCCCAGCAGCAGGATCTGATCGTGGCCACCCAGTCGGCCCAGGCCCTGCTTGATAAGCAAGCCAACGTGCTGTCTCCAGTAGAGAAAGAAAAACTACAGAAGGACATCCAGGAGCTGAAGGATCGCTATCAGGCTTCACTGACACAGACTGAACAACAGATGAAACAGGTGCAATGTGTCCAGGAGGAGCTGAAGAAGTTCCAGGGTGACTGTGAGGAGTTTGTGGGATGGTTGGATCAGGCTGAGGGACAGATCGAGGAGCTGGGAGCTCCTTCCGGCTGCCTCAATATTCTGAGTGACAAACTCCAGCGGCAGAAGAGTTTCTCAGAGGATGTGATCTCGCACAAAGGTGACCTCCGCTTCATCACCATTTCAGCACAGAAAGTATTGGATGTGGCTAAAGCCTGTGAAGCAGCTGATCCGGAAGCGAAGAACAAACCGCTGCATGTGGATACTTCAGGAACCTATGCTGCTGTCAAGGATAAGTTGGACTCTGCATCCACTCGCTACAAAACCCTGCACACACAGGTATTTAACATGCTGCTGTCTTATCTGTGGTTGTAATGACATATGTCTGCCACTTGGTGGGAGCATTTGCTAGAAGTCTGAAATAGTCAGTGTCAGAGAGAATGATGAAGATGATTTTGTATCTTAAAATGAATTCCTTTTGTTATCTTAATGTGATAGACCTGTACATTTACCAATTTAATAGTGTCATTCCATTGTTTTATTTTTAGTGCAATCAGCTTGGCAACAACCTCAAGGATGTGGTGGATAAATACAAGAAGTACGAGGACTCGAGTACTTCTCTTTTGAAGTGGCTCAACAGCTCGGAGGACGAGGCGAGAAAGCAGCAGTCAGAGGCCATCGCAGCCGACCCACAAACACTACAGAAACAGCTGGAGGAGACAAAGGCAAGAAACAACAGAACGAGACAATTGCAACCTATAATCAAGTCTTCAAAAGCTCACCTTGGTTGCAGACTTTATTTCTGCAATTTGCCTTATGAGTATAAAGTTAATATTTGTATTATGTTAGAACACAAGTATCACGGACATATGCTAATCACTTTGCCTTTTAAGAAGCCAGAGAGTCTCAGGCTACATCTCTGAAACCGTTTGGCAGTTAGTTTGTTAACCTTTGTGCGCATAGTTTATACGATCAGTAATGTTGCTGTGAATGTGAAACGGCCAAGTGAATGAAACACATCAAAGCTTTGTATTTTTAAACTTAACAAGTCCCAGGTTTGTAAAGACGTGACTCAAGAAACACTCATACAACAATCTGTTCATTCACAGCTATTTTTACCTCTCTGTTGAAATTTAACATTAATGAATAGTTTGATCACTGGTGACTGCATCTTACAAATATTTCTTGACTGAGAGAAACAATATTATGCTCCCCAACGTTTTCCTATAGAGGTGAGGAGACGGAAAAATGTACTCGTGCTTCATCATTACATTGTTTTCTTCTTTACTCTGCCAGGAAGTGCTTAATGTGGATGCATGTTTGCTTCTCTGACCTGTTCTTATTTCTTGAACCATAGGCCTTACAAGGGCAAATGACTGGACATCAAACCGGAATTGAGGGGCTGAGAAAAACAGCCGAGTCTCTGATATCATCTGAGGGGGACATGTTGAGCAATCCAGATGAGATCCAGGAGAGAGTAGGTGCGTAAAAGACCACAGCTGGTGCCTGCATGTTTCAGAGTTTTGTATCATCATGAAATGCCTTTGCACCTTTGAAATGTGTTATTTATGGGGCAGCATCGGCTCAAGCAGGTAGTGCGCTCATGTACAGAATGGATGGTTCCTGGGTAGATTCCGGGCTCTTCTTAGGAACCATGTCAAAGTGTTCCTAAGCAAGAGACTGAACCCTTAATTGCTGAGTGCGGTGTTCCCATTTCCAAATCAGTAGTTGATTGTCTAATAATCTAAAAAGGTTTAGTTGTACCCAATTCGTGTACGATTATAATTATTTGATTGATTGATTTGTTTTCATGCGTTCTAGATGACATAGTGGAGCGGTATGACAACGTGTCGAAGTCAGTCAGTGACCGAAATGAGAAACTGCAGATCACTCTGACACGATCCATGAGTGTCCAGGATGGCTTGGATGAGATGATGGGATGGATGGAGGGAGTGGAGTCCAGTGTGAAAGACAAAGGGCAAATACCCCTGGACTCTTCATCTATTGGAGACATCCTCAGCAAGGAAATAGTATGTAGTCATCCCTCATTATCATCCTCTGTCTGTCTCTGTTTCTATTCTCTTCATTACTATTCTATGTTCAGTGTATTTATTTCATTAATGTCTTACTGCTTTCCGTCCATTCATTGTTACAGGCCGTAGAGCAGGATATAGCAAGTCGCCAGGGCAGCATCTCAGCCATGAAAGACAAGGTGAAGAAGTTTGTGGAGACGGCCGATCCCTCAACCGCTGCTCTCCTGCAGTCTAAGATGGACGCTCTGTCCAATCGCTTCACTGATGCCTGTCACAAGCATAAGCAAAAGCTCTCCCACCTCGAGCAGCTGAAAGAGAAGGTCGAACAGTTTGAACAAACTGCAGAGAAAGTCCAGCAGTTTGTGGTGAAGCGCTCTCAAGATTTGAACGAGACAGACGGACCAGCGAAATCCTTCAATGAGATTTCTCAGCTAATGCAGGTGATTGTACCACTGATTCATCTATGCATTTGCTGTATTCTTGTGTATGTATGTATAAATTCATGATGTCAGCGCTCTCAGCAGATGCGGTTCCTCCCTATTCTTTACTGAACAGAATGAGTTACTGTCATTTCACTGCAGGATACCAAAGATGAGATGGCTGCTCATGCTAACGATTTGGAGAAGCTGCAGACACTGTCCAAGGAGTTGTCTGATTTGAGTCCTGATGGGAACAAATCACAGATTCAGAGCAAGATGGACAACATCTCCAATATCTTCAGTACCTTTAAAGACAACGTGAGAGAAAAGTAAGTTCAAACACCCAAGGGAAAATTGGGAAATCTACTCTTTTCGGTAGCTAATGCAGAAAGATGTTGTTGTTGTTCATATACAGATTGATGTATGTCATCACTGATATTTTCTGCAGGGAGGAGGAGGTATCATCCTGTCAGGAGCTGCTGGGGGAGTTTAGGTCAGCAGCTGGTGCACTTAGCAAGTGGCTGCAGGAAACCACAGAGAAATTACCTGTGGTTCAGCCAAACAACAACGGGAAAAAGCTGGAGAAGGACCTGCAGAACATCACTGTGAGTCATCAGATTAATGACGCCTGTTAGACTGTTAGACTGTCTTATTGCTATACATGTTTAATATCACTGTACTTGTGCTGGAACAGAATTTGTAGCGTAGGTAATATATTGTACAACACTTCCATAAACTTCCCCCACTGCTCTCTCTTCTAACTAATGGCAAATAAATCAGCTGGGAATCAAACACAATGTTGAGAGAAAATGTCCATTTCCAATTACAATAACTAAGAAGTCCGGCCTTTATCGTAATGTTTGACGAATCTTACTTGTTTCTTCCATTGCTCTCACTAACCTAAAGTCCTACAGGATGTTTCCCTATGCTTTCATGTATAATCATGTTAAATGTCCATATCCATACTACTCATCAGGGTCTATTAGATGAATGGACGTCCAAAGGATCCGCTGTCCAAGACCTCAACAGTAAAGGATCAGCGCTGTGTAGCCTCATGAGTTTTCTCACATCCCCTGCCAAGATTAAGACCCCGAACAAGTCAGGTAAACTCCAACTCCACTCAACAGTTTGTACTTAAATCATTGGAGCGGAAGTGCAGCATGGTGTTTGGAAAGCACGTCTGAGTCTTCTATAATCACTAACCATTGGAGATCATGGAGCGATCTTGTGTCTGTGCTTTACTCGAGCTCTGTCTTATGTCTTTGCATTAGCTCTTAGTAATGGTGGTGGTCCAGCAAGCCATGCCTACCTAACCAATAAAGGTAATACAGTCTGTGTGTGTGTGTGTGTGTGTGGATGTTGCAGTGTTAATACATTGTTTGTGGTGTACATTTTATAGAACATTTTCAGAAAAGTGATTTTTATAGGCCAAGAGATTCCTCCAAACAACGAAAACAAGAGAAATCCTCATTATTAAAACATGGATGTATCAAATCTGGCTTACTTTTGGTTCACAACCTTGTATTTGCATTGATAGTAATCACAGATGCTTGTACTTTGCGCTACTTTGGGATGTAGAGATGGTCTTATACTGCCACATATGCTGGTGCAACCTTATTATATCACTGGGATTGTAATGTACTAGTTTGGTAACTTGATCTTCGTGGTGTTTCAGAACTGATGGTAATTCAGCAGAACATGTCATTCGTCAATGAGGGCTATGAGAGTCTGGGGCAAACGCTCAAGAGTCGGGCCGAAGATCTGAGTCGCTCGGTGCAGGAGATGAAAGATGCTCAAAAGGAGGCAGATCTCATGCTGACATGGCTGAAGGACAAGCAAAACTCTGCAGCGTCCTGGAAAGATGCAGCCACAGAGAAAGATGCAATGAAAACACAGCTTGAACAGCAGAAGGTACAGAAATTGTTGCGCAATGCAATACATGTTTTTGTGTCCAGTTTGTTAGATCTGCTTATATTGTTTTGTTTCTTAGACATTTGAAGGTGAAATGAAAGACAAGCAAGAGCAACTGGAGGGGCTCAGAGAGAAGCTCCTCTGCTTGATCAAGACTCACCCAAACTCTCCTGAGTCAGAAAAGTGGAAGGAGATGCTGGAACAAATAGGTATGCATTTGACTGTGTTGCTCTCTAGACAAGCCTGAGTGTTGATGAATCTGAAACTGAGTCACTTTGAATCAGGCTGAGGAGAAATCCGACAGCTGCATTACTGTATTTGTCTTTGAATTACTACGTTTGCCTACTAGAGGGGAGACTGAAGTGTCCATGTGGTCATTTGCCTTCCACCTTTGTGTAAATAAATACTGAGTGGGGCCTTTCTACTACACCAATTAAATTAGCACAGTGGAACACAGTGGGAGGTTCACTGAGAGGATAGCAGGGCTCTTGTGCTGACTAATGCAGACTGGTGTGATTGTTCTGCTCTCCTGCTTAGATGCTGCTTGGGCAGACATCAGTGGCTGTGTAGAGGGGAGGAGGCAGCACTTGGAGCAGTCCAACAAGAATCTGGACATCTTCCAATCAACTGAGCCACAGCTTCACCAGTGGCTTTCAGAGAAAGAGCTCATGATGAGTGTCCTTGGACCCCTCTCAATAGATCACAACATGCTCAAAATGCAAAAGCAGCAAGTTCAGGTATTTATAGAGCATGATGATGGAGCTAATTTTAGCTTTACATATCTCCTTACATGCAGCCGTTTTTCCCTTTTTGATGTTTTTTCCACACTGACTTGATTTATTTCCTATAGATCCTCCAAAATGAATTTAAGAGTCGTAAACCACAGTTTGAACAACTTGAAGATGCTGCCTCTGCAATCCTGAGCTCCTCAGGCAAACAGGACCCGTCAAGCGGCAAACTGGTGAGGGAGCAGCTCTCCGCTATCACCCAGAAGTGGCAAGGCCTCACAGGACAACTGGACCAGCGAGACAGCCTCATCGACCAGGCCGTGGTGAAGACGGGGCAGTTTCAGGGTTTACTGAGAAGTCTCAGTCAGACCGTGACCCAGCTGGAGACTGAACTCACCAACCAGCAGGGTCATAGCACCCAGCCCGATGCTGTGAAGAAGCAACTGGAGGAGGTCCAAACTATCTCAGCTCAGCTCAGGGAGGAGAGGAAGAAGTTAAAGGAGGCTGAAGGCATTAAAGGGGAACTTGTTGGAATAGTGACTGAGGATTATCTGAAAGCAGACTTAGGCAGGCAGCTGGAGAGCGTCAGCAAACCCCTTAAACAGCTGGAAGAGAAAGCAGGTTTGTCTTGATCACCTAGAAGTCACTTCATGCAACTTCCAATAATTACAATCACTCTTGTATGGGAATCCAACTACAAATTTTCTGGGGTAATATCAAAATATAGTCATTGACCATCTATTCTAGCTGTTACAACTGGCAGCTAAGTTGTATGAAAATTGTAAAATGGTACATTTCAGAAGCATGTTTGTTCGACTTTATTTTGTAAAGTAGTGATCCAGCATTTAATGACCTAACTGAAGAATTTCTCTTTTGTAGCAAAACGGACGCAGCAGCTGAATTCGACCTTTGCCAGCTCTCAGCAGTTCCATCAGACCTCCAAGGATTTCCAGTCATGGCTGGATGAGAAGCTCCAGGAGCAGTCTAAGCCCCAGCCCACCTCGGCCAAAGTAGACATCCTACAACAAACCCTGGAGGAGCACAACACTCTCCAGAAGGCTCTTTGTGAACACGTGGTAGCTTATAACACCATCACAGGAGAAGGGGAGATGCTTCTGCAGAGCACGGATGGTGCAGAAAAACTGGCACTACAGGGACAACTTACAACCCTCTCATCTAACTGGGATGAGGTGAAAAAGAGCTCGGCAGAGCGCGCTGACAATCTTCAGGTTGCTCTGCAAAGAGCGCTGAGATTTCAGGAGCATACGGAGAAGCTCAGCTCTTGGATTCAAGAGTGTGAAACTAGTCAAGATAGAATCAAACTCATTGCTGACCCTGTTGCAGTAGAGAGCTCTATGACCCTGGTGAAAGCCCTCCAGAAGGATGTTGACAAGCACCGGGGGATGGTGGAGCAGCTTAACACAGCAGCAGATGGCCTTCTTGAAGTGACCGATACAGACACTGAAGTGATCAAAGAGGAGAGGTCAAGTATTGTCAAACGGGTGGATGATGTAACCGAGGGGCTGCTGAGCAAGAGGGAGTCCCTGGAGAAAATCTCATACACACTTAAGGAATTTAATGACGCTCACAGAGAAGCAAAGTGCCAGCTAGAGGGCGCTAAGAAGCAGGTTGATGCCTATGAATCACAGGGAGTACAAGCATACAGCAATAAGAACCTGACCAACATGAAGGCCCAACATAAAAGTTTAGAAGGAGTGGAGAACCACGTAGAGCAGCTGCAGAACTTGGCTAAGGACCTGGTAGTAGATGTCCCAGAGGCCGATGGAGTGACTGACCTCTTACTCAAAGCTGACTGCATAGAAAAAGACTACAGTTCCCTTAAGAAGAAAGTAGAAGACACGTGTTTGACCTTAGAAAGTAAACTCCAAGGAATCGGGCAGTTCCAAAACGGCATCCGTGAGATGTTCAACCGATTTACAGAGTTGGACGATGAGTTGGACAACATGGCACCAGTGGATCTAGACTTGATCATTCTCAAAGAGCAACAGGATAGCATTCAGACCTTTGTAGCCACGCTTCAAGAGTTGTTGGCCAACACAGCCAATGCAGGGGACAGCTGCAAGAAGATGCTAGAGACTGAAGCCTCACCTGATTTGTTAGGTGTTAAAAGAGATCTGGACGCTCTCAGTAAACAATGTGGCAAACTGTTGGACCGAGCCAAAGGCAGAGAGGTACAGGTAAAGAGCACTCTCACCAAACTAGAAGAACTCTACTGTAAACTTCACCAGCTGACGGATAAACTACGCAGAGCTGCAGACAAGGAGGCGTCCCAGGAGGCAGTTGGCATGGAGACAGACGTAATCAACCAACAGCTGGAGGCTTTTAAGGTATGATGTCCCCATGTAAACTGTTATTGTACAATTATGCGACATTTGGTGTATAAATCAGGGGAGATTTTCAACAAAACCAAAGAAGCTCATCATGCAAACAGTACACAAGAGTTAACAAGCAGTCAATTACTGTTTCACACCCAAAGACTACAATTTACGACTACAATTATAATAAAACAAGAAAACAAGTCACAGAGGCACCAGTGTGTTCTTCAAATAGAACTTCTGTATATATAAAGTTGATACGTCCATTAACTTGCTTATATTAAAAGTCATTACTGTTTTCCTCATTTAACACTGATAATTGGTAGTTAGTGTCAAACATTATTTTTTGTCATTTAGGTCAAACGCTTAGTCATTTATTACACCACACAACTGGACCAGGATGTTAAAATCTATATTTTATGTGCTGCTGTCTTCATTCTATAAACTAAAAGTGCAAATATACCAGCAGGCTCTTAAGTCAGAATGACTATGCATGCGTTTGCCCTCTGGGTTCTCCCACGTCAGAGCATGTGGTGCTAACAAAAGAGCCTGTGACCCATATGGGATGATGGTGCGTGAGGGGAGGAGCCTCACACGCAGGTGGTCGCCAGCAGGGTGTCACATTTTTCAGTAGTCCCTTTAATGAAGCAGGTCAATGCAGCCCAGCCTCCTACCAGTGATACCAGTAAAACATAACAGCTAATTATTTGAGACCTATCCTTAATAAATTAGGAATTTATATGTAGCAGACGCAACATGCAAGCTTGCTTTAAATGTTGAGATATATGTCGGCATCAGGATTAAACGAAAGCCGGGCATTAGCAAGGATTATGGACAGACAAATATTTTAAAAGCCTGTAAATGCCTTTCGTGCTTACAAAAGATGATTAACCCATATTTACAATTATCGAATACTCATCCATAGTAATAGATGGTGTGACAAGGCCTGAATAGACGAGGCGACCATCTAAAGATGTAGGTCAAGGGATTTTGTTTTCCAAGGAGGCGCTATAGTCACAGCAGCAGGCCTGTATTCCCATCTCTAGTTGAGTTACACTGATTAAAATATCATGGAGGTGGGGGTTCCCATTCAGTATATTGTGCGAAGTTCAGTCAAAAGGCCTTGGGGGGGTATCTGATTGCAAGTGGGGTAACTGATTGAATCGAGTCGTTGCTGAGCAACATTTGTCACGGTGCGTGTTCTTACCCCCTCTTTGTCCTGAGCTGGGCTGGGTTGAGAGGGCAAATGCAAGCTCAGCTGGTCATGGAAAATCCTTCTTTGTAGCCATTTGTACTAAGAGTCATCTGTGATAAGCATCATGGGAAGAGTTATCAAAAAACAGCAATGTCGTGAGAGAGGGTCAATTCTGTCTTTATTCGCCAAAAAACAGGAGATGATGGTGTCGTACTGTTGTGTATTGTGCGGATCAGGCTCTTGTTACTGCGGGTAACTGTGCTTTACTGGCAACCGGTGAGAGAGAAATAAACAGAGAAAGACAGGACTCAGATTGGTTTCCTAGTGCTGTTACCATTTAAGGTCAACGTTTGAAAGAGACGCCTGACTTCATGTGTTTATACTTGTTTTTTTTACGTGAAATTTGTGGAAGTGTGTATGCGTTATCTTTATGTATACCTTACAGGGCCTCACAGTCACTTAACACTACTGGGGGCTGGCAGATGGTTTGTGTGGGTGTCTTTTTCTTACAGACATTACATCAGTGTCTCTAGCAATTGTGAGAGGAATTTCTAGCTGCTGAATCATTCTGTATGTAAGCTTGTCACTGAAGATGAGGAGAGGAAAAGTGCCATTGTGTGGACCAGGCAGTGTGACTCACTGCTACATTGTAATTATACTATCACCTCGTAGCAAAACATCTAGGTTGTTTTGCTGCAACAAAACGTGGATTATTATGTGGAAAATTGTTCTCCTCATGTAGACTTGCACATTTTCACACAGTTCTAGAATGAATTCACCAAAATGCATAAGAGGATTTTTAACAATTTAATCATCATTTTATTACACTTTCATTTGTATGACATCTTTTCAATTAACTTTCTGTGTAACTTTATAAGATTATGTGTTGTTACAATCATTACAAGAATCCACTCAAACAAATCAGTCATTCAGGAAGTTTTCAATGTTTCATGAACAGGTCATAACAAGAAATAACAAGAATAACTAGTTTGACTTTTAAAAAAAATCAGATTTGACATTCATTCAAGTTTCCACAGTACATCTTTCCAAAAAAAAGAAAAGTACAGCACAATATATCTGATTCTCATTGTGACTCCTGGTCTATTGCTGTTTATACTCATGCCGCTGTGAGGGGCACAGTGGCGCTTTTGAGTTTGTTTTTGTAGTCATGTAGTCATGACCTTGTCAAAGGGACCTGCATTAGTTAAGAAGGCTCGGCTTCATTCCAAACCTGAATATTCATAAAGTACCTTACCGAGCCACTCTGTCGTAGACAATCCAGAAAACAAAAATAAAGCCTTTTCATTATCTTTCCTGGCTTCTCCCTTCCTCTCCTACCCAGTTGCCGGACATAAAAAGCCCCTTCATGCACTTGGCAGACCTATTTGGTGTTATATTACCTGGGACCTGTACCTCCCTCAGCATTCCACAGTAATTAAGAATATCTGCAGGGTCCACAGCAACCGTCCACGAGAAGAAAACAGGGAAAGGCGAAGAAAAAAAAGGAAAAACGTGTATCTATTTCCACACAGTGTGATGTCATCAGAGTGGGAGCTGCTGCTGTTGCCTGCTGGTCTAGGGTTTTTTCATGTAAAGTAGAAAAGCTGGTGCGTATCGCTCCCCCCTCCCCATTCTCTCAGAGAAGGAAAGTGAGTGATTGTGTCAGGATGCAGAACACGGCATAGAAGTGAAGTCATACGGGCCATGCAGACATAAGGGGGAATTAGAGAAGAAAAAAAAGGGTCATGTGTCCACCAATCAACATGTGCCGGGGCAGCTCTGAGCACAAATGGAGTTGTGGCAGATGTTGTCTGAATAATGAGCGGGGGCGGGGCATGCAACTCTCTGCCAGGAGGGTGTCTGTCATTGCACAGGGAGCGATGGGAGAGAAAGGGCAAGCTTTTTTGTTGATCCAGGAGGACCAACTTTCCTTACAATCGCCCGCAGTTTTCCTTCAGTCCAATGGATTTGTTTGTGGATATATGGCTTTTCACTGAAGATGTTCCTGCGCGCATGGATGTTGTGAGGATACAAGGGAGAAACAAGCACTTTGAACCAGTGGGACAATGATGAAGTTTTGGCAATACAAGGAGAAGAGCCTGGGTGGATATGTTTGGTGATGGCTGACTGGATTGAAAGACTGGATTATATTTCTTAATACTAAAGACGAAGCTGCTACTTTTCTATTGATGATGTATTGATCAGTTGAAATGTTTGAGTAATGACACTTTCAGTATTTATTTGTTTAATTCTTATTTAAGAGAAAATAGATTGTACTTCTGTTCATGTAGTGTGCACTAAAGCAACATATACGTCAAAGTATTTTTGCTACATCCTTAATGTTACTGTTGTACGAAGCGGTGGCATTGTTTTAGTATGGGGAAACCTCTAAGCAGGCCAGATTGTCTCAGACAAAACCCCCCCTGCATGGGAAAGGGGGAGGAGGAGGACCTGAACATAGATGACTGCTATGTGCCCCAGAGATCCATTTATGACACCGTCCGTCTCAATGAGCAGATAGACTCGGGCTCTAAAGGCAGCCTCTCTTCCAGACACTTCACAGGCACTCTACCCTACACACATCGCACATTAGACCTCAGCAGCTTGTGTGGAAATGGAGTTCTGTCGTCTTCCAGCGCATTTGAGCTTCGAGCCCATAAGCCCGCTTTGCTGGATGAGCGTGCCATGTTTGATAAACTTAAACTCAATGGAAATATAATCAGAGCTACCGACGCAGTGCTGCCTAAGTCACGACATCAGGGAGGGGACAAGAAGGATCATCCTCATCACCGGCGGTCATGGCGGGCTTTTGCGCCGACTAATTTGGCGGAGTATGCAGCCCGCAGCGGGACCTTGTCCTCGCGAAGTGTTGACAGGCCTGGGTTGGTGAATGGCAGGAGAGGACAGAGTATGACCAGTTCATTGACATCTGAAGAAGACTCGGGTCTGTACAGCCCAACTGTGGAGCGGGAGCGACGTGGCCATCAATCCCACAAAAGAACAGGCCCTGGTACACGGAGCCTCTCCTCCTCAGAGGCCATGCACATGTCTGGAGACCTAAAAACAGGCCGATCGCTCAGTTCAGATTTCCCTTTCTCACCTGCTAGAGATAAACTGTCTCTTTACTACGGTAGCCTTGTCCGGGAGTCACAACAGACGGACTCTCCTGTGTCGGACGTGAATCAAAGAAAGGCCAACAGAGCCAATGGGGAGTGCAAAGTGCCAACCTCCAGGACTCCAAATGAGAGCTCTGGATCACATGTTAGAACTTTAACAGACTATGATGAGCTGTCCACAGCTGAACTCTTAGAGGATGTGTCATCTCAGGAGGGCCATGAATTGCTCAGTGTGGTAGTGACACAGCCAGAGACAAATGGAAACTCTGTAACTCTACCCATAGAGTGCCGCAAGCAATCTAACCCCTGTGATGTACGACAAGGAGCCTTCACGTACAACATGGAGGAGCTGGAAGAGTTTCTGCAATCAGTGGAGGCATGTCTGCCTGACAGGAGCCTGCATACGTTCCAAAACGCAGAGGAGCTTGAGTTAGAGACCTTCCTGACTGCCATAACTGCAAGTCCAGAAATGGACTTTACGGGTTATTTTCCCCCACAGGTGCCCAAAATAGCCTCTTCTTTCATTTCTCATAGGCTGGTCTAACATGTGTTTCTCTAGATGATAAGCCTCTCTAGATTAATGCTTGTTGGCCTCTGCTTTGGTGTTTTCCTTGCGTATCAGAGTACATGATGGGTCAATTAGGATTAGCTCACTAGTCTAACATGGAAGTATATCTGTGTGATTATATACAGCTGTGTTTTAACCGATGACTGTGTTGGGCTCCTCCAGAAGCTGCTGACCCTTTAGAGAGCAAAGAGAGAGCAACAGTGACAGTGATTTTGTGTCAGTTAGTGTAACAGGAACTTGGAGCATATCGACTGGACTATGATTGAAACTGAACTCGTTATGATGCAACAGTGATACTACAGGTCTCATTTGCTTTGTTTTGTTAATGTGGGTTTATTTTATCATAGGCTGTCCAGAAACTGGAGATTGATCCATTGCAAACACAGCTTCAAGGCATCAACACTCTCGGCCAGGGTCTGATCCAGACTGCTGCCAAAGGCACCCGTACTAAGAGGCTTGAGGACGACCTGGAGGACATCAACACAAATTGGAATAGCCTCAACAAAAAGGTTCTTTGTCATTGTTATTGATCTGGCCTATGGTCCTGCTGTGGCTACTGGTACCACTTTTGTTTGGCGTAATGAAGAGTCAACATCTGTATTTATCATGTGGTTTGCAGATTGCTGACCGTTCGGCCCAGCTGCATGAAGCCTTGTTGCACTGTGGGAGGTTCCAGGACGCTCTGGAGTCACTGCTCAGCTGGCTGACTGACACAGAGGAGCTGGTGGCCAATCAAAAGCCTCCTTCTGCAGAATTTAAGGTTGTCAAGGCACAGATACAGGAGCAGAAAGTAAGTCAGTATTACGCAATGGAAACACAAGAAACAGTCATGAATACTTCCACTCCACAGAGAATCTAAATAAATTTACAACTTTGGCATTCATCTAATTTAACTGACATTCATTGTTAAACATGAATGTGCTACACAAAGCTATCAGTGTAATGGTTACTTAATTTGTTGTTGTTAGATTTACAGTTCTCCTCCACGAATCACTGCTTGTAGCCAGAGCATATTAAAGGCAGATAGTAAGTCTTCTCCTTTGTTTGCCTTTGACAGCTCTTACAGAGACTGCTGGATGACCGTAAGCCAACAGTGGAGCTGATAAAGAAAGAGGGAGGAAAGGTTGCTGAACTGGCAGAGTCTGTGGATAAGGAAAAAGTTGCAAAAGAGATTGAATGCCTGGGGCAGAGGTGGGACACACTTCTCAAGAAGGCTGAGAACAGGTCTGTATGAACACAGGCAATGTGTTCTGAATGCACCGCTTCAGTTTGCGTCAGAGTTCAAAGTCATTTTTGCAAAAGTGACGGCATTCTTTTTAATTCTGATTTCATATTTACCTGAAAATCTATGCTTTGGCAAGACTTACAAATTCTCCTTCCACTTAATTGTACTGGAACTTAAAGAAAGTAGATGTAATTGTCCAACTGAAAGAATAATTAAACTTTTATAAAGCTGTATCCATTCTGCCAAGCAAGGAGATACATTTATTTTCTATTTCTTTCACATAAATAAGAGATAAGCAGGACCAAAGAAGACATAATATATTAAACACCCTCTGAAAATCCATTAAATACACAATTGAAAGAATAAATAACTGAACATAAATGAATAAATGATATGTTCAACAGTTTTTCATCCCCTATTCTCACAATATGCCGTTTTCAAGTTTGTTCTTACACTGCCGCTGTTGATATTGCAGGCACAAGCACCTTGAAAGCATCTTAGGGGTCACTCAGCAGTTCCATGAGATCCTGGAGCCTCTGAGCGAATGGCTCGCCGCTACAGAGAAACACCTGGCAAACTCTGAACCTACCGGCACCGAGACGGCTAAGCTGGAAGAGCAGATCTCCCAGCATAAAGTAATATACATCATCTTATACCATAACCACGTGCTTTTGTCGTGACACTATAGACGTTGGTAATCAGAATTTTGTTGTTTCCGTTTTCAAGCTGCATGAATTTATTTTGGGGGCTCTAATTTGGGGATTGTGCTTTTAGTTATTTTAGTTCATTTTTCCATCATGTTTCATTTCAGTTTGTTTTATTTTGTGTTTTGTCATATTTTTTTGTTTCCCATCCCCTGTGGTCAGGCCTTAGAGGAGGAGATAATGAATCACAGTAAAGACCTGTTTCAGGCTGTCAGTCTGGGTCAGATACTCAAAACTGGGAGCTCAGCGGACGACAAGGAGTTTGTCCAGTCTAAACTGGATGCTGCCCAGGCGTGTTACATAGAGCTGCAGGAGCGGTGCAGGAGGAAAGCTGAGATGCTGCGGCAAGCTCTGGCCAATGCCCAGCTCTTTGGAGAGGATGAAGTGGGCCTCATGAACTGGCTGAACGAGGCGCACACACGGCTAAATGATGCGGCTGTGGAGGACTACAAAATAGACATTCTTGAAAAGCAGCTGGCCGAACACCGGGTACACACTCCTCCTCCAGGCCTACAATTACGTTGTCCTTTCATTTTAGATGCATTACTCATCTTTCAGTTGGTGTTTATTCACTTATGTGTCATGCATTGTGTAAACTGGAAGGTTTGGGCGTCAATCTTAACGACTTTCTAAGTTTATGGTTTGATTTCAGGCTCTACAAAATGATATTGATTTGAAGAAGAAGAACGTTGACCAGGCCGTCTCTAATGGAATGGAACTACTGAAGCAAACAACAGGCACGTGCTACACTATGGCTGTCTAACCATAGGCTGAGCTTCCACACTTAACATTGTAAAAGGCCAGCAAACAGTTAGCATAAGGGTTCTGTCTCCAAAGTACACATCCTAGAGAGACATAATACAATAAAAGCACACACAATCTTAATTGTAGTCAACAATGAAGACATTGATGGATGAAGCAACCTCCCAGCCCCCCCCCCCCCAGATGTAAGAGAGGCTTGGTAGGAAAGTTGTTATGGCAAAATAATGTGTGACCTCATACAATCAAAGCCATGTTTACTGACATGAAGCGTAGGCTGTCGGTTTGTTGTTTCAAGAAAACATGTCAGCCAATAGAGAAGAGAAGCAAAACACACACACACATCAATCCAATATCACAATATACTTTTGTCTTTGTAGGTGATGAGGTGGTTGTTATCCAAGGTAAACTGGATGGAATAAAAACAAGGTATGCTGAGATCAATGCAATGAGCGACACTGTGTTGAAGAGCTTGGAGCGCGTTCTGTCACTCTCTGCTAAGCTGCAACACACACACGAGGAGCTGAGCTGCTGGCTAGAGCCCGTCGAGTCTGAGGTCAATGCTTTTGCTGCTCAAGAGCCTGTAGGACAGCAGCTCAATCACGCACAAAACCGGCAGAAGGTAAAAGTTTTGTTTTTTGTGTGCAACTTTTTTACCTCTTATACTCAGTGTCTCTCTTTCCAAAAACACATTTGTTCATTCTGTGTGTTTTGTTGTTTTGTTCAGGCCTTGTTGAAGCAGACTAAAGAGCAGAAGCCCACAGTAGACAAGCTGAATGAGTTGAGCAGTTCTCTCCTGGAACTGGTCCCCTGGCACACACGGGAGGGGCTGGACAAGCTTGTGAGGGAAGATAATGAGCGGTACAGGGCTGTGTGTGACACCATCACCCAGCAAGTCGACCACATCAATGCTGACATACAGAAGTCACAACAGGTAAACTCAAGACATTAATACACTTGCTTGGCCTTTTCTTTAACTTTCTTTATCTTTTACTGTGATTATCTGCTAATTAAAATCCTTATCTGCATTTTTTCAAGCTGTGAAAATGTCATAAACTGATGATTTTATCTGTTTTGCAGTTTGAACAAGCTGCAGATGCTGAGCTCACCTGGTTGACTGAAGCTGAGAGGAAGCTGCTGTCGATGGGTGAGATCAGGCTGGAGCAGGACCAAACCACAGCCCAGCTCCAAGCCCAGAAGGTGAGACTATTAACTGTTTCTGTTTGGGTAGACAAAGGCCATCATTCAAGCAAATTAAAGGTTTTGGCTTATACGTATGTGGGTTTACACAGAACCTAACACTACCTGCTTTCCAGGTCTTCTCCATGGATATCATGAGGCACAAGGACTCTGTGGATGAGATTGTGAAAACAGGAAAGGCCATTATGGACAGCAAAAACCAAGAAGAGAGAGACATTTTGATGGTGAAAAAAGCAAAAGTCTTTAAATATTGTTCCTGTATGTTAGAAATAAATCTAAGTTAGTGATGTTTTTTCTGGTCTCAAACAGGCCAAGACTCAGTTTCTTTTGGAAAAGTATGGAGTCGTCAGTCAGCTGAACTCTGAACGATACCTCCAGCTGGAACGAGCTCAGTCTCTTGTAGGCCAATTCTGGGAAACCTATGAGGAGCTGTGGCCGTGGCTTCAGGACACACTGAAGGCCTTCAGCCAGCTGCCCCCACCTGGCATCGAGTATGATTCACTGCGGCAGCAGCAAGAAGAACTCAGGGTAAGAAGCAAACAGAAGCACATTTTGCAAGTAAGTAATGACAAATTGTCTTACATGGCTCCAATGTGTGTGTCATTTCCCCTAAAGCAAATGCGTGAGCTGATTGCTGAGCATAAGCCCCACATTGACAAGATGAATAAGACAGGTCCTCAGCTGCTTGAACTGAGCCCAGTGGAGGGAGTGGCCATCAGGGAGAAATACACAACTACTGATCAGCTTTACGCCCAGCTCAAGGCTGATGTGAAGCAAAGAGCTGCCACTCTGGATGAGGCCATCTCCAAATCTACTCAGGTGAACCAGTTGTTTACTCGTAGTTTCTTAACATATTTATATGTTAAGGTGCTTGTTATACCCCTCAATGTAGCAAACACTACCTTCACCATTTGTGTTGACATTTTGCTTTCCTTGTTCCACACAAGTTCCATGATAAAATCGAGCCCATGCTGGAGTCCCTGGAGCGGATTGTTGAGCGGCTACGTCAGCCTCCCTCCATCTCTGTGGAGGTGGACAAGATCAAGGAGCATATTGCTGAAAACAAGAACATCTCTATGGACCTGGAGAAATTACAGCCTACTTACGAGACACTGAGGCAGCGAGGCATGGAGATGATAGCACGATCGGAAGGGGTAGACAAGGACATTTCTGCCAAAGGTATTTTGATAATTTAATAATTAATTTAATTTAATTTAATTTAATTTAATTTAATTTAATTTAATTTAATTTAATTTAATTTAATTTAATTTAATTTAATTTGATATGATATGATATGATATGATATGATATGATATAATATGATTTAATTTAATTTAATTTACTTTAATTGCATTTCATCTTTACACTTATGTGATTTCTCGTGAATTTCCAACACTGCTGCTGTTTTTGCCCCACAAGCTGTACAAGACAAACTGGACCAGATGGTCTTCGTCTGGAATGACATCCAGGTGTTGCTGGAAGAGCGGGAGGCCAAGTTATTGGACGTGATGGACCTGGCTGATAAGTTCTGGTGTGACCACTGTGCCCTGATTGCCACTATCAAAGACAGCCAGGACCTTCTGAGGGAGCTGGAGGAGCCGGGAGTCGACCCTTCAGTCGTCAAACAGCAGCAGGAGTTTGTGGAGGTCAGACACATCTACAATCTCTTACGTTGGTTTGCCCAGTCATCTAAGTGAAAATGACACTAAAGTAGCACTATTGTCTTTTTTGTTATTATCTCTACCAGGGTTTTAAAGAGGACATCGACGCGCTGCAGGAGGAACTTGACATGGTTCGAAACCAGGGGACGGAGCTTTTAAATGCATGCGGGGAACCTGATAAACCTGTGATAAAGAAAAGCCTTGATGAGGTAATAAACCACACTCTCAATCACCTTCACAAAGATTTCCGCTTACAAACACACGTTATTTGGTAAGATACTGTATATCTGCATACATGTGGGTCACAGTTAAGTGCTGATTTAATTTTTCCAGGTGAATACAGTGTGGGAATATCTGAACAAGACATGGAAGGAGAGAGTAGAGCGACTGGAAGAAGCCATGCAGGCCGCCGTGCAGTTTCAAGATGGCTTGCAGGTAATATGATCTTGTTGTCTCTGGCAGTATGACCTGAATTAATCCTCTGAACAGTAAAGTAAAATCGTTTTTAACTTTAACATTGAAGGGGTGAATCTTGCCCTGAAATGATCTCAAATCCTAAAGTTACAAGTTAAACAGATTGTTTTCATTATCTTTTAAAACCTGTTTTGTAATATGAGTAATACTAGATAATATAATCATGCATTTAAAAACTTGTCTTACTAATTATAGTGCTTTAATGTGCTTAACTGTGGTGAAATGTCTCTAGATTTCCTTTCATTCATTTGTTATATCTTTGGTAAGTCTTTTCTGACTTTAAAAGATCCGACGAATAATCTTTTTAAATGATTGTATTCATTTGTTTGTTTGGCTGTGTTGTCAAGCATTTGCACGCACAATACACCATTGGAACAGTTTAGAATCTATGATGACACTGAATGTGAAACCCGAGTCTCTGTGCAGCAGGCTTTGTTTTCTCCCAGTAACAATGGTTTCTCCTCCTTGTACACAGGGCATGTTTGACTGGGTGGATATTCTGGACAGCAAAGTGGATTCCATGTCACCTGTGGGAACAGATCTGGAAACTGTCAAGCAGCAGATTGTAGAACTCAAGGTACAATGATGTTTTCTGTGTAAATATGATGCATGTGCATACAGACGCTCCTCTTGTATACTGAAAACATGACTATACACTTCTGGTCTGACTCGTTAAACAAGTAAATACCCATGAAATGCCAGCTGTGTTTGTGTTGAATGCATCATTTTACCCTGGGGAGTAATTATATCTGCTTTTGTATGCAGCAGGAGGAAGAGGGTCAAATGACTAACTGATTTGATCTTACTTTCTCTCCGTCTCTCTGCATGTGCGTTTGTGTGTCAGGAGTTCAAAGGTGAAGTGTACCAGCTGCAGATTGAGATGGAGCGTCTGAATCACCAGGCTGGCCTCCTGCTGATGAAGGTGACAGAGGAGGCTGACCGCTGCGCCATCCAGGAGCCAATATCTGAGCTCAAACTGCTATGGGAGAACTTGGATGAGAAGATTATCAGCAGACAGGTCAGGACAGGAGAGAGTTCTATGCCCAAATGAACCATCAACACCTCTGCTTACAAAGTCAAAATCCAACTTTCTTTAAAAAATTGACACTAGTGATATCACGCCATGTATGTGCAAATGATGTCACAGACTTGGACAGATGTTTGGTGTAACCTACCAGGTCGGTAGGTCTTTGAATAAATGCCAAATATCTCAGAATGCTACAATTTTCCAAAAACTGTCAGCTGCCTACTTCACATGTAAATGACCTGAAAATCACGACATTTCTCCAAATATCAGCATTCATATTTGAACAGTTCATTTAACTGAAACAGAATTTCTCTATATTGATATTGATATTTAGCAAACAGAAACGTAACCCTTAAATCCCGTACAGATAATCCTGAGATCCCTTTGTTTCATGACTGTCACGTGTCAATCTCTGCAAAAGCTAACGGTTTAATCTGTCCTCAATCTAGCACAAACTGGAAGGAGGCCTCCTGGCACTGGGGCAGTTCCAGCATGCACTGGATGAGCTGCTTGCATGGATGAGCCACACTGAGGAGCTGCTCAATGAACAGAGACAGGCTGGAGGAGACCCCAAAGCCATCGAGATCGAACTGGCCAAGCATCACGTATGACATGCCTTCTCTCATATGTCATATGTTTCCCTGCAAAGTCATTTCAATTGTTACAGCAGACCTACAGCAGCACCTTCTATTTCCAAATCATACAGTTCCCCTCTTAACATTTGTTCCTGCATTATCTCTCCTGTATCTCTTCAGGTTCTCCAAAATGATGTTATGGCTCATAAGGCAACAGTTGAGACGGTGAACAAGGCTGGTAGTGACCTGGTAGAATCCACCGCTGGGGAAGAAGCTTCTGGTCTGCAGACCAAATTAGAGAACCTGAACCAAAGATGGAAAGACATCCTGGAGAAGACAGCACAGAGGAAGCAGCAACTGCAAAGTGCTTTGCTGCAGGTATGAACTTTAAGTTTAGTTTGAAAATGTGTATTTTGCCACAATGTACCGGGTTTACGTCTCATTTTTCCCTCCTCATAGTTGGACCTTCCTGGTTGAAGCCAGGGTTGATATTTTCTCCCGGGGACTGTGTACAATATGTTATAGCAAAGTAATAATGCTCTAATTCAGATCTCTTTCTCCTCCTCATTCCCTCCTCATCCTGTGGACTTGGTTGAGGAGATTCATCAAACTCATCTGGTTTGGATCTGCAGGACCTTGATGTGAATCTGGTGGTCACAGATGCATTTTACAGATAGTGTCAGTAGTGCAACCGCCATCACTATCTAGTTGAGGTTGTGCTGATTCAGTGAAGTTTCAAATCTTTAATACCTACAGAGTTCCATCCAGACCAGTTCCAATATCCAATTGAATCTTGAAACATTCAAGTTGCAATGGGAGGTGTTCAAGGAATAAGATGGCAATGGTTATGTTTCATAACCTCCAGGCTTTTTGTGTATGTACTTCTACACAATATGTACGTCTTCACATCAAAGCTATATCCTAGGGCTTTGTATTCATTTTAAAGGAACGAGAGTATAAAATTCAAATGTGCATTCAAATGGCAAGTTAGAGAGAAATGTTCGGCCTTGGCGAAAGTTTGTGCTCCCTGAGTGCTTTCTTCTTTATCCTGTAGTACAATGTGGATATCCTGTTTGTATAGTCAAACCAAATCCCAGGAATTAATAACTTAGACATCCACGTCTCTGGGCCGTGCGTTCCCCAACAATGAGTGAATGAGTGTGTGACACCTTTTGTCCTGATTCAGGTTGTGTTGTGTTGTAGGCCCAAGGTTTCCATGGTGAGATAGAAGATATGCGGCAATGGCTGAAAGACACAGACCGTCAGCTGTTGGCATCAAAGGCAGTGGGAGGCTTACCAGACACGGCCCGGGAGCAGCTTAACGCCCATCTGGTATGTGTTTAACAATATGAAAGGCTGCGTACAGATGGCAGGCTTATAAGGACCCGGCTGTGTCTTTTCTGTGTTTTACCCCAAGTGTGAAATTAAATGACACTGCAAAATGCGCTACTTGTGTCCTGTCAGGAAAAAAAACTTGGAACTGTTTGAAACTGATTGATCCTCATCTGTTTCTTGTCTGTTTTAGTTTTTTGGTTTTCTTCTCCTATTAGGGAAACTTTGGGCACTCTAACTTTCTTTAAGGAGCATCATTGGCTGTTTATTATGGAAACAAAAATAGATTCCTGAAAGCAAAATATTTTTTTATCAAACATGTATCATCACACTGACTGACCTATAAGTCTGTGGGAAAATGCTTCAGTCTCTGTATACGCTTCCATTTTTGGACAACAGAAACAGAGTACACAATTTATTTCATACATTTTAAAACACTACAGACACTAAAAAGCTCCAAACTTCTGCCGTGTTGTCTTTTAACAGCTATTCTGTTTGACAAGATCAATTTCATTTCCTTGTAGGAGTTGTGTTCTACCTTCGAGGCAAAGGAGGAGCTGTATCGGGAACTGATGGAAAAGGGGCACCAGCTGCTCACCGTGATGCCAGAGGGCCCAGACAGCAACACAGAGCAGGACCTTGCAAACCTGAAGGAGAAATGGGAAGCTGTGCAGGCAAAGATATCAGAGAGAAAGGTATGAAGTCAAGAACCACAGCTGAATTTCACTAATCTGATGTTAATGATTCATAACTGCAGCTATAGATCCCAGTGAGAGATCGCTGACGTGCACATTGGTTGTGACTCCGTATGTGTAAGCCTTTAATCCCGACATTGACAATGAATGGTGTAATGCCGTAGGGCTGGCATGGATACATAGGATGTGGTTACAAAGGGGGTGAGTCGGCTCTCTGAGTCAGCAGCACAGAAATGAAACGCTCCTGTCTTGTCTCATACGGCAAAAGGATGACAAGTGGAACGATGCATAAAGGAGAAAAGCAAAGCTAACATTTGTTCCAAACCGGTGACTCATCGGTCACTGTGGTGTAATTGTTCATGTTTGTTGATCAAAGAACGAGGGTAATTAATAATAATGACACAAACCCATTCTCCATTTCACTATTCTCCTGGGTCATGGAGGAACCAAGAGGAAACTCAGGATTGTTCTTACATCCTCACATGGAGAGGCTGCACAAATGTTCCATCAGATTCGGTCTCAGTAAGGTCGTGACCTATCATGCCTTACTTCCTTATCGCCTGTAAAGATTGGAAGTTTGGATTTTCTTATGGTATTTAGAGCATTTGTTTTGTTGCCCTCTGCAGCAAGATGATGTGATTCTTGTGTTGTAACTGTAAGGGTCAGGATTTAAATTAAAAATAAACATTTGGTAACTAAAAGTGTTTGTTCTACGCGAGTTTGACATAATTGTAATTAAAAAAAATTATTTGTATACTAAGTAGGTGACTGAAAATGTCGTTATAATTGAGATTTTTGTTACACTGAGGTAATGTCAGCAGGTTCACTGTAATGTGATGAGGCTATTCCACTGGATTTGACCTTTTTTGCTTATTTGGTTAGACCGAAGATGATGGATGGTGGATATGCTTGTTTATTACATTAAAAGCTCGTTCATTCTATTTCTGTTTCACCATCAGCCTCTCCAGAGATCTTCACTTCCTTCGTGTGGACCACAGTTGTAATTGTTCATTTGTTCCTGTTTACCCATTCTTGTAGCAACCCGAACAGCTGTGTGTGTGCACACAGTGTGACACAGGTTATGACCGTGCCCTTTGTCTCATTAAGGTGCACAAACAAAACCACCATTCTACACAGAGAGATAAAAAAAATGTGTGTGTCTCGCTTCGTCTCCACAGGTGAAACTGGAAGAGGCCTTGACGCTCGCCACAGATTTCCACAACTCACTGCAGGACTTCATCAACTGGCTGACCCAAGGAGAGCAGACACTGAATATGGTCTCCCCTGCTTCTCTCATACTGGAGACCATCTTGTTCCAGATCGATGAGCACAAGGTAGCATTTGCATGGAGACACAAGTGACTAAAGGCAAATGTAGCTTTTCTCCTGCATTGATTTTTTAATGCTATACCTAATTTTACATTTATATTAAGTGAAAATTACTGCAAACATAGCCAATTCATTCATCATACATAGTATATCAGTGTGGGGTCTGGGTTCATCTGTTTTGTCATTCAGAACAAAGCTCATTAGTGCGTTTAACTCAAAAACCACATTCAGCAGCTGGAAAGCCGCTTCCATCCCGACCCCGGATGAGTTGACTGACATCTCTCTCCCCTCTGTGTCAGATGTATGTGACCGAGGTGAACTCCCACAGGGACCAAATCATTGACCTGGACAAGACGGGAACACATCTTAAGTACTTCAGCCAGAAACAGGATGTGGTACTGATCAAGAACCTGCTCCTCAGCGTGCAGGGCCGCTGGGAGAAGCTGGTGCAGCGCTCTGTGGAAAGAGGTCGCGTCCTCGATGATGCCAGGAAAAGGGCAAAACAGGTACGTTGACATATGTTTCAACATTACTATGTTGTTCATGTGAGCCTTCAACAGGATATCATGTTCCATTCATGTCCTTTATGTCGTCATTAGTTCCATGAAACGTGGAATAAGCTGATGGAGTGGTTGGAGGAATCGGAACAGTCTCTTGACTCAGAAGGGGAAATTCCCAACGATCCTGACAAAATCAAGAAGCAGCTGGCGCAACACAAGGTGAGCGGACATCATCTGAAACATTTTGGAATAACATAAGACATTTAAGCGACATTTATTGCACTGAATGAGAGCCCATTTATATACTCAAGTCAGTAGATGTAGAGCACACCATGCGTGTCTGTATGGGAGTTGGGAACAGATTGCCGTGACCCCACCAGTAAAAGCTGGTGGAATTTACAGAATACAATAAGAATGTATAGCTGTATTTCTGGCAGTATAGGCTGTTCAAGACCGCAGTTTTTCGTGGGGGGGAGATTGGACTAATCCCGCTATAATCCAGGGATGGACTACATGTATTAGAGCTGACCTTGCTTTTTGATACGTTTAATCTGAGTGAAACAAAGCCTTGTGAATTTTTGACCTCTTCTGGTGCATTTATTTTGTATTTATCTCTAATTTCTCCTCGCTATTTAGAATTGGTGGGACCTAACAAGTATAAAACTAAAAAAAAGGTTAGGAAAGAAAAGATAGGATAGAACTTGTGTGATTATATGCGTACTATTGTTTTGTTTTCCTGTGGCCCAAAATTGTGTTTATACCGCCAGGGGCCAGCAAAAACGGGTTTAAGTTAAGCACAATGATGTATAATGTGTAAAGCAGGAAAAATGTAATGCAGGGTCTATATTTTCATTTACCCCCAAAACAGGCACATATTAGGATACTGTAGTAATGATACTGAACAATAGAATCAAGGGAAAGATAGAAGCAGTGTTGAACTGTTATTACTGTTATGTTACTGTAATTTTGAGGTTGAACAGTTTGATGACAGTATTTCTCCATCTAAAAAATCTGCAGGATTTCCAGAGATCTCTGGGCAGTAAACACTCAGTGTACGACACCACCGCTCGAACAGGACGCGCCCTGAAAGACAAGACCTCCCTGCAGGATGATACTCAGAAACTGGATGACATGCTGAGCGAGCTAAGGGACAAATGGGACACTGTCTGTGGCAAGTCAGTGGAAAGGTAACGGTGCATTTTAACATGTTGGTCAACACCCGGCCCAGCTTTGACCCTAGCAACCATCTGAAATCTGTATGTTTAAAATGCTCTATTTTACAAAACGTCTTTGTAGTGAGGTCCTTTTCATGTGAACTAGGTCATGTTTGTTTTGTTCTTTTATAGGTATGTAGTTCATGTTATAGCATTCTGGTATTGACTTACCAGGTCTATAGGCCTTTTGAATGGACCTTTATGGAACCCCTGTGCTTATCACATTGAAAAGCTACTCACAAAGTAACACAAAGTTACATTTTCCCCATGAAAAATTGCTTTGAATTATATTAGGGTGAAGAAGCTGAGAGAATGTTGTGAAAATATACATGCAGGGCGTTGCCTATAGAAGCACACAGTTATATTTAGGAACCACAACATACATTTAGCTTTTTATTGTGGTGTTCATAACCTCTCCTAACATCTTCCTGCTGTTGTAATTGCACTGGGATCCTTAAGGGTCCATTCAAAGGCCTGCAGACCTGCAGTGTATGCCAAATATCTCCAGAAAGTTACAAAACAAAATAATATAAATGACCTAATTCACACATGATTGACTAGGAAATCATAATATTCAAAAATTTCTTGAAGGTAGTTATACAGGGTAGCTTGGCAGTACTTTGGCAGTACTTCTCTGTTAATGATTTGTACTCTCCTGCAGACAAAACAAGCTGGAGGAGGCTCTGCTGTTCTCCGGCCAATTTAAAGAGGCACTCCAGGCTCTGATTGATTGGCTGTATAAAGTGGAACCTCAGCTGTCCGAGGACCAGCCGGTACACGGAGACATAGACCTGGTTCTCAACCTGATTGACAATCACAAGGTAAAATCAACGAAACACTACACACTGCATGATCCAAAGCTCTGTTCTGCGATTTGATCCCTGGTGTTCAGATGAGTCTATGCTCACAGTCTCAACAACTTCAAAAACAAGCGCACAGGCTTTTACTGCCTCATAAAGATGCCTTTGATTTCACCAGCCATTATGCACACAATCACAATAGAAATTCAAACAACTTAAGTTAATAAAAGAACTGGCATTGTAATCTTTTTCCATTCAGGGTCACTGTTCTTTGAAGTTCAGGATGCCTGGGAAGCATCGTTGTTATGTTAACACATAAGGAATTTCATTAACTTCTCCACTTGACTTGCCACGGCACTATTTTTGGCATTTGTTCTGGCAAAAGCAAAGTCTCTGGCTTAAATCTTAACCGTTCTCTGCACAAATATGGAATCATAAACTAAAGAAGTACGTAAATAGACAAGTAATTCTTAAAGTCTTGATATGTAAATACAGTCTGTTATGCTTCATGCTGTTTTACTGTTGAGTGCAGGTTTTCCAGAAGGAGTTGGGAAAGAGGACGGTGAGCATTCAGGCCCTTAAACGTTCAGCTCGGGATCTGGTAGACACCAGGCACGACGACTCTACCTGGGTCAAAGTCCAGATGCAGGAACTGAGCACTCGCTGGGAGACGGTGTGCAACCTCTCAGTGTCCAAGCAGGCCAGGCTGGAGCAGGCGCTGTGTCAGGTAGAGTCCACAGAGCCACAAAATGACAAAAAAAACTCAACATAAAGCTCCAACAATCTATAAATGTGACTCATCTGTCCTCTGCCTGCAGGCTGAGGAGTTTCACTCGACTGTTCATATCCTGCTGGAGTGGCTGGCAGAGGCAGAGCAGACTTTACGTTTCCATGGCAGCCTGCCTGATGACGAGGAGGTCCTGCAAGGGCTTATAGAGCAACACAAGGTAGACAGTCTTAATGTTTAATCATAAGCAAAGCAGTCATATTTCATACTTTGAACATTTATTTTTTGGTTTCTATTTTTACTAAACATTAAAACATGCTGTCGTTCTTCTCTGATGAGGCTCATTCCAATTCTGGAAATGCAGCATGTCTGCCAAACACGAAATGCCACATAAATGTTCCTGTCCAAAACTCAACTCAAGATTTTTTGTTCTTAAGCAATGATTTCATCAGATAAAAACTATCTCGGCTGTAATCCAATTCTAAAATAACACAGGTGAAGCCACTCTGATTTGTAGTCATTGTTGTTCATTTGCAGGAGTTCATGAAGAAACTGGAGGAAAAGCGTGTGGCTCTAAACAAAGCTACCTGTATGGGGGAGACCATCCTGACCATCTGCCATCCAGACTCCAGCACCACCATCAAACACTGGAACACCATCATTAAAGCCCGGTTTGAGGAGGTCAGTTCACAGCTGCATTCACGGCTGCATGCCTGTCTGATGCGTCATACACATCGATGAAATGTCTTGAATAAAGGCAAAGCTGTTGCATAGCTTTACGAAGTTGCTATAAAGCCACAGAGCCCAGCTTGACTTTATCCTCGCCTTCTCTGAGTAGTGTTTTACATTGATAAATAATCTTTGTGTTACAGGTGCAGGCTTGGGCCCGGCAGCACCAGCAGCGACTGGCCACAGCCCTCAGTGAGCTGTTGGCCACTCAGGACCTGCTAGAGAGTCTGCTGACTTGGCTCCAGTGGGCTGAGACCAACCTGGACAATAAGGACAAGGATGCATTACCACAGGAGATAGAGGAGATCAAAGGCCTCATAGCAGAACACCAAGTAAGTTTTCCTAAATTCTAGGAAGGAATCATTCTGACAGAGTTTTCAGTTTCTTTGATACAAACTCAAAGTGTGCCTGCGGCTTTACCCTACAGGCGTTCATGGAGGAAATGACCAGGAAGCAACCTGACGTTGACAAAATCACAAAGACGCACAAAAGGAAATCTGCAGTGGAACCCCAGATTCAGTCTCATATCCCTGTGCCGGACAAAGGAAGAGCTGGGAGTATGTAGCCAACAAACACACACTGGGATCTGAGGGTCATTCAACAGCTTTGTTTGTGCAGAAGAAAGTTGTACGGCTATAGGTTTGTGTGGGCACAAGGGGGCGCTGTATGCAGGTGGTGTGCTCAAATATACTCTACACACTCATATGTTAATGGCAGGAATGTTTTCCTCATACAAAAAAGTGGAGGGACGGATTGTTTGCTACTTAAACGTGATTGTGAAGTTATGATTAATGGAAGAAAAAAAACTTGCATTTCTTGCCACCAAATTTAGGAAATTGTTGTGGCAAAATCAGTGGTTTTGATTGCAAAAATCACAAAAAGGCCAAAGTTGTGCCGGCACACTGTGCTTAATATGCTCGGCTTTCTCTGTGAGTCACTGGATTTCATGGTAAAAACATTGTTATTGTCTTTCTCTTACAGGGAAACGTTCTCCAACACAAACAATGTATACATCAGCAACTCAACCTCCCATTGAAACCAAGAACCCTCGAGTGAACCTGCTCGTCAGCAAGTGGCAGCATGTGTGGCTGCTTGCCTTGGAAAGGAGGAGGAAACTCAATGACGCCTTGGACAGGCTGGAGGAGGTATAAAGATGCTCGCTGCATTTCTATGCCCTCACAAAAGCACTTGACCTGTAACGATTCTAAACACTGCTGGATGTTTTATCCTCGCAGCTGAAGGAATTTGCCAACTTCGACTTTGATGTGTGGAGGAAACGCTACATGCGCTGGATGAACCATAAGAAGTCTCGGGTCATGGACTTCTTCCGCCGTATTGACAAAGATCAAGATGGCAAAGTGACGCGGCAGGAGTTCATAGAGGGGATTCTGTCCTCCAGTGAGTATCCAGCATGAAGATGCACCACTGAACAGCCTGGACACTAGAGGGTCAAATGCTTATTTTCTTTCTTAATGCCACTTCCTAGAATTCCCCACCAGCCGCCTGGAGATGAGCGCTGTGGCAGACATATTTGACAGAGACGGTGACGGCTACATTGACTACTACGAGTTCGTGGCAGCTCTTCATCCCAACAAAGACGCTTACAAACCACTAACTGATGCTGACAAAATTGAAGATGAGGTAATATAACTTTCATATGACGCTCGAGTTTGACAGACCACATTGTTTTATAGTTATTGTTAATTAAAGTTCTTTCTGTTTATAGGTTACACGTCAAGTCGCAAAATGTAAATGTCCAAAACGATTCCAAGTGGAACAGATCGGTGCCAACAAATACAGGGTAAGCAGATTTGACTTTGTTCAAATATCATGTTCAATTAAATGAATGACAACTATGTTAGTACTATGTGGTTTGAAATGTTATAAATAAACAGTGACGGTTCATTCATGCTGAAAAACCCTAATCTATATTTCTTTATTGTTCTTCACATTGCCAGTTCTACCTTGGAAACCAGGTACATACGTACTTCCTCTCCTCTTTTGCTGATCCTTCTGTTCTAAGCCTTTTTTTTCATTTCCTATGTTTGCCTCCCAGTTAACATTTCTCTGCCAAGATTCCTGGTTGATTCTTATAGACTGGAACTCAGAAGTAGATCAGCCAAAGTATTTAATCCAAAAGGAACATTGGCCTATGTTTGACTTATCGTCCATCAACTCCTTTTTTTCAATACAATCCAACTACAGTTTTGAAATGAAACTAACTAATGAAACTATTTAATTAGGAATTAATCAACAGCAGCACATCAGTCATGAGTGCAGAAGTGAGATCTTACCTTGGCTGCTTTATATAATTTCAACTTTTGTTTTCATATTTTCATGCATCTGCTTTTGAGTTTCAGATACAAAGTTAATGAACCATTCCAGTGCTTATTAATTTATTAGTCTGCAGGCATAAATTCATTTGCTGGGCACTTTTGGAAAATAACGCTTTATGTGTGCTTGCCTTTGGCGTTTTCAGCATCACGGGAATGATTTACTTCAACATTGGCTGACATACCTTTGTTTAGCTGACACACATTCCTTTTTCTTGGGCGATTTTGACGTTCTCATCAAATGCTTTTCTGGTTATTTTGCCTACTGGTTTAATGTTTCTTTTCGGAAAAACTGCATGTTGCAATTTATAATTCATGACTGAAATGGGGTCACATGCCACATGCTTTCTGGAGCTTCTTGGTTTAAGGTTAATAATGGGAGGTGTTAAGGGCATAGTGGTGATATATATATACGCACTTTAGTTTGTCTTGATGTATTTATCACACAACACTGAATTTAAATGATTCTTTTAACAGTTGGGTCTGGTTCACTGCTTACATGACTCCTTAATCGGCGATGAGACAATAGCAAACAGGGAAAATCAAAATCTTACTCCTCACCTGCACGTTGCAGTTATGGAAAGCTGTATTCTGGTAAATGGTTATTCTTCAGATGTTTATTCTTGTGCCTCTTTTCCACCAGATCATTATTCAGACTCCATCACCTTTAATGCATTTGATTCACAAAACTCACCAGTGGCATTAAATCATTCTGAAAAATCATACAGTTGCAGTACATGCAGGACTTCAGTTGTTCAGTCCACATTGTTAACAGGCACTTTAGTGGTGGGCCATCAGTGTTTGGTCATGTTTCTGTGGTGATGACAGAGAACTGATTTGAGCCATTCTTCATGTTCTCAATGTGCCATTGGATCTAGCTGCATTGAATCTGCATCTATGTTACTGCATCTTGAATATTTGACTCATAGTGGTAGAAAGTGCAACAAAGTGGATTGCAGGAGATTGATGTGTGTCTGTTTGAATCTGTGTTTGACGATGTGGAACGATTGTTTGGACGGAAAGCATGCGGCTGTGCTTGTGTGTGACTCGTGCCCTTGTGCTAACGTGGTCGTATCCAACTGGCTTACTTACTGTTATCATCTCATGCAGCTTGGCCATCCACCTTTCATATCAGGCTCATTACAAAGCTTTGTTTTCTGCATTCATGCACTTTGGTATAAAATATCTTATGTTTGGTGTGTGAGGTGTGTAGGGCTAAATGAAAATCATTATACCACAGCGCCCCCTAGTGGTATAATGATGGGCCTTTACATATTTTTTCCACAGGCTTAATCTACAGAAGTAGTTTAGTTCAATGAAATCTATCAGAGCTGTCGATAATAAGTTGATAGTATCATCATAGGAAACACATTTCTGTTGCCATTTTACATGATGTGCAGCTTTCTAATGCCTGTTTTATTATTTTCTCAAAGACCTAACACATCAAAGTAGAGCCTGACTGATTTTTAGGGGGCTGATGTCCATTAGGAAGAATAAAATGATCATAAGCAGTCCTGTTATACCAGCCTGCTGCTATTTCTGTAGCTGTTTTGTTATCCAGAAAGATGATAGTGGCCAATAATTTAACCTTCTGTTATATCAAGCAGGCTCTACAAATAAAACTAAAAATCATCATTAATAATTAACCTAATAATATTGAGGACATATGACATAATAATATGTAAAATAATAATTGAGTGAATCCCACACACAGCACATAGTTATTAAGGAAGGAAACCAGTTGGTGTGATCATTGTGTAATTTGAGTTTTGAGAGTGAAAAAGTGAAAACTGATCAGTATCAGAATGGTCTTTGTGTGAAGCTGTGCAACATGAACGAAATCAGTCATACAAATTGTCAGGATTCTTGATGGCTGTTAATTTATTGCATGCAAATTTGCTATTTTAAACAAATTGATTGTGAGGATTTAACAACGTTTTCTGATTTTCAGGTTATTTATGTCTGAACTAGGGGCCTGACGTTGTTTTTTGTAAGGTGCAGCATTCAGAAGACAGAATTCACTTTCCTCGACTGCAGGCCTTTGAATGGACACATATGAATCCCTGTGCTATAACAAAGACAGACGTTATAGATGTAACAAAAGTTAAACACATCTTTTCACAAATACAGCTGTGTTATTCTTTGAGTACTATTTTTCCTTACAACACCCTGCATGTTTCTCCACAACATTGTCTCGGCTACCGTACTTAACATTTAAAAATGCACGCGATTCAACAGTGAACACATTTGTCAATAAGTAAACCTATTTTAGACTTCACAATTTGTTCAGCACAGGGATCCATAAGGCTCCATTCAAAGGCCTACAGACCTGGCAAATGAAAGCTAAACATCTCCTGAATACACAAAAAACAAGTTAGTGACCCACTTAGTTTGGACTTGAAAATCATGATATTTTGTAAACTTTCCCAATTGTTTTGTAAAGTCAACTTCCAATTTCACAAAAATTCTAATGAATGAGTTGATTGTCTGATTTCCAGTGTTGCACAGCTTCAAGCCTGTAGAAGCAAAGTGTTTACGTGGAGTGTCAGCGTTCTCACACGTTCTCTCTGTTTTCCAAACCCCAACTGTAGTTTGGAGACTCCCAACAGCTTCGTCTTGTGCGTATATTACGCAGCACCGTGATGGTGCGTGTGGGAGGAGGCTGGATGGCTCTGGATGAGTTCCTGGTGAAGAACGACCCCTGTCGAGGTCAGTGCAGTAAAAAAAACAAAATGTCACAATGTAATGCTGCTTTGTAAAATACTGAAAAACTTTTACTTTTACTACTTATGCGACAATTCTAGACTTGAGTGTTTGTTGTTATGGACTGAGTAGAGGAGCTATTAGACCAACCACAAGTGCATTTAGGTTGAGGGAGGGACTGAGACTGTCACACCAGAGTGTCCCTCTATGAAGTTGCTTTTTTTGAATGACCTTTTATGAAGTTTTATTCATTAAGTTGTTTACCGAGAAAGTCGTCATTCTCTTGTCTTTCTCTTTTATTGCGACTCCCCAAGATTTTCACTGACCTGATTTATGTAGGCCCCATTAAATATGATGTGGGATGAATGGATTCAGATGTGAATAAGAATGATTTCAACACGTTTCAGAAATGAGGCCCAATCTACTTAACATAAAACTATGGTGTGTGTGTGTGTGTGTGTGTGTGTGTGTGTGTGTGTGTCAGAGAGATATTCTTTGATATTTTTGTCATTGTTATGTGTGAAACAGTAAAGGTTACTGTTGTATGTAGGGGGTAAACAATGCCATTGGAACACATTTTGAATCAACAAAAATAATTCATTACAAATGTGTTTAGTTTAGTTTGAGAGTAAGGAGCACATCTATGAATAATTTAAACAGCATATCTGGGCCCATTTCCTCTATAAAAGCTTTATGTAGTGTTTGTTTCTGCTCTCTTTGTTATTGTTCACTTTCTGTTTACCTGCAAAAACCTTCCTGTTGCTGAATATAATATCATTTCTTCTAGTTCATCACCACGGGAGCAAAATGTTGCGCTCGGAATCAAACTCTTCAATTACTCAGTCTCCTATAGGTTGGCAAATCTCACACATTCTCTCCTTGCTCCATGAACCCACCAGTGGTATGTTTGTGTGCACATCCGAGTGTGTGCTTTGTGATGGTGTGGGCGTGCCCTTGCTGTGCCAGCGCTCATCTTGAATGACGTTTCCATAAACCAACACCGCTCACAGACGCCTGTCATTCACAGCCCGAGTTGGTTTTCATGCATGCCGTTGTGTTTTTGTCATCCACATCACGTACTGCTGAGTACTGCTGAGTCACTATTTAAGGAAAAGGAACGTTCACTGTCAGCGTGCAAGCTACAAGCAATTCTGAACACAGCTTCTATTGTAGTTTTCAGGTTTGCTTGGGAATGAAACTCTCTGTTATGTCATAACAGATGAACTAAAAGGGCTGCACTTGAAAGCTGGGTGAAGGGTGCAAGAGATGCTCATTCAATTGTATTCAACATAAAATTTCCATTGGTGAAAATGACAACTTACCTTCCATTTTAAATAAGGCAAATATGTGATTATTCCACCATATTGGACAGGATGGCTTAATAGTGCAAAACTGCATGTGAATCACTGCAATTTACTTTGAACAGAACTGATCTTATATTTATTCATTGTATTTTATTGAATAGTTTTTTAATGTCAAACCATATTTGGACACCAAATATACTCATACTTTATTTATTTGAATATTTTAACTTTCAAACTAATCAGAATTGCTTGTTCTGATTAAAAAGCAAACAGCAGTAATGTGATTACTGCTGGACAGAATGAATGAGATGTGAAACTGCATGTTTTCATTGTATCATTTTGCTTCATTTGTATCCACACCGGAATCCCAACTGTTATATATTTACCTTTAATAATTGATCTGATGCACAACTCATTTTGTATATGATTTACCCAGCTAAAGGCCGGACCAATGTGGAGCTGCGAGAGAAGTTCATCCTCCCTGAAGGCACCACCCAGATGATGGCCAGCTTCCACTACAGAGGCCGGAGATCTCGGCCATCGTCCAGAGCGGCTTCTCCCAACCGCTCCACCTCCAGTCAGAGCTGTGCGCTTCCATCACACCCAACGGTGACCAGTGCACCTAAGGTGAGAACCCCCGCTTAGGAACAAGCCGTGGGTCCACAGCCATCTCCTCTTGTTTTAAATACAAGAATTCCAGCTATTAGTCTCTCATTCAGTGATTTCCCCTACATGATTTTCTCTCATTAGCCTTATTATTATTATTTTGATCATTTTATTTTCTGTTTTATACTCCTCTTCCATATCTTATTCCATATTCTTCCATGTCTGTTTGTTTAATTTGCCATTGTTCCCCAGACTCCCCAACACATTACCCGCAATTATGATAAGCCCTGGCTTACAAACAGCAAACCCTCAACTCCTCTTAAAACATCAGACTCCTTTGACAGCCAAGGGTCATCATCAGAGGTATAGTCACAGATGTGATGTGGAATGCTTCATAAGTCTAACCTAGCAGCTCCTACACTGCAACCAACTGAAATCTGCCGCATGAGAGATGTCCGAGATTTCAGATGGTTCTGTAGGATTTAACTTGTTACAGTAGCTACTAACAGGGTGACTGGGTTAGAATGAGCCAATAGAATATGGACAGCTGAAGTTGTATCACTGGTTAACTATACGGGCTTAACATACGTATAATACCAACATTAATTTGATTGAGATGATAATTGAGATGTCTGAGCAGGTGAAGATTTTTTGTTTGTTTTCATTTGAACTTGAAACTAACCCTGTAACTTATAATGCTGTATGATAATGTGATTGCATAACACTAATCACATGAAAGACCAATTTTTGGAAATGTTTTCCATGTATTCAGGTATTTCTCACTGATTACAGATGGAAGTTATGACAAACAAACTTTTTTACAGAGCACACCTGTCCAAGGCAGCAAGTTGCGTCTCCCTGGATACTTGTCAGGCAAAGGATTCCAGTCTGGTGAGGAGGGAACCTTGATCAACGCCGCTGTACTGAAGGCTCGAGCACAAGCTATAGGCGGTAAGTAAAGAGAATTTGATTGCAACGGAACTGTTAAGGTTGATCCTGAACAGATACATACTCAACAGGTTATTGTTCTTTTATCTCCAGAGTCTAGAAGAAACTCCAGTCGACCAGGAAGCAAAGCAGGGAGCAGAGGGAGCAGCCGGAGGGGAAGCGACGCCTCTGACTTTGATATCTCAGATATCCAGTCGGTGTGCTCGGACATGTCTGAGACAGTGGTCGACTCGGCCCGAGCGACATCTCGCTCCGCGTCCCGACAGCAAGGAGGAAAGCCCTCAAAGATCCCCACTCCACAGAGGAGATCCACACCCGTGAGCAAACTGGCCAAGGGATCCAAGCGATAGCCAGTTTAAGACCTCGACGAAAAAACACCCAGGAGCTAGTTGCACCCAAACACGTATTGGACACTGGAAGAAACCCCTAATTTAAAGACTGCAAATGTGTTGAGTGTTATTTAAATTGTTGCAAAGATGTAAGATATTCTGTTGAGAGGCAATATGGTTTATTATTGCATTGTGTATTTGTTTTTACGTATTTTATTTTTTGTGGAAAATGTCATTGTTTGTATGATTTTATTTTATTGATGCTAAACCCGCGGAGGTTTGATGAACACTAGAAAACTTGTGAACGAATACAACGTACGCTAAACTAACATTTCTACACACTGATGAAGGGCAACATGTAGGATTGTGCTCTGAGAGTTACTGAATGTACTGTTATTTATGTGTGCTCTTAATCGGAACATATGGTATCATTTCACACACTGCAGTTATCTATTTAAGTGCTATACTGCCAACATGCATTTATAGGGCAATGCAATATGCTGCAATAAACCTCAGTAACCACCTTCAGAAACACTATGTAAGGCAATTAGCTAAACCTCTTAAATCGTGAAGCTTTCAAGTCCTGTTTGTCAACTGGCGCACTTTCTCTCGTGGTTGATCGCTACACAGCAATGTGATGTGCACGTTGGCCATGAGGAGGCGACATTTACTTCATATAGACTTTCTCTTGTGCATCCATGTCAGTGTTTGGTTAATTTCGGTAGAGCTGAAATTGTTGCTGTAACTTTACTTTGTAATAAACCTGCTTGCAGAAAGCTGCCACTGGACCAAAGAATAGTCTGTGATTAAGTCTCTCTCTACCTCTCGCTCTCTCTCTCTCACTCTCTAATCTCTGCCTTTTCCTCTAACACAATCTTGAACTACAGCCGTTATATGGGCAGTGAAGGACATAGCACTGCTTCATATATAATAACTCAAAGGAACTAATCGGTACAGAAGAGCAAAAGTGGTGTTACACAAAAAATCCAAATAATCCAACCCTGAGAATCCAATATCCAATGTTTTCCACTCATCCGCGCTTATTCTTTTAAATCATTTAAACACTCTTTTTGGTCTTGGATGCATTTGCTTGGACACAATACTAAATGATACTAATAGTAACATTGGTTACTGGGCCATCAGGCTCCTTGGGGACGGTCTTGGAGGCTTTATGTTGCCCACGTTGCCTTCTCTTTGACCTCCTCATAGCTCTGCTTTTCTTCTCTCTTCCATATTAAGTGTAATAAACATAGAGAACATTTCTCCATTTCAAAATTTAGGTCAGTGATAGTAATAGAATGTAGTCTCCTGGAGGCATCATCACAATGAAATACTTCCTTATAACTTATAGAGTATCAATAATATTGTCCAGATCATTGGAGAATAAACAAGACCTCAGGTGGTACTTAAGTTTTTATGTGGTTTAGTTCCAATATAAATGAAGGAGGTGAGTATGAATAACAGTATCTCTACATGTCTCTATATCCCCCTGCAGCCTGTAGCCGTTAGCTTCAGTGTGCAGCCTCAGATGGAGGGCCTGGTTTACCCTGGGTGGAATGTTTGCAGAGAGTCTTGTGCCTATCTGTGACATACTACATCTTTCTCTCAGTGAGACTGGAGACGATCAAACACTAAAACAGAGCGATACATTCTCCAAAGCAACGATAGACTACGTTGGTACAATATTTTCTACTCACAAACCATCTGACTAAGTGAAAACGTGGATGTGTCTAAATTAGAATATACGAAAGAGCTAAGCAAATAAAAACTTTTTTTTTTTAGATATGGACTGAACAAAACATTGATAAATGAAGAAAGTGAAAGCTTATCCTCCACTTCTGATTGCTTTCACCTCAGAATACCTCCTCAATTTTCACTTTTGCTTCTCTGCTGAATTCCTTTGTGTTACCTGTGGTAGTGACTGGATGTGTAACTGACCTATGAGAGGAGACAGATCCCCCAGGGGCCAAAGGTGGAGTGGAGCACAGGGGCCAGGGTCCTCTGACACCCAGCGCTTCTAGTTTGAATGGTCCTCCTGTTCAGCTCGCAGACCGGCCCAGGATGCCTTTTTAGAACGGGATACATCCACAAGTCAGGAACTGTAAAAGATCCATCTGCAGCTGCCTGGGGATATTCTTTATCAGGAATATGTGAGTAAAACTTCAAATCATGTGTTTTAAACTAATTTTTATGATAGGAATGTGGAAAAATGACACACTTCAGCTGTGATCATCAAATATAGAATTCATTCTAACATGGTAAATGTTTGATCAGGTTGGTTTGACTGATTTCATGATAGCTGATACTGATACTGATGTCAACTTGAATTTGTTGAAACCTGAAAATGTAATTTTATTAAAAACTTAATGAAGGATAAAAATCAAAATTGTTTTAAATTCGGAAGGATTCAAAGGAAACGTTTCAACCATTTGTTATTGGGTAGGGTCGACCCAAGTGAGTGTAAATACATTGATCATCTTTCCTTCTTTGTTTTTGCGAAATATATGGATATGTGTCGACTTTGATTATGCCTAGCTATGTCATTTAAATAAATTGATGTATATACTGATTTTTAAAATACAAAATAAATGTTGTATGTGGAAATTGATTAGAATCAAACAAATGACTGAGTTGTATTCAATGTTAATTTCTGTACAGCATCTATGAATCTAATCTATTCAATTTACTGTTACAGGCACGTGTAGGTCTCAGCCATCAAAATTTGAAAATGCCAGCCTATAGAAATATGCTGGTGTTCGCAGCACTCTTCACCCTTTTGGGATGGACCCAATGTCAAAAGTTACCAAGTAAGTCCTTTTGTTGCTATTTGTTTTAAAAATAATAAGAATATCCTATTGTGCATCACAGAACATTACAGTGGATCAGATGTATGTTACGTTATTTTTGTGTATTTGTCTAGATTTTGACAGTTTATTTATTAAATTGCATCATCTATTAATCTTCTGCCATAGTTGCATTTTTCTGGTTGAATGCTCAATACTGTCATACCACATAATGACCAGCAGATGTCAGTACACATCAATGATTTAGCCGTGATATATAGTCAACCATACTGTTGTGTTGCCTGCATTCATTACCCATGTGGCCATTCAGAGGTCATCCAGGGGTCAACCTGTGACATGAGTGCTTTTAACATGAACCTCTGTTGTCCTGTAACCGTCTGTCCTATCACTGAACCATTGAACACATTTCCTTTTTGTACAGTCAGCTAAAAGGATGTACTGCAGGGAAATCGCCCACATACTAAGAATCAATGTCACAGCAAAAAGCTTGAAGTGAAACTCCAGTGATTAAACAAAATGATTTTATGTTCATTTAGATCTGATTTAGGTCACTGACATTGTTTTATCGTTTATTGTAGCATCCTGGAGATGTTTGGCATTTATTTGACAGGTCTGCAGGCCTTTGAACGGATCCCTGTGCTTTTAATTTAATATCACAAAGTTGTACACACCACAAACAGGAAATCAGCTAAATGGATATTGTGGATTCCTCAATAGAACTGTGTTAAGCTGTAATGAGAGCAATGCCTTTTCGTATGATTTCTCCTTACTGTGACCTGCTAACTAAACCTATAACTTCACGTACAGGAGCTTTAAGAAGCTTTAAAACGTGTTTATCACAGGGGTTGATGAGGGTCCATTCAAAGGCCTACAGACCTGGAAGCACCCCGGCTATCTACTGCACAAATCTCTCTCTGCGTATAATATCGATCCAAATGTGAAAAAGATCTCATTATTTATTAAAGAGTTCATAGTCCAGCATATTTGTTACTTAATGTGATGAAACAAGTAAGCTTGGTGTTTTTGCTGTAAGGTTTTGATCTCCTGGAGGAGTTCCATGTTCCTGAGTCAAGAGGTGTGAGGAGAGTGAATGGCTCCAACCCTGAGGCGCTGGCCTATCGCATCAATCCCTCCATCCATCTACGGAGAACCATGAGGTACTGGACTACACACACACACACACACGCACAGTACAGTTCAGAGGTGTCAGATTGAGTGATCAGTAAAGTACTGACATGTGAACTGTCACAACACAACCACATCCTCATGAAATATTTTTATGTTTAGACATCCTGATGATGGAAAAGGCGGAAAAAAAGCTTTGTAAAGAATCTATCCTGTATTTTGTGATTCCTAACTGTCGACCTCATTCCAGCGATGTATACCCAGACGGACTTCCCTCCGACTACTCCGTAATTGCAACATTTAAAGTAACAAAGGACAACGCCAAGAAATCCTGGAACCTTTGGCAGGTCAGCAATCTCGAGGGACAAGACCAGGTGGGCCTGCGTTTCCACGGTGATACGCGCTCTTTGGACTTCTTCTACACCAGCCCCCGCGGCACCCAGATGCTGAGAACCTTCCACGGGGTGGAAAAGCTTTTCGATGGCGAGTGGCACAAGTTAGCTCTGAGCGTGAAGGGAGGCCAGGTGAAGCTACTGATTGACTGCGTTGAGGTCAGTGTGGAGTCCATCGATGAGCAGAGACCAATCATCCGCCGAGGGTATACGTCCATCGTTAAGCGGGCTGCCGGGGATCGTTCTGTGTCTGTAAGTGCATCTCTGGGATTTGTTTACCTGTATTTATTCTTAGATGATTTGGATGATTTGGGTTACAATGCAAGTGTCTCATCCATGTGAACCCATTTTTTATCTCCTATTAAGGTGGACCTTCAGCAGATGGATGTGTCATGTGACCCGGAGCAGGCCTATTCAGAGGGCTGCTGTGAGCTCTCCAGTGTGGTGAGTTATCCAGCCAACATTTAAGAGGCCATCTTACACTCTGCTCTAGCTTGTGTGTAAATATTCTAAATCTTTCTCCTTCTTTTTTCTCTCATGGCAGTGTGGAGGCTATGCAGAGATTGGCCTTACTGCTGGAAGAGCATCTTGCAGGTGCATGCCCGGACAACCAGGAGTTCAAGGAACTCCAGGGTCAAAGGTGAAAGCTCTTCCCGTACATAGTAAAACGTTGGCTGAACATACTGAGCTGAGATCTGTTGTCAACTGATTTCTATTCTTCTGTAGGGTCATAGAGGTCTTCCAGGAGAACTAGGAGGCGCAGGAAGACTGGGAAACTGGGTAAATACATAAACAACACAAATAGAGCTTCTATGTGATAAAGTTTTGAATTCAGTAATGCCTGGTGTAAGTGTGAATGACTGATAGCGGCTCTAGCAGCGTCCCTCCTTCTGCACAGTAAAGAGTTAAATTAGATTGCGGGTGAATGACACTGTTTGTGAAATCACAGTTAAGCTGTGGAAAATGGGAACAGAAGCACAACTGAGAGACGACAGGATGGAAACAGATCTGGAAGCAAGAGTGCTTAACGATAGTAAACACAGGGTTCTCCTCACACAGCTCCAAGCAGGAAGCCAAGATAAACAACGGCAAACATGGATGTGACAATAAATTTATGTTGGAGCTCTGAAATAGCCATTTGCATCTTCAAAAACTCGGGGTTAGAACCAACCGGACTAAAATTAAAACAGCAAAAGGTCACAGGATCACACGAATAGTTTTACTTTTCCATTTGCTGAAACTGAACCAAAAGTAACAAATTCCAAACACAATGCATGCTAACGAATGATAGTTGTGTTAGTTGTTTTGTAGCATAAACATCTTTAAATGCGTGACGAATGGCAAGAAAGGAAAGGAAAGGAAAGGAAAGGAAAGGAAAGGAAAGGAAAGGAAAGGAAAGGAAAGGAAAGGACTGAATATTCATGAACAAATGCAGCACTGTCCTTTCCTGGGTCCTGGAAGCAGCAAACAGGATTGAGGACCACTTCAAATAAGGCTTGTTAATGTCTTTGATCATCAGCGGTAACTGTGTTGGCTCAGGTCAGAAGGTCTTACAAGACAGCACAGAGAGAACATCTGTTTGGTCCAGTGTTTAAAGGAAGAGGAGCGTTTGATATATGTGATGGTTTGGCACTTAACCTGCCGCCTTGCAGGCATGGAAAACCCCCATGTAACATACAGTATGTGTGCTTGTACACACAGACACACACACAGACACACACCCACACACATGGCACTATTCAAACTGCTGGTCTAAATTCATGTGGTGAAATGCACATTGTTTTTAACCTCCTGCCAGCATGTGAATCACAAATCCCCCGACATGTTCATCTCCCCCCCATGTTGGCATCCAAATAGAGCAATTTTCCATCCATCCAGCTCAGACAGATATATTCTGTCCATCACAGGTGCTGGGTGGTCTTTGTCTATACTGCCTTAGAAAAGCTGTAAAGTTACACAGTCATGCCTCTCATCATACTGTGGGCCATCTCCACCCACCTGACTTTGCTTGAAATAGTCTGACTTGACGTAGTTAAATAAAGCAACAGCGTAAAGGCATTCTGTCAGTTTGTTGACTCAGTAATATCTGATCAGAGGGCCAACATCAAGGAGGAGGAGTGCGTGAACCTCATGTGTGTTAGGCCGTCCTGATGGAAACTCCAGCAGGTGAAAAGAAGAGACTGAATCAGAATTAGTGCGTGGCTGTCCACACCCTCCACAGGAAACAATGGAGCTAGCCGTGACAAACGCTGCACCAACATAAGGAAATGGTCATGCCAAATAGTGAGAAAAGGTGGAAAATATACACAAAAAATTACAAGCAAATCTAAACTGTTACCAGCCCATTTAACTTGCATCCTCAGTTTCTCAAAGCTCGATTCCTTGCTGATCTCAGTGGAAATTTACAAAACGAGAAGGTTCTTCTCACTATTTCACCTTTCATGTTGCACGTGCAATTAATCTTTGTTTTCATTAAGCCATAACTTTCTTGCAGGGAATCAGAGGAAACACGGGAGACTACGGTCACATAGGTGAGCCAGGCCTAAAGGTACGATTCACTTTTATGAGCTCCATATGCTGTTACACTCACCGATATTTGGCTCATCTTCAAAACACCTTAATGAAACCGCTCACGTCCTTAGGGTGAGGAGGGAATCAAAGGCGAGAGAGGAATGAGGGGACTCCATGGCCAAGTGGTAATTCATCAACCAGATATTATCATTTTCTCTCCTCTGGAACATTGGAAATTTGGATTAATGAGACATTGTCTTATAGGGAGACAGAGGTCCTAAAGGCCTGAAAGGATTACAAGGGGCAGCAGGCTTTAAGGTAAACAGATTAACTTGGCAATTACATCATTCAGTTGATTAAGCTTTCTATTTTTAAATGGATTTCTGTACAGTTTGTTGTGTATAATCACATAATTTCATGAGGATTTTGACTGACTGACTGTCATTAAAGGGAGTTCGGGGACCATCTGGAAGCCTCGGAGAGACTGGGAATCCTGGTGAAGTTGTAAGTTTACCTTCAGAGATAATCCATATAACATGTGAATATTTAATTATGGTGTTACTGATGTTATTCACTTCCCAAAGGGTACAAAAGGTGAAAGAGGATTTGAAGGGATCCCCGGGTATCAAGGAGTCAAGGTATTTAATACATATTTCCCCTTTTTAATTGCTTCATCTTCCTCTCATCTATAACGCTGTCAATTGAATTCATTGCGTTTTCACTCATAGGGAGGAGAAGGGCCCACTGGTAAAGCAGGACGCTCTGGGCCAGGAGGAAAGCAGGTGGGTTGTTGGTTCATAAACAACCAACAATTCTTGTCTCATTATCATATAGATGAGAGAGAGGAGACGGGATCCACAGTGCATTTTAAATATGTTGCCTGCTACCTTCAGAATCCCCTCATGTAAACACAGAGGAGACAGTCAATCATTTTAATGCGGTAGGGAACACTGGAACAGAAACATGCTTCTGGCTTTTCTGCTGTCTCCATAAACAATATTAGTTCTCGTGGCTGGATTTTGGCTAGGATTTGAGGATCTGAACTATATCAACATAACCTGGTGAGTCACAGTCAGGCGAGCCTTAGCTGCTGTGAGAACCTCCTTCATTGTATATGAAGGGGGACAGACTTCACCCAAAATACAGATCCTGTGACACATTAGCACACAATAGTACTTAGAGGGTGGAATTCTCCTCCACAACATGACTAATGTGCAGTTATTTTAGACTTGTTTAAATGGATTCATGTTCTGCAGGGCATTGTGGGAGATGCTGGAGAGAGGGGATCTGCTGGAGAGAAGGGGAAGCCTGTATGTATATTACACTCAATGACATGGAAATGATATGTCCATTTATGCTCTGTTTTTCCACTTCTGTACAAATATAGAAAATATTTAACAATAGTGAATTTCGAGTCAGGATAACATTCTTAAAACACATCTTTGTTGTATGAACTGTGAACACCAGGGAGTCTCAGGACCCGGGGGTAGAGGCGGCACCGTCGGACCAAAGGTGATTTGCTGCCGACACGCTTACATCATCCAATCTGAGTATTAGATTAATGTCTCAAAATATGAAGTATTTTCTGTTATATAATAAAGATAATATCTCCTATAGGGAATTATTGGAGACCCGGGCATACCAGGCAGGGATGGGGACTTAGGAATAGAGGTATGTTGTGATATTGGAATCTTTATATTGATGTTTGGTAGAAAAAGAATTAGCATTTATTGACATCTGCTCCACACAGGCTTATCAAGGACCTCAAGGGCCCAGTGGAAGAAATGGCCGAAATGGAGTAAAGGTGAGGAAACTTCTGTAAATGATTGCACAGTTGTCTTGTTTGGGGCATATTCATTTGTTGTGCTTTGGGACTTTGACAGGGAGAGAAAGGCATCCTGGGACCAGCAGGAGAAATGGGTCATCAAGGCCAAACAGTAAGTCCCTTTTTCAGGCGTTTACTACTTTTGCAATAACTGAGAACGAGCACAGAATGAATTCTGAGTAGTTTGCCATCCAACCAGAATATATAAAAGTGCAAAGAATAAAGGACTACCTGTTTTAATCTCTAGGGCCCAAGAGGTTACAAGGGTTCTGCAGGGAAGCCAGGAAGACCTGGATTTATTGGCCCCCCAGGACCGACTGTAAGTACTCTGAATTTTCTACACTCTTTCAAATATAAATTCAATTTTCTCAAAACACTAAAGCACATTATCTCCTCACAGGGACACATAGGTGTGCCTGGCAAACCAGGGTCAAAGGTAATGTATCTGCATCTTTTCCTGTTAGAAATGCAAAAATAATGGCAAAGTTATAGATCATGTCACAAGTAGCCTGTCAGAAAGAATAACAGCTCCAGTTAATCACATTCAGTGCAGCTTTTAGAGACATTTTCTTGTACACATTGACATTCTGATTATTATATTAAGAGAAATAAAGGCAAACTGAGATAACTGACAGCTCATTCACAACTTAACATAATGATCCTCCAAGGAACTATAAGCACAACTGTTTATTACACGTTCATGCTGTTAGTCAGGGTTTCTCTCTCTCTTTATGTGTCAGCACATCTTGCCTTCAACCTCACAGTCATCTGTCAGCAAACCCACATTAAACCACCATAAAGAGGCAGAACAAACAATTATATAATTCTCTTAGCTCTCCCCTTAGCTCTTAGTGGTTTCCTGGTTTGATTCTGTAATGGCTGCTCCCAGAGCACATTGGCTTGCCTTCTCCCATTTGGTCAGGAGGTCACAACTCCCTTCAGGGCCTTTTGTTGGTATAGCTCGTCAATTACAGCGACAGATATTCCTGCAGAAATCTCATTTGGGTTGTTTATGTTTTGGTGGTGAGCTGTAATGCAAACAAAGCTGATTAAAATGAGTCAATAGTTTGGAGGAGAAAGCTCGCACTGATTTATTTTGACATGGGAGACAACTTTACCCTATATCTAAAAGGTCCAAATAGAGTGCATACCTCTGCCAAGGCTGAAGAAGCTTAAAACTGAGAACCTTTTTTGCTTATGAGGCAACAGTGATAAGAAACAGTAAGTTCTTATGACAAAGTCATTTTATCCATAAAGGAATAATGAACAGAGCAGCCAATAAAAGATCAATTATGAATAATGATAAAAAATGAGTGTGTAGTTTATCGTTATGATGTGTCAGATCATTTTGTTCAGATCACTACAAATGAAAGTCAGAGGGTTAAAGGAATCAGCAATTCCCCCCCCCCCCCCCCCCCCCCCCACACACACACACACACACACACACACACACACACACACACACACACACACACACAAACACACACACACACCATCTGTGAAAGCTGCCACTCAGCACATTTGCTTCATTTGAATTAGAGGAGGTTCTGTTATGAGCCAACCAGGATCCTGCTCCTCAGTAAAAACAGTTATCCAGAACCAGAACCTCTGCCATTAAACTAACTCCCCAAACATTAAATCAGAACCAGAAAGCGTGACATTTTAACTGCAAGCCAGTGAACACGACATGGCCTGCTCCACACGTTTGACAGCTACCTTTCCCTGAACTCCATGTTTTTGTAACTTTACCATGACACTGCTGAGCCCCCCTTTCCTGACATGCCAACTTTACATCCTGCTGCACACACACTCCCACACCCACTCTGCGATAACGCCAGCCAAGCTAAATCCGATCACACACTGTGTGTGCACCATCTCTCCCTTCACACACTAGCCAACTAACAAACACTGGCAGCATTTCTGAGGAGGATCCACACACATGTGGCACACATGTGCTGTATCACATAAACGGCAAGAAAACAGCTTGACAACCGGCAAAATCTCCATGGTGAGCAGTGAAAGCAAAACACAGCTTAGGTTACCTGTATCGATGAGATGAGGCCCAATGCCCACCTGAGTTCTACCTGAGTTCATCTGCATCACAATTTCACACTATAGTACCACTGTGGCAGGCAGATCTTTTTGTCTTATATTTTTCTTTTGACCCTAATTCTGTCATAGTTATTTTATTTCATACAACCACGCACTTGCTTTGGGATTCCCATGACAAAAACGAAGGATGGCAGGTGATCCATGGAGCCACATGTGGATACTTCACAGTGTGCCAGTGCTGTGGGAATAAGTACAAGCTCATGAAAGTTACAAAGTTTCAGATGTGTCTCTCATAGCTCTTCTCTTTGTCAAAAAAAGAAATGCATTTGAGTTCAGAACAGACGATGGTGTGAGGCTGCTTGACCGCTGTCCTTTCCTTTGAACCTTTATCATATGCCCACTCCTTGTAGACATGATGCTGCCTTGTCATTCATCTTGTCTCATGTCAATTGATGTGATTGACATAACATAATTCTCTCTAAATATATGAAAGGATTGATTATTTGTTGTTTGTAACTTGGCTTACACAGGGTGACACAGGCATCCAGGGGATCCAAGGCGCTGCAGGTGTTAAGGTGCTGTCTTAAAAATGTTCATCATTATTATTATCATCATCATCATCCACTCATCTTCATTCCCTGTTCACACGAATAACGTTAATTTGCCTTTTTAAAGGGAGAAAAAGCAGTAAAAGGGCCAAAAGGAAAGGTAAGGAGGGATTTTGTTGAATTTGTTCAATTGCTACCAAGAACAAACATTCTACATGTCTACATCATACTTGTTCAGCATATCTTTTTACATGTTATGTTCCTACAGCGCACCAATTTAAGTCTTTGATTCAGTTAAAAAGTATTCATTATGCTTAGGTAAATTATAACATTACTTAAGCTCTCTGTATCCTCTTTGTAAACCAACTTGTAACTTCAAGCTACAAAGTTTTGATACTGATGTTTATTCATTATTCTCTCATTCGAGGAGAATTGAATCAGAATTACTGGAGCATTGTACACATTTGAACATAAATCTATACATTTGTTATCAATTCATGAACGTTTTACACCCTATTGCTCTCCCTCACATTTGTATCCGTACCGTGATGGTTGTTAATATCTGCAGGTGGGAGACCACGGTGAGCAGGGACCTCAAGGAGTACGTGGAAAGCGTGGCCCCGCAGGCACAGCTGGACGGTCGGGTCCTGTTGGAGTTAAAGGAGTGCGGGGTGAAGGAGGACCAGATGGCTTTCAGGGGCCTCCTGGCCTGAGGGTAAGCAACAATACATGATATGACAATTCTATCTTATCCACTGAAACAAGTAATACAACAACACAAACAGACATAGTAAACTAAGTGCCTCATGGTGCCTCAAATCATTCTGTAAAGCATGTGTGTTATTAAGAACGTCCATAATTCCTTAATGAGCTGAAGGAAATATGATGGGCTTCAACTGTACACTGATTTTTGTGTTTCCTTTCTGAGCGCTGTATCCTTTAAAATTCCCTATTCCATATCCCAGACTTGGATCAATTCCCTTTAAAGGATGTGGTAATTATTTGTTACACAGGGCCCAACCCTCTCCCCTCAACATGTGATTGAGGTTTGCAAGAGAGTGGTCCTGGAACAGATGTCCACTTTTGCCAATTCTGTGAAGAGGACATGTGCTGCTGTTTGTCCACTCTATGGGGATGTGCCCATGGGTGCACCCGGTCCTTTAGGACCAAAAGGACCGCCCGGACCTCCTGTGAGTATATAAGTTAGGATATTGATTAGATTAAGGTGAAAATGAGATGTTCCAGAATAACTCACACTTTCAGGACATATTTGAGATGAAATGATTGTTTTCCGTGTCATCTACCATCCCACATGCCTTTATCTGAGACACCACTGTCCCCATACATTGTGTCTGTCTGCCTGTCTAAGTAAAATGCAAACACATTGCAAAAGGCTGGACCGGGCTTAGAGCTTTGGCAGAATAGCTTGGAATGAAAACAGCAGAGTTTTCCATGTCTCCAAGAAGACAAATAAGGAGGCGCACTCCACGCTTAGGGTGTGTTGAATGTTTTTGGGAGAATATTCCTGTAAGCTTGTCCATGGATAAGAAATGCTTTCCACATTATCATAGTGTTGAATGAATTGATATTCCAAACAGTTACTCTCAAACTGATAAATGTACTTTTACAAGCTATTGATGTAGATATAAAACATTTTGTCTATTAGATTAAAGAGCGTAGCCCTCATGTTTGATCCGACACAACAAAACCAGCAGCAGTGTTCCACCAGTACAATGTTTCCAGCTGAATAAGAATGAAGAGTTATTTCAGTCTTATTGAACAGAGCTGGGCAGTGATTAATGAAATAAAGCTGTCAAACCACAGCATGTAAAGACTAATTACTTATCGATTAGGCTGTATAATCAATTCTACCTGCTGATATTGTCAGGGTAACCTCGGTAATGATGGTGAAAACGGTGAAGTGGGTGTGCCAGGATTCTATGGTGAAGCTGGAGACACAGGACGGCAAGGAGACACAGGTGTGGCAGAATGTATTTCTATCAAACCTTTTGCAATAACACTGATCACCTCTTGCTATGATGGAACAACAGTTTGAAACCGCTAAGTGAAAATGAGGAGAAACTGATTGTATTTACATGGTGAGGTGTATGTATGTACGGATCTGTTTATCTGATTATTCAGTATGTAGTAAGAATTCTGTCATGCTACAGCATCTCTGTTGTCATTCCTGCTAACGGAACAGTTTGTTGTCTTCCAGGTGACAGAGGCGATCAAGGTGATAAAGGATCAAAGGGCTACGGGCTACCAGGCTACGATGGGGATCTGGGATCACAAGGTAATGTTACCATGATGTAAAATGACTGAAATATTTAAGTTTCAAATTGGCTTTCTGTAAATCATGAGTTAATAGTGGTCAGTGAAACCTGTGGAATCATAAGCAAGTAAAAAGGAGACTGATCTGAATCATAAAACACATATCATGTTCCCTGCATGTGTGCGAATGCGGTCACTTAGAAGCTGTCACACAGACTGCTGACAGATTTAGTGGTATTAAGGCCGATCTCTCAATCTCCAGGTCAGCGTGGCCGAATTGGCAGAACCTTTAATGGCCAACCAGGAAAGCAGGGTGAGAGGGGACATGTAGGCCGTCCTGGACTGAGGGGCCACCCAGGGCTCCGAGGGGCCCCCGGTGCCTGCTTATCTTCTGGGTGCGCTCTGTTTGAGCCAACCACCAACATAACACCTCGGCCAACACCCCAGAGGAGGAGGACTCGCCCATAGAGCAGTCAAATTTGACAAAGTCAACCCTTCATGGACAATGATTTGAATATTGAGTGGATGTGTGTAAAAGATGCTGGATTGGTTTTGTTTATATGTGTATGGCTAAATAAATTGATTTCATGTAAATAAGCTTCGAGACCTGGAGATACAAAAGTATTTGAACCTCTGTGAATAGTCTGATCTTCAACCAAGGTCACCACAGAACAAAACTAAAGGCTCCTACAGGATCAAGTTATCTTTCTATCAAGTTTGATGTTGGTACGTGTCAGATTGTGAGATGAAGATGAAGAAAGTATGTAGGCAGGGAACTACAGAGCTGAATGTTTGCTCTCTCTCTCTCTCTCTCTCTCTCTCTCTCTCTCTCTCTCTCTCTCTCTCTCTCACCTGTGTGTGATCTCTGTCACCACTCTCGCACTCTCTCTCTCACACAAACACACACACACGATATAAACATGAGAAACATAGATGTAAAGATTATTACAATGTTTAGACCTAAGCACCATCCACTTGGCATCTCATGCTGTATTCCTTTGGCTGTTTACAGACGTGGTTTGAAGCAGTCACAGTGATATGTTGATCTTGTAATCTGCTGTGTGAGGACGTGTGCGTCAGTGTTTGTTGTCTGGCCAAAATTCCAAAGTCCACTGGAGCCTTCACACTGATCTTAACTTGTATGAGTGTTAACAGAATGCATTAAATGAAAATGATTTATTTGACAGTTTTATTTCAAAAAATCGAAAGTCTGAGTTGTCTATATAATGTGTTCTTTATAATAAAAATCCTAAATGGGTATCTGTTATTATGCTAATACATGTTCACCTAATCTTTAATGAAATATAAAGCCTTTGTCATTACTGGGTCAAATATAGTGAGAGCCATTTTATTAGAACATGATATAAACTAGAAGGGCAGAGGCCAAACTAACTTTAGAAAATAATTTTGCTGCATAGAAAAAAACAGGGATTTAAACCCACAACCCAGAAACAGAAGCAATCCTATACAGAAAAAACAACTACACTAAAAACATTAATAGGCTTTGTATCCACATCTGGATCAAATAGATCCTATTGATAATATATCATGAGGTCATTCTTTTTTTCAATTGCAATCAATGAAATCAATCAATAAATTGACCAAAATGTCCAAACATGCCCTCACAATGATAAGTGATCATTTGATTGCTGCGTCTAGTGAAGGATCTGGGCTTTTCCCTGGGTCCTGCTCAAACCTCCCATCATGTGTCAGCAAAACTGGTTCTGAAGTCTTTGAGTGTTCCAAAACCAACCAGCCTCTGTGGAAAAAGTAATGGACTCTTTATGTACACTTCCACTTTTTCTTTCGTTTAGATGTTGTTGTAGAGATGAGAACAAATAATGACAACAGCAACCTCTCAGTGAGAAAGAGCTGCTCTGCAATCCCCATCCTGAGCTTTCCTGTTGTGGACCTTTAGTGGATTTGTTTGGGGATTTTCCGTCCTCAGTCCAAAAACCTGCCAGTCAGATTAGAGCCTCTAAATGGCTTGAATGTGTGAAGTGGAGTGTCCATCTGCATTAGCTTTGCAATTGGACGACCAAGCAGTCCAGGGTATTTCCCTGCTGTCGGAACAGTGCAGGCTGGGAGAGACTCCAGCACTGCACACAGCCCAGAAAAGGACTACATGGGTAGAGAAAAATAATGATTGAATGTTTTCCACAGCTGCAATCTAATGGAGAAACACTTCTGTTACGCCGCGTGTGGCTCTTCACACTGTCTTTCCTGGCTCACATTTGTTTCCTCTTCCAAGCCCATCTTCTGCAGATCATCAAGTCCCCCACCCCTGCAGCATCATTTGTGCCATGCTGGTCTGGTTTGTTCCATCAGAAGATGCAGCGGCCATCTCTGTCATGGAAAGTATTACTAATCGAAGTTTCTCTTGATTTTCTCTCTGAGTTCTCTCCCGCTTGTTTCAGAGATTTTGGCCTTTTTTTTTTTATCTTTGTGGCAAACCAAGTAATTATGATAAATGCAGCTTAATACACATGGATTGTATTAAACAGTCCAACAAGAAGGTTTGTAAGGTTTAGCTTCAGCTCTGGCATTGAAACAGAAGCCATTAGGGATGTTTGTCATTAGGCAACCATTTACACAATACAGAACAGCTGCCAAGAAAACGGTTGATATATGTACAGAGTTATCTTATTTAATTGTACAGATTGTACATTTTAAAGTTAAACATGTGACAGGAATGTGAATTCAGATACAGTATCACAGGCGGTGCATTGATACTGATATACGTTAGTTGTGATCCATACATGTGGAGGGGACAACAACCAGCAAAACAGCAGAATGCTGGAGATCCCCCTGGACCATGGACAGAGCCTGGACACTGGAGGAGGAGGAGGAGGAGGGTGGAAACTAAGTGAGGATGGGGAGGGTGGAAACGGAGTGTATGATTGAACTCTCTTGGGTAATGCACATGTGGAAAAGTAGACTGCAACTACTGCGAAGACGTGACAGGAGAGCCATGAATGCACAATGCAGAGGTGTAATAGGCAGAAAGGTGAACGAGTGACCTGACAGAGGGGCATAATGAAGGTATGTGTGTGTGTGGGAGGGTGAATGTGGAAGTGAGGTGTGTTGGTGGAGGAAGCATCACGCCTCTGGAAGTGCCTCTTGAAAAGTGGAAAATGTCATCCAAGCCTCATCTTCCTGACTGGCTCTCATTATTTGCGCTACAGTGTAGAGCAAAGAAGCGTAATTGAAATACCAGTTATGTTAAATTAGTAATTATAATAATAAGCGGAAATTCCATCTGTAAACAGTAAGATTTGCCACATACCTCCAGTGTTTGGTTAACCTGGGAACGTCGCCCTCCAGGCACACTCAGGGTTCATCAGCCTGGCGTAAACCACAACAGATAATCAATACCTCAATTATCAATATAATAGGCAGATAGGTTTCATAGTGAGTTATGTGTTTGGGTGGTAGACACACGTAGGATTCACCAAAATGGCATGTTCACTGGAAAATCAAACTGGAGAGAGTTCTCAGGCAGTGGGATGTGTCTGGTCACAAGAGGATCCAGCTGCTCTTCCATGGAAAGGTAGAACATGTTTTGCAGATTAGTAATTGGTAAAAAAAAGATTTCTCCTGTTGCTTTTGCATCTAATGATCATAACTCACAGTATGTGTGTCTGTATCTGTCTTATTTTACATCATTTCAGTGACCCACAAAGTGAGATGAAGTGGAGGGAAAGACCAAGGGAAATGTTCAATCAATACTGGTGTGTGCACACATTCACATAGAGAATAATAGGTTTGTGGGAGTGTGATGGAAAAATCACGTTTCTCAACTGAAAGAAAGTATCTGACTTTGCTGTGACAGTTTTGTGATCATTTCATAGCTGTATCTAGTGTAACACATAATACAAACACACAAATTGCCAACAAATTGTCAGCGTAGCATTGTGTCTCTGTAACCTGACACACTAAGGTGTGCTGGGAATGCAGTTCAATCAAACACAGACAATGATAAACAGTTGCATTTGCACAATCCGTGTGAATTATACACATTTATATATACACATCAATAAATGTCAAGTGTAATGTTCACAGTTTTATTTTGTACATTTATTTTATATTATATAGATTTTGGTATAATTTTCTGTTCGTTTATTGTGTTGTGTAGTTATATATCATCCTTGCACATAAATAACGTGATGGCATGAGCTCTAACAAAGTGTTGGTAGTGGATCAGTTGGGAGCTGCATGAGGCTTCAACTCATTGTGTCCTTGTCCACCCACTCAATAGGCTGGAAGGTACTCCAGACAGAGCATTTACTTTATTCACTCATACTGTTTTAATTAAAGTTGACTCACTGTGTCCCCAGCGGTGCCTTGTAGAGTATCGTTGGTGTATAAGATTAAATCATCTTCATCTGGTAGGATCTAGCCAAACAAAAGGATCACGCAATTCCAATTTGGCCACTGCTACACACGCTAAAGTGTTTCTACACGCCTATAGTCATTAATTATTTATTAAAACATTAGTTATTAAATCTATACAGTATTGGTAAGTGTCAAGCAACACAAGTTAACACACTGCAGAGGGAAATAAAGCTTCTTAGGCCCAAACATTTTATGTCCCAAGGTTTTGATCTCTTCTTCTCCAATTTCTTACAGCCAAGAAATATAGACAGAGAATGTTTCTGCGTTGGAAAGTCTTGTTTCACCATCAGCTTGGCTACTCACAGCGTCCAAATACCAAACAACAGGTCAGCATTTGCCTGTGTGATCCACCAGAGTGTGCTAAGTCTCAGGGTCAACCAGGTTTTGCTCAGTGAGCCACTGATCACACATAAAAATGATGTCTAATGATAATTTTAATAATTTCTATTGCTGTCTTCTTAACCTTGCGATTGAGAGGAATAATATTGAAGATTTAATGGAAATATCTTCATGTCGACAAATTAAACTACTTTTAGAAGTCAAGGTTATAACAGAAAGTAAGAAAGCGGCCCCAAGTAAGAATTGGTACTCGCCTATTTTGCAGAAGCTGACATTACAGTATTGAGAACATGAAACTCCCCCAGCCACAAACTCTGAGTTCATTCACACATGCAGATGTTTCCTTCTACTGAGTTTGAACATGATAAAACTTGCTAGAATAAGATAAATCTCAAATCTGCATGCTCTACAGATAACATTACAGTCTGCATTTGTAATGACTTCCAGCTGTTCGTGCAGGAACAGGACTGCAGTAGCATTTCACACTTCTTTCATTGCTGCCTTGTAGAAGTTAATCTTCTGTCCAGTTGGGATATGAAGTGAGGTGATTTTTTCTCAAGATGGGGTGGAAGAGAAGCACCAGTGCCTTCCTTGTGTCTCAGTATACTAAAAAGTTGTATAAGCCAGTGCCTTGCCCTGCATCCAGATTACTCCATGTTCTCTGGTTATGCCCCTAGCAACCATACACGATCCAAACCCTCAACACTTGGAAGGAGGCTGTCCTCATTACTATTATTTTCCTCAGCGTAGCAGAGATGGGATGTCTGTTTCACTGTTTCATGCTCTCCTTATCTCCTTCTCTTTCCACCCATGGTAACTTAGGATGGCTGCAGGCCAGTAAAAGTCCACTGTGTGTGTGTGTGTGTGTGTGTGTGTGTGTGTGTGTGTGTGTGTGTGTGTGTGTGTGTGTGTGTGTGTGTGTGTGTGTGTGTGGAGGGAGTGTGTATGTGTGTGGGGGCGCAGGGGGGGAGGAAGAATGAGAGGGACAGAAACGGAAGACACAGAGAAAACTACTGGAAAGGGCTGGCGTTCATTCACAAGAGAAACATGTGCACTTCTCCCTAAATTCAGTTTCTGTAACCCCGAGGCTGGGAGCACAATCGTCGCTGGCTCTAAATGAGAGGATTAAAGGAAATTCACACAAGGGCTTGGACGTTTACTGGTAACTTTTGTGTTTACTTTATGTCATTTCTGCGAGACATTCTTTTCAATTTCTCAACAGCATGAGTGCTGCTGCTTTTAAATGTCAGCTGTACTGGGCTGTATTTGAAACATAAACATGCAAATGTCAGATTTCAGTCGGTAGCATAATTCAAAATTGTTCGGTTTAGTACTGATGCTAATTTTAAATGTACTAATGTTTATGATGTTATTTTACTTTGTCGAGGTTTGTAATAGTTGTGTTTACCTAAGTGTTCTCGGCTCAACTGCAGCCACTGTTGCAGCAGTTCCACATTGCCATTCTGCTCAGTTATCAGTCCCTTGTTTGTGCTATTGTCATGCAGAGAATGAATGGAATCATTTCAACATTTTCCTGGCATCTGTTATTGGATTTTTCATTTTCATCTGTTTAATGTGCAAGCTTAAGTTGCAGTATGATCATCATCGTGCCAGCATCATGTTGCATGGGTTGTGTTTATTTTGTGTTAATATAAGATTGCATGTATATGGAGGATAATTACATACTAAATAATGAAAGATCAAACATCCGAAAGTGGACATTTAGGTTAGAAAGTGATGGATAATAGCCCAACAGCAACAGCAGCTCAAGATTTATGAGATTATATTTAACAGTTTGAAGTATTTCCATGGAGACGTGATATGGCTTAGCCTCCCTGATTTGCTTGAAGAATTTGGTAGCAATAAATAAACCTGGTCTTGGCAAAGATATAGTTTATACTGTACAACAGAAGTTGTTTCTGGAACAGATCAACATTCTCTTGCCAAATTTACAGCAGCTGCATTGAATGTGTGCAACATAATTTGAATAGACAATAAACCAACCATACAGTGCAATCACTACATAAATATGTAAAGTCATTGTTCTCATTACACAAAAACTAAATGGTCTTATCATGTGTTCTGAGCCTGTGGCACTGACTCAGAGTTTCCCATCCTAAAGAACTGAAAGGTTATCTGTTAAAATGTTCAGCAGCTTCCTGAATTCACTGTCCAACTGCATGTAACTTACAGGACTTAGAGGACAGTAAATCATTCATTTGCAACCCATTGCACACAAACAATAGGATATTCAAGGCAAAACTTCAGTATAATGCAGGTAGAATACTTTATTACATTAAACTTCAGTTAATTTACAAAATAGATAATGTAATATCCTTCTTACAGCAGCAACGTGTCCACACAGCCCCAATAGCATCAGAGGCCAATGTAGTATAGTGCTCCCCTGTTCAACAATTGCACTAGTTCATTTAAAAGAGCAGACTACATGCATGCTTACATTCCAGTCTGAGTATTAATAGCATAAATTGAATATTCGCCAAATACCAGAAAGTATGATGTTGGTGCATTAAAATTTTTGTTGTAAAATCCTCTATAAAGGTTGCTGCCCTTCATTATGACTACATGTGTTTGGTCACTGTTCACTGGAATTTCACTGTCTGATGCCGTAAATTAATTCCATGTGGCTTGACCAGAGGTGTAGAAATACTCAGTTTGGAGAAAGTCAGTAGAGGGGAAAGTCATGCTGCCTGGCCCCTACAAGTGAGGGGTTTTCCAACAGCCTCCTCCCACATTTTCTAGGGAAAATTAAACAGGAAAGTGGCCAGAAAAACTGTAAAAAACAACCAAAAAAACTTTCAGATGTGATCCCTCTTTGGTTGCACAGCAACAGAGACACTTGGGAGGCCAAAAGTGACATCCTGACCACAGTCCTCAATCTGAGCACCTTTACATGCTCAGATTGAGCTATGCGTCAGTTATGTGGATGTATGAAGTATGCAGTCAATTTTTTCTTATTCAAATCCTCCCACAATCCCTTTGTCTTTATGCAGCATATCAGTTACTCATTTGCAACTGTGTCCATTCAGTTTTTTCCTGTTATTTGCTGGAAACTACTGTTATACAATCAATAGGATGACCACAGACATAACATATCAAATGTCTGCTGCTGTTTTCTCACATTAATATTGTAGCTGATCTTCAACACTGACAATCAGTCTCTGCCAATAAATATATTGAGATAATATAGAGAATCCATCTAGAATCCAGCGCCATACCTCATTCCATGAGCATGAACATAACCTCCATTAAACCACTTGTTACATGCTGTATGCAGCACCAGCAATGGTTTCAGTGTCCATCTGTCAATTATATGTGGCAAAACTGCATGAATCATGTAATATGTATGTAACATGTTTTTAAGAATTGTCCTTAACTAGTGTGAAAGGACAAGCCTGGTATTTGAACTGTGTTATTCTTGTCTTGACAGGGTCTTAAAGAAGTTTGCCAATTCAGATTAAGTGATACCAAAAATAGTTTTTCAAAACCCTGTACCAAGTGAGTGATTTCCAATACAAATGAATAAAAACACTGAGATATCAAAGAGGCTGATAACTTTGGAGAAGCAGAGGGTTTCCTTTTGTAACAGCTGGGCAAAACTGGAAGGCAAGACTGAAAAGCAGTTGAGCTGTCGGTGCTGACACGAAAAGATATTGTTGGCCAGGTGTAGAAAGGGAAGCCTTAGGGCTTGGCACAGAAAAAATATTACGAATAGTCACATCAATTAAATATCTACACAAGGGTGAGATGGGGTGTAATAAGGGGGGGGCTTCAAAAGCATGGTAGCAAACCAATGCTGAATCACACACCTGGTGATGTCAATAACTGCATCAGTAAAGGTAACTGCTTAAAAATCACTTCATCTGCAAACAGGGTGTAAGGTAATACATTTCATTTTATTCAGGATGGAGCAAAGTGTCAGAGTGAAGCATTTCTGGGCAGGCGTACTGTCACCCAGCCAAGGATGGGAAGAAAGTATATTTGAGGAAACAGCTGATATTCCCACAGGAAATAGTGAGCACTAGTTTGAGACCAGTTGTGGTCAGAGGTTCAGTAGGTTGCTTATTCTGCAGAGCTGACAGTGCCATGCGAGGATGTGGTAGTGGCGGATTAAAAGGGAAAAGCTTTGGTGAAGCAATGAAAGACTGGAGGGCATCAAAGAACAGTTTGCAATATGGAAGTTGAATGTTAAGTTTATTTTTTATTACAAATGAATATGATTATTTTGATTAGGAATTGATGTTTGTATGTGTTTACTCGTATGTACGTATATGATTATGTATCCATCATAGTGTGTTTCTGACCAAAAGAGAGATCAGAAGAAGAAATGAAAGTTGCATTTTACCAATCCCAGCTAATAAGCATTTTGATAATAAATCATAATTTTGCCAATTTGATATTTGTTAAATCATCCAATATAACAAAATGTTGTGTTGACTTAAAGTGGAAGTATTCTGAAAATATACACAGTAGGTAAACTAATGTGAATATATATTATATACATAATATATATTATAATACTATTAATGTCATCAGTATCTGGGGCATCAATATAATGCTCTGGTCATCGATGGTGCTGATACATTCCACCAATCTGATGAATTTTATTATTATTCTTTGTTGTTTAAGCCAATTTTAGGATGCATTTCAACCATCCCCAGGACTGGAGTGTCAGGATTATATAAAATAAAATAGATTATAACTGATTAATCGTCACAACCCTATGCCACAGTACAGCTTTACAGTAGCTGTAAGTGAAGGGAGCATGTGTGGGCAGAGATTATAGTAGATACCATCATCTAAGCATCTGCAACAAAGTAGGAATGTAGGGAAAAAAGCAAACAAACCGGATCTAAACAGGGCACACAGGCGTTTGAATTCAACATGCCGCAATCATTTTAGATGGTTCATTAACAGTGCTGCCAGTAATGGTCTTGTATTTACAAAGTGCTCAAAGTTGGATAAGTGGTTACATTGCTGCTTGAATGCTACTTGTCTTTGAGTCATTCCAGGCGTTTGTGATGCTAGCTGCAAAGTTCCTAATGCTCCATGATGACAACGTTGGCTTGTTGGAGCCGCAGGGCTTACTTTAAATTTCATAGTTTCATAGTTGGTTAACTGTTTTGAAGCGCAGATCAAATGGCACTTAACCTCACTCACAACCACATCTCTCAGGCCATGCTGTGAAGGCATCTCATCTCAGTTTGATTTTGGTTGCTGTTTCATTTGAATGACAGACATTCAGCAGCTAAACCTGTTTGAATAGATAAAAAAATAAAGAGGATGGCAGGGAGACACGAATAAAGGACTTGCTTGCTGTGAGAACAGTGCTTTTGTCAGAAAGCAATGGTTTGCTAACATGTTATGTAAGGGATAAATGTCAGCTAGCGATTAACATGGAATTGGAATTGAAATTCTGCTGTCTGTGGCTGTAGGTCCAGTGTCTGACATAAGACAAGAGGGTTTAAAATGATAAAAACAAAGCAATACATGCAGCTTGTAGGAGTTGGTAAATAAAAAAACACTGTGAAAAGAGCCTCTGTGTTAGCTTTATACATCAGTGTTAAGGTTGTTTCATGCGAGAAGCACTCAAATGCACTAAAGTCATATGTACCACTTTACCATTTGTGATATACTGTACCTTCTGATGAACACTCAAACACAGCATAAGTGTAACTGTTGGCAGGGTGATGATGACAGTATGTGAAACAGTAGCAAGTTTCCTATTTGATTAGTTGTATAATGAAACATAATGGACTTTATGCCTCATGGTAGCCAAGAATTGCTTCATGTATCTTTAACTATTAGCCAATGAATAGCTGAAGTTTCAGGCACCACCCAAGGAGTCAGCACAGCCATGTGTTGCACAAATGTTCTTGGTATCTTCTCAATCAACGATGAAAGCCCTCTGGGCCCAGTTAGCTACAATATGGCCGCAAGCCAGCAATTATAAATCTGATTGGTTACATCTGTGTTAGACAAGTCATATGTCTGCCCTGATAAAAGACCATTCATATATGATTTGAAACTGCACAGCCAAGGTTTTCATTATGTTGCATGTTTTCTATACTTAACTCCGAAAGAGGGGATAAGCACGCACATCAATAATGGGAACAAAGTGTTAATTCCTGCCAAGACAATAATAGCACAGGGTCCTCTGGTCTCAAAACCTGGATTGTCCTTTTCTTATTCGTTGCAATACAAAGCATGTGTTTCCCTTTCTCTGTAGGTGCACAGTTGGAAGTTGGCACTGCTGCATAATGGGTTGTAAAACCAGATCCATGCATTGCGTCTTAAGATACCTGTGCTTCATGCTGCTCCATTTGTTTAGCACAGCACAAGATGAAGACATCAGAAGTAAGAATGCTTCTGTCTTCATTTCTCACACTTGTGCTTGTTGCCTGTTCATACAAAATGGATGTGTTTTCAAATGCATACAGTTAAAAAGATGCATGGACTGTAAAGCATTTTATTCAATGACATTGCATTGATAATGACATTGAGATACTGCCAGTATTCATTTCTCACACCTTTTTACAATTCTTAAGAGAAGTGATTCCATATTTGAAACAGTTACTTCACACTGCTAATGTTTTTGTATCTGTGTCCATTTTAGGTTGTAGGACAGCACCATGTGATTTGGTCTTTATTCTTGATGGCTCATGGAGTGTTGAGGATGTCAATTTTGAAATAGTTAAGGGATGGCTTGTTAACATAACTACAAGCTTCAACATTGGACAGAAGTTCACCCAGGTTGGAGTTGTCCAGTACAGTGATGACCCTGTCTTGGAAATTCCTCTGGGTAAGTTCCATGCTAATGGCCAATTAATCAGAGCAATGGAATCCATTGAGTACATGGGAGGAAACACAAGGACAGGGACAGCAATCCAGTTTGCAACAGACAAACTGTTTGGCCTCTCCGAACGCGGCTCTAAAGGGATCTCCAGGATTGCTGTTGTCCTGACAGATGGGAAGTCTCAAGACGAGGTTCTAAAAGCAGCAGAGGCAGCGAGGAAAAAGGGAGTCATTCTCTTTGCAATTGGTGTTGGGTCAGAGACAGAAGAATCTGAGCTGAGGGACATTGCAAACAAGCCTGTTTCAACTTATGTCTTCTCTGTTAAAGACTACAAAGCTATTTCCAAGATTCGTGAGGTCATACGGCAGAAATTGTGTGAAGGTAAGTGCTTCATGATTGCCATCTGTTTCTACCTTATGCTTTTCACACTTACAATCTTACAACCATATGGAGTTGTAGTTAATACAACTGGGGATTAGCGCTGCAGGTCAGTGTGGCAGCTACCAATTCTTTGAAGTTAATTGGTTCACGTCTGAGTCCGACTTGACCAAACACATACAATCAACCATAGAACCATTTCTCCAAGGATTGACACAAACCCAAAAATGCAATGTGTCTTTCATCAATATTCTGTCAGTGTCATTGCAGCACTGAATTGGCTGTTTTGTAGGCATCATGATTACAATCTTTTACAATCTTTCTGCTCTAGTGCTTTATCGTAGAACCCAAAGGAGAAATTTCACTTCTGACCCAAGCTCAATATGTGTCTCAGAAATGATGTCTGAAACTGAGCCCCCTCCTGTGAACATTTGGTTTTCGTCAGGTTCGCACAGACTACAGATCTATTAATGGCTCCTATTCAGGAAGGAACATTTGTTAGTGGTAAAAAATGTTGCTTCAGTTCTGTTATGACACTGAGATCGCCCATAACTTCAGAAGGATTCTGGGAAATAGTCATAGTTTGCAAGTTAGTTTGACACGCTAAATGTGAAATTAATTATCATGGTCGGTTGGTTGCATAACGATTAATACTGTGTGAAGCTTTGTTGAATGAAATACAAAACATGTTTCCTGAAGCATAATAGTTTTGCACTTTGTGTCTAAATAGAAAATAACAGAAACACAGAAGTTGTGTTCCATGACTTTTAAAAGTCAAAAATCACTCTGATGACATAGTAACTATAATTCCTTCATATAACTGAATTTGTCATTTTGTCTGTACAGGATTCTCTCTGACTGTCTCATGTTATTGCAGAAACTGTTTGTCAAGCAAGGATTCCCGTCGGTTCTCGTGATGAGAAGGGCTTTGACATTCTCATGCATTTGAATTTGGCCAAAAAAGCAAAGAAGACACAGGGGGCATTTTCTGGCACAAGGGCCTATGAAGTCACCTCTCGTCTTGACTTGAGTGAAGCTACGAGGTAAACGTCAATACTTTTAATTTTTGATTCATTATCATCTGTGAAAATTGACTGGATTCTCTAATATTTCTTCCGTTAGATCATTATTTCCTGATGGCCTCCCTCCATCTTATGTTTTTGTGGCCACCCTGCGGTATCAGGGATCCGTGACAATGGAGGAGTGGGACCTGTGGAGAATCCAAACCCGTGATGAGGCCCCTCAGATGGCGGTGACACTAAATGGAGGCGACCGCACAGTCATGTTCACAACAACAAGTAAAGCGCCAGGTGGAATTCAAACAGTTATTTTCTCACAGCAGACAACAAGGGTAAGTTAACACCTTATAAAACAGTGTCACTTTGCACATGTATGAAAAGAATAATTGTCCATCCTTACTGAGCAGAGGTTATCAGTTACATGCTTATACATTAAACCATACGCCTTTTATCAGGATAAATTCAAAATTGTTTACAGAGATTATGGATGTCTACCCCGTTTAAATAGTATTTAATAGTATTTGATACAGCACAGTACATTTACCTGTCTCACTGCAACTCCACATAACCCTGCATGTCACAATATTATTTTCTGATTTTTAAATACTATTGTGGTCTAACATGGCATTAAATGAGAATGTCCTTTTCTCTCTGAAAAGACACTGTTTGATGAGAAATGGCACCAGCTGAGGCTGCTGGTCACTGAAGAGGATGTCACACTTTATGTTGATGACCTGGAAATTGAAACACTACCCCTCGATCCTCCTGTTGGAATTTTTATCAATGGAAAAACGCAGGTTGGAAAATATTTCAGAAAAGAAACAACAGTACCGGTAAGTGCATCGACATCAGCAACCCACCAACACTGTACAATGTAGTGTATATCATTATGGATGTCTTAAATGCAGAGATTTGAGCATTGCACAGATTGTTTAATGTATAATGTAATGACTTACCTAATAATATTTTGTAGCTGTTGACATTTAATGCTGTATAAATCCTAATTATACTGTATTGCAAACAGCTTTACAGTAGTAGTTTCTTGCACATTAAGGCAATCCAGCAACCATAACATATTCAATCACATCAGTCAATTTTGGGTTTCAAATGGCTTTAAACAGCTGCAGAAAAGTGGGCAGCTCTCACAATACGCCATTCTTCAACACTTTTTATTAGATGATAAAGCAATTGTTCAAATGGTCCACTTAAAATACCTCAGACAGCCATTAAACTGATGGTGCCTTGTTGCAGTCATGATGTTTTTTTATTCTTTTTCCCATATTTTTCAGAACTAAAACATGCACAACAAAACACATCAAATGGTCACAGGCAAAATACATCATTAAAAGATTCCGCTGAGACCATTTGCACATTTGCGTTGCACTACTTAGCAATAGTTCATCCAAATCCCTGTAGAAGCGTTCCTCTAACAAGCTGGTCGTTTGCTCGCTCCATGTTCGCTCAATGTTTTGCTCTCACCATAACTCTGCTGAGAAGCTGCTGCTGTGTTTTACTGCAATTAACAGAACTGTATCTCTGATAAGCAGCCCAATAATCTTTCCATAATGTATTGATGATGGCTCTATGACTCTTTAGGTTGAAAGGCCCAAGAAATCAGGGCACAAAGATAAAAGTAACAGTAAAAATGTAATATTTAATCCTATATTTGACGCGTTCAGCTGAATGGTTAGTGTACCTCCATATTGTGGGATATAGGAAAAACACTTTTTCCCATGTAAACACTTTCTGCTTGCCTTGCAACTATGGATGGAACCATATTAAAGAAATTCATAATCACTTACAGCACCACATTCCATTAAAGTTTGAGTGTCTGTGTGGTAAAGAATAAAAGAGCTTGGAGTTTATTAAGCAATTACTTTCACATTCCCTGTGTCAGCATGTATCTCATGGCTGTGAGTATGAACATGAAGCACAACTTAGAAGTGACTGTCAATGGGTTTATGATCAATCACTTGTAATTGAAAACTGCACTACTGCACTGGAAATGTAAATTGTGTAATTTTTCACAAGTGAAACAGCTTTTTGGAGTTTCTGGAGACTTTTCGCCACCAACATTAACGAAAGACAAAAATAAAGGATTTGTAATGGAAGAACATTGTTACATCCCGCCAAAACACTTCCAGATAACTTGTTTTTTGGAAATGTCTGGCTGTTTAATGCCCTGTGAAGGCACTGATGTACAGTTTGCTTTTGCTGCCATCTCAACATTATTGTGGAAAAGCTGATTAGTGCAAAATTACCCCCATAATCATCATTTCTTTGTTTGGAATTGAGGTCCAACAACTGTGGTTTTATTGAATCTAACAAAACTTTCCTCCCTTTTTATGTTCACCAGTTTGAGATACAGAAACTCCGCATCTACTGTGACCCGGAGCAAAATAACAGAGAGACTGCATGTGAAATACCTGGACTTGTAAGTCACTTTGTTTATGCAACATATTATCTGAAAGACTGATTTTGTCGGGTGAAGGCTTAAAATGCAAGGACCATCTTAATACAAAGCTGCTGAATATGTATAAAGATGGATATAAAAAGAGACAAAATTAGAAGAAATTGCAATAAACCCATGCTAAGTAGCACTGCTGCTCCCCTTATGTCATAAAAAGTTCTTTTCTGCTTAACTGCACAATATACACTATTGGACACAGTAGGTAAGGCATCTAATGGTGGTAATAGGAAGATTATTCCAACTACAACAAAACATAAATTGCTAAATTATTCTTGGGCTGGACCAATTTTTACATTTCAAAATGATGTCATTGGTCTTGGGGAGCCCTATTCAGCAGTTTTGAAAAGAACTCACATGAGGTTTAATGAGTCCCACTTTAAAGGTGAGTGGGCAGAGCTCAACCAGTCATGTGATAAGGCTTAAGTCATTATCTTTTCAAACACAAGAGTGATATACAAAATGCCAATATGATGTTACATAATGATAGGTAATTGTATTCAAACCATATGTACATCATTTCCTCTCTTAAACGGTATTAAGTGTAAATACTTTGTTTGTTCGTGACAGTGTTCCAACAGTCCTGATTACAGTGAGCCAACTGAAAACCCTTGTGTTTGTCCTCCTGGATCCCCTGGACTACCAGGCACAAAGGTCAGCAAATACTGTTCTTCCTTTCATGTTCTCCAATAAACATGTTTAATTAGATAACATTTAGTTAGTCAAGTCAAAGACAAGATCAACTTTAAACTAAAACATGTGCAGACCTCTATTTCAGGCTGTTGTCCTGCGGGAAGGGGGGTCATGGCCTGGCGTGGGGCGATATTGGCTAAGTAGCAGGGGGTTAGGCGGTTCCTCCCAACAAAATTATGTTCAGTTATTAAAAGTGAAATGTTATTCAACTGAAAACTCTGCATATTCACGTCGTTTGGTTTAGGCAGTAAATGTGAGTCATAGAATGGTAGGGAAAACCCTGTATTGCATTAAAACAAACTAAAAACTTGCTTGCAAATCTCACAGCCATCTTGAGAACACTTCACCTTTCTGCTCTTTGTTGCAAAAAGCAAAAAAAAAATTCAGGTCTATCAATGACTTTAGCTAAAAAAGAGCTTGACTTAAACTTCAACAACTTAATTTTTGTAGTTTCCTTATTCTTTAATGTCCAATTCCTCATCAACTTGAGAACAGAGAGCAGCTTCTCAACATCTTAAGTCTGAACAGGCACTGTGAGGGCGATAGCCGCTGCTACACGCATGCACTCATCGGTTGACCGCCAATCTGCCATTGGATGCCTGTAGCTGGTGCATCCATTCTTCTCCCACGCAGCTTCTGTGGGCACTGACAACACCAAATGGAGCCCAACCTATCATTTTACTGATTTATTCAACTACTTATTCATGCTCTCTGGAACCGTTTGGGGCTTTTGGTTTATTTACATCATATTATCCCCGTGTTGGATAACAACTTCTTCAATTGATTTTCCTCTTAAAGGTACTAGATTATAGTAATTTATTTTGAGAGTTTTTGGTGGTTTTGACATGTTGACCACTAATTATTCTCAGAAGTACAGTTAATTATCTTGGGGTTTGTTGTGTTCCTGAAGTGGCTTGAATTACAAATTATTCTAATAGCACGACAATGGAAACGGTTCAGTTACCTGGATGTTGTGCCCGAGCATTTAGCTGCTAGTTGTACTGTCAACCACAAGCCTGAGTTTAGGATGATGGAGATTGTTTGTGTTAATGTGGTATTTTACCATTGTTATTTCAGTCATATTAGTCTTTTTTGTTTGGAATTGAGGATTGATGTTATGAGTATGCGTGATGTCACTGTCCGATTTTTCCACTCATATATTCGTGTTTGCTCTGTTTCCATTGGACTTTGATCACATCAACTGAAGCAAAGTCGGAACACTTGGGGTTTAGATGGTACCATGAAACCACATATAGATGTCTTTCCACATCTTAAGAGTTGTGGAAGCAAGCAGATGAGCCAAAGCCCCAAGGGTGCTGCAGTGATTTGAAATGTTTTTTTATTTGTAGGTGTCTAGTATTGAGTGGTTTTTAGAGTCTGTAGCCAAGCAGTAGTGTTTATGAATTTATGGAAGGGCCTATACGGTGGGTAAAAGTGCAATAAATATACAATATTTTACAATGATTCAATCAATTTCAATGTCAGTTTAAGCCAGACGTATTAAGAGCGATCCTCTGTCATTGGTCGCTGCATAACCGAGAAGAAACAGCCTACAAGCAAACACCCAGTAGAGTTCCCTGACTGAACTGGGTCATTCAATTGTTTTAGAGTGAGTGATAACGGATCCTGAGGGACGTGTTATAGTTAGCAGGATTCTCTATCAAACTCCATGAAGATTTTTAGTGCAATCAGTAGAGTGGGCTATTAGATTGAAGGCATTTCACAGTTTATGTGTATGGGAAAGGGTACTAGGATTTATTCCTACATAGCAGACATGCCCTCGTGGCTGAGACTGGTTTGTCCTCTGTGGAGTGCAGATGTAATTGTTTACTTGAGGAAAAACAGACCACTGTCTCAGACAAATGCTGCTGTCGATGGACAATTACTGAAAAAGGAGATAGAGGCTTGGGCCAGCTTCATTGATGACCACCAACCAAATAATCCTTTTGAATGCTGCAATGAAGTACCAAGAACTATTATGTGATCAAGTTAGTAGCTTTTATCACTTGATTATGATTGAGTATGATTGGTCAGCCCTGGGCCTTTACTGTACATAGTGTAGTGATAGGTCAGAAATGTGATTTGCATATGTTTTAATAGCAGCACATTGTGTTCTACTGTATATTATTTATCAAAATCAACACTCATAGTAAGTTATCTTCTTTAGGGAGAACAAGGAAACACTGGCAAACCTGGTCAGTCTGGACCTGCTGGTGCTGATGGTAAGCCTGTGAGTACTACAAAGTTCAATATGCAAAAATACATAATATCCACTGTTAGAACCACAGCAGCACCACTTTCCAATATCAACACCATCTGTAACATTACAAAAATGTCTGTGTGGCAAGACTGCTCAAATACAAACACGGCCAAATACAACAGGAAGTATAAGAAGTTTGTAGTTAGTACAAGCATCTCTAATGTTACTAATAGTTGTTGCACAGTGGTGACTGCAATGACGAAGACTTCTTAAAAGGAATATGTTCTTCACCGAAACGTCTGAAGCAGAGTTTACCTACATCTTATAATTACGTGGAGAATATGAACAGAATGAATGTTGAAGGGATCAGTGTTTAACTGCAAATGTGTGTAACTTTGTTTAGGGTGTTCCAGGCCTTAGAGGAAGTCCAGGACTGCCAGGTCAACCAGGAATAGAGGTAAAGCTATCATCATTTGATCCACCATCTTAAAATTCACGGATTAGCTTTGAGTGGATATAATTAAAGGCTTCTCTCTCTATTCTCTCTGTCAGGGGCCATCTGGGGCAACTGGTTATAAGGGGGATCAAGGGAGGCCTGGTGTTTCGGTAGGAAAGTCACAATACACATTCGGTTTCCTCATCATGTTAAACAACACATTGGTTTATTTTACCTCACTGATTATATGATTTGTAATATAAGTCTATCCTTTCAGGGTGAGAGGGGTATGCCTGGATTACAAGGACCACCTGGCCAACCAGGAGAAAAGGTTGTGATTTTGATTATTCAAATAAGAAGTCTGCATTTTTACTCAGTAACACTTTATACAGTATACAAAGCATATACCTTACATGTTCTAATAATAACCTGTGGACTTCTTAACTTCAATAATTCATATTTAATAATAACAATATATTATTTCTGCACAATCTTTTTTGAAGTGTTGGATAATAGCACTTGGCAGACTGATGACGTTGGGTTGGTATTATTCTTCCAAAGCCAGCCACTTTAAAAGCATTACACCAGAATATTTTAGAGGCAAATCCATTTTTATTCCACTTGCACTGTAATGGGAGGCAAATACGTCCTGTGTTATTGTTTCTTATGTTCAATGTTAGTGAAATGGTTGCCACACAGTTGGGGGGCCGGTGCTGTTTGGTACTTTGGATGGAGAGAAATTTTCCCATACAAGCCTGGGAACAATTAAAAAAATTATTAGAGCAAGACCATTTCCTCTAGGTGTGTTGGGCCTTGGTACAGGTATGAACTCTATTAAATTAGTTTTGAAGACATGGAGGAAAAAAACAGTGAAAAACCCCATATCTCCCAGTGAGTGTCTCCATTTTCTTCTTGAAAGATGCAACAACAAGAGTAAAGATATCTACCTTTATAAATTCTCCCCATGTTGAAAGACCACCCAAGGGTGTAGTCTTGTTTTCCTGGCATACAATGTAGAACAGAGAAACATGAGTTGCTGTATAAAATCAGATGTGTGTCATTGAAGGACTAAGAAGAAAAGTGTAACTGGCATTTCATTGCTTTGTTTATGTATCTGAATTTGCTTCTCATGCTCTCAGACATTTCCCAACACTTTTCCATATATAATGTTACCGTTTTGTGCATTGCTGAGAAGGAGAAAGCGAGAACCTGAACAAATAAAGAACGTTATGTTCATAGAACAAATATATTCTCTCAAACACAAAGCATCCATTCATAAATGACTCATTTTGTTTTAAGATGTACTTGTAGTTCTCTCTTTGTACAATTAGTAGAATGTTGAAAGTTGGAAGGCAGTATCTGAGCAAACAAATGATGTAACTCTGCCATGTGTTAATCATTGTTATTTTGAGAATGTGAGACTGCAGCGATGCAGCACCCCCAAGGTTTGGCAAAATTCAACCAATCCAAAAGTTAAGGTCAGTCAGTGCATGTTTAGACATGCCAGATGAAGCAATGAAGTGCGTCACTGCTTCAGATTCAGTCCAATAGTTTTAGTCTGTCAGGGCCCGACAGGACCTTTCTAGACACATGCCAAGAAGCATGATCTTACTGTGTGGACCAACCGTGGCTTCGAGTGAATGTATTCCAAAATAATACAAGTTACACCTATTATGTGTTATCAACAGGATTAGATGAGCTGAGATGAGATGAGATGAGATGAGATGAGATGAGATGAAATTAGATTAGATTGGATTAGATTAGATTAGACTACTATTATTTTAACAGTACAGTGAGTGGATCACTCTCTGAAAGCTTAATCCAGTTTTAGAAGGAAGTATGAAAGACAGAGAAGAGTTTTGGAGAAGACCTTTGATCAGATATCATAATTAAAATCTTGCAACTGTTCCCAGGGTTCAACAGGATCCGCAGGAACACCAGGTTTACCAGGAAATGTTGGCCAAGGGGTAGGTCAGGAAAATGATTACATCTGTTCAGTTTTGCTACATGATGTAAGGAATGTGATATATTTGACCACATGATATCATCTCCAGGGGGAAAAAGGAAATATGGGTCTTCATGGGCTGCCAGGTCATCCAGGGAAATCTGTATGTATTGAAGAAATCTGAATCATATCTGATGGACATGTCACAAATGTCTTTAAGAACCTTCTGATTTCAGGGCTTATCTGGACGAGACGGAAAAGATGGCTTTCCAGGAAGACATGGAGAAAAGGTTTGGTTTTTTTGACTAACAATATTTGAAACAGGAATAATAGAGGCCCATTGTTGGCTAAACATGTGCATTCTTAAAGCATTTGCTCTTTTCAAAGGTTTAACTGTTGATGTTTGGCAACCATGGAAATATTATAATATTATATCCCTTTGTTTCTTTAATCCCTCATATTGTTTTCAAGCCCTGTTTAATCGATTTAAAAACATCAAAGATTCTTAACATTATGTATGTTTCTGAATGTAGCATATGTAGCATATGTATCAGGATCCTGTCAAGCGTAACTGGCAATTTGAATGCACAAAGTAGAAGTTGGCAGATCAATTTAGTATGTATCTTTATTTGATTATTAATTGCATGATATTATGATTATATGGCACTGAGCTATTTGAGTTTATATGACTTTTATTCATTTAAAGTCAATATTTACAGATGGAATGTAATGTGTAATGTGCAAAATGTATCAAACTGTGATGCTATTGAATTACAATGAAGCATTTTATAACAAGGGGCTTTGTAAAATCCCTAATATGCCACTTTGCTAATAATTCTTTTCCAACAATGTCCAAAGGGAGAAGCTGGACCGAGTGGCATTCCTGGTGCTGATGGAAGAGAGGGCCATCCTGTGAGTCATAAACACACTCTCCCTTTATTGCACTTACATATTTCTCATTTTCCATGCTGTTGCGTCACATCTCCACCTGCTCCTCTGGGGATCACAGGATCGTCAAGATCTCTTAACTCTTAACTGACCAGTCATTCGTGGAGAGAGAATCTCTGAAATTGCCTCTCCCGAGGTTATTATTAGTACAGCTATGCACTAACAAGTATACTTCTATAAGTACATTAGCATTCTAAGTACTTTACAAGGCAATAACAGACAAAGCAGTTCAATAGTACATCGCATAAAATAAAGACAGAGCATGAATTACAGAGATAGATGCAGAAATGGAGGACTACAGACATGAATTAAGAACAGAATAAAACTGCCCAGCACAGGAATAAACTCAGTTTCGAAGCAAGAACTGATTTGATGGATTTCAGATGTACATGCAGCATGTTTTAACTGTAGTAAGACCGCAGCACTAAAGCACCACAAGGAGGACTACGAGTACCCCAGACAGCAAGAAAATTAGGGGTATTTCCCTTGTAGTTCATCCAAGGATAACCCTCTTACGCAACACACATATTCAGGCTGTGATCTATGGCAGCGGGAGTAAGAAACTGAGGGAATGCTGCGTTGCTCTAGCAAATCTGGGAGAAGGTTTTCCAAATGGGCAACCACCCCAATCATCATGATTATACTGTATGTGTTGCCCAAAGGTTTTATGATTTGTCTACAAAAGATGAGTCAGTTGCTCCGTAATGTTCTATGCCATGTTCCCCCCACAAGAACAATTGTGTCAGCCAGGTATCCATGGAGACAGGATTAACACTGTACTCCCTCAAGTTAAAACATGAATAAGTTAGCGATTTTTCCCTTACACGGAGTCGTCTGCCTGTCTGTCTGTCTGCCCATCTGTCTGTCTGTCTGTCAAATCCATTTATCACCTACAGTACATCTACATTTTTCTCTACTTACCATCATTAAGCTACAACCATTTATCTTAAATAAAGCAACTACTACAAAACATGATAGTTCTTTTCCTGAGCTACTTTTAGGTATTTACTAGTTTTGAATTATCACAGTAACCGGCAAATAAAATATGTATAACTTGCCTCTCATGTAAGGACCTTCAAGTTTCAAGCAACATAGGAGACATCCTGATTTACTGTTGGATATTGTTTTGTAGTAGTTATGCTGGTTTTATTCATCATTACACTGACAACATTATTCCTACCAGAGCTTTAGCCTTGAGTACTACAAAGTCTGTATACACCATACAAGTCCGCTTGGCAGCTTTGGCTAGGGAGTGTAACATTTTCTTATTAAGGTTAAACTGCTGCATCAGAACAGAGAGCATGTTTATATCATCTGTCTTTACAGGGCATTTTGTTGTTGTTCTACTACTGTGACAGCAAGTCAAGATGGATGTCTGGCCTTTTCAGTGTTTCCATGAAAAATACTCCCATTACATGTTTTGATCTCAGAGATGTTTGTTCATACGATAGATCATACTAAGAGAGACATAGTGACATTAAATTATTGGGAATCACCTCATCGGATGCTAAATCCATCCATCCAGAGGTGTCAATGATAAAGATAATATACATTAAAATAAGATTTGCATATTGTTATCATATGGTGCAGCTGTTTTGTTAGCTGTATAAATATTGCTCATATATTTACTGACATAATATGGGCACTTACAACTGATAGACTGACAGACACATTCACAGACACAGACACAGACACACACACACACACACACACACACACACACACACACACACACACACACACACACGCTGTTATCATCTACCCTATAAAGTAATGTTTGTGTCTGTGTCTTTGCTCCCAGGGTATTCCTGGCTTGCCTGGAACAGCGGGCCTGGATGGAGTAAAGGTGACCTTCCTCCTTGATGACGCACGTTCATTCATATTTTTCTAATTTAACTGCGTAAATATTGGATACATCTCAACAAATGTTCCTTAAAGCATGTGTTTGATGTTGATAAATGGTGTACTGTTAAATATCTTCCATCAGTCTGTGTGATAATGTTTGAATGTAATTGTCAGGGTGAGGCAGGTTTGCCTGGACCGAAGGGATTCAAAGGGATAACAGGATCATCTGTAAGTTAAGAGCTAGTAGACTATTCATGATTCATGCGTTCAGTTTAACCTTATTTTCTTAAACTTTTATTATCTAAAGAGTTACCAAAAGAATGTCCTCCCTCCCCTGTAGGGTGAGACAGGTTTACCTGGTGCCCCTGGTTTAACAGGAGCAGCTGGACCCCAGGTAATGTTTAACTTCAATGTGATTTTTTACACTTCCGTGGAAAACCCTCAGCTTTCAGTGTATTCACTGCTGATAAATGACCTTGGTAATGTAAAGTTATAAATCTAGCGGAAGTAAAGTATGTTTCAGTTTATTTTGTTATTAAAAGATGGAGACAATGTAAAATTCTGGTCAAAATCAGTTCACAGAAATGGCATTTACAGCACAAACACCGCTTTAACTGCTCAGGGTTTACTACATAAGAATATGTGGCTACATAATATGTTGGTGGAAATTATTGCTATTTCAAAGAAAACTGCAAATCTATGAAAAATGAAACTACAGATAACTACTATAGCTGCCAAAGAGAATAACTACACTATAAAGCATGGGAAACTTGATGGCTCTGCATCATTTTCATGTTTTGTTTGGTCAGTGTTATGTGCAGTATAAAATACATTTCCGAACAAGTAACAATCTCTTGGGATCAGCAACAGTGCTAAAATGAAGTGATGATTCGGCCTTACTGCCTTCGTTAATGGAATCTTGGTGGAAATGTGAGCGGTTGAGCTTGTTTGGTCTGGACGCTTTGTCTCCAAATCACTTTTCATTAGCTGATCCACCAATAACAAGCCAGTATACAGGGATCACTTGCACATTTCTGAAAAACTTGTTAATGGATTATTTGGCTGAACCTCAACCTGAGGATTGTTCAAAAGGAAAGAAAAGCACACGATCAGGACACAACTACACTTCAGAATCAAATAAACCACAGCTAAACCACAAGGTAGTTCTCTTATTACATAATATTGCATGAATCAATCAATGGACTGAAAAGGGAAGCGAAAGCTGCAGCTCAGTTGATGACATAATGTGGTTTTGTGGTTACGATACTCCATTGCTCATTTTCTGTGACACAACTAGACATGTTGTATTTCCTAATAAAGGGCAACAAGGGTGAAAGTGGAGGCCGGGGTATTCAGGGAACACCAGGGCCTGTGGTAGGTTTCCCTTTAACTACATATGAACTATGTGGCATGAAATCAAGTACAAGTAGTAATTCCAGGCAAGTACTTATAGTGGTTATAATAGATATCCAAGGCCTGAATGACCTTCATAGTCAAAGGTGGCATGGTCTTTGATTAAGTAAATGGTTTATGATTTAGTGTGTTGGAAATGTTTTTATATGTTTTAACTGAATATTATACTGTCTTGGATTTAATGTAGTATATTCAACTGCGCACATACTTCTTTTTATTGTAATGTTTCTTCTTTTCTTGCCACTATGACCAAATTTTCATCTTTGACCTGCGATGACAACAGAAATACTAGATAGTTTGATATCCATGTGACATTTTTCAAACCTTCTATCCTAAATAATTGAGTTTTCTTTTGTTTGAATGGCTGAATGCTATTAAAGGGAAATGCAGGGGAACCAGGAAGAGCAGGTGAGCCTGGACACCCAGGCATGCCTGGCCTGAATGGCATCAAGGTATTTATTCTGACACCTTTCTGTAATCTCAGTACTCTGCTATAATCTAAGAGCCAAGCTGCCGTTCTGATATTTAACAGAGAGTATGCCCATTGCATTTTTCATCAGGGACAAAAAGGAAATGGGGGTGAAAGAGGAGAGCAGGTATGATTTACACAGAGGCACACTGTCCTCAACTTATATTGCAAAAGCATACAAATGAAATGGTCCTGCTGACTAATGCTTCTCTGTGCATGCCCATCTTGATGTGAGTGTAATTCATCATCTGACTGTTGCTGATGAGTGTTTTGCTTTGTTTGGTGTGTAGGTGTAATTAGCTGCCATTGTTTACTGCTTGTAAAATATGTGCATATCCGCTTCATGACTTGTCCAGCAGTTGTTCATCCACATCTGTGTGTGTGTGGTTTCAGTATGAGTGAGGTTACAGGAAGTGAGGCAGTGACACATCTCTCTGAGTGCATTTCGACTTTCATTTCCTCTCTGAAGTTTCATCTTTTGATTTCCTCACCAGGGCATTAATGGTGAAAAAGGACAGGATGGTCAGCCAGGGAATCATGTGAGTTTCTCAATTACTTTTGTTTCATGTTAAGACTTGTTAAAGTAAGCATCTTTCTTCAATATGTGTCATATTAACAGACATTCATTTAAATGACTTATCCTGCAATTGCTTGACAGGGCTCAACTGGTCCAACTGGACTTAAAGGAGAGGTACGTAAAGCAGAGGACAGGAAGCTGACGTCCACTCAACATGAAATATTGGCTTTACTGCTGATACTGGGCTTGTATTTTTGCCAGAAAGGGACAGCAGGTGATGCGGGACAGCCAGGTCAAGAAGGACATGCAGGGCGGCCTGGACAGCCCGGTCAGGCTGGCCAGCCTGGCCCCCGAGGGATTCGTGGGGACTCTGGCACTCCTGGCCCACCTGGACCTGAAGGAACATCTGTATGTGTGCTTCGCTGGTGATCATTTTTGAAAGCTATGTTTGAACGTTTGTTTGAAATTATATGTCGTGTTATCAACTGAGATAATGGAGAGACACTTTATGTGCAAATGTATCCAATCAAACACAGTATGTTTTCTTATTGAAGGGAAAAGAAATGTCAGAGATCGACATTCGGCAGATTTGCAGAGATGTTTTTCAGTGTGAGTATCGTTTAAGATTGACAGATTTCCTGGTTCCTGTGTGTTTACAACAGTGTCTGAAATATGTTCCTTCTGTATCATCATAGCTGAGATGCATTTGCTATTGCTGAGCAACCAGCAGAGTAGCTGTACTAAATGCCACAGTCAGCCTGGCTCTCCTGGTCCACCAGGTGCAACCGGGCCCCATGGCCTCCGGGGTTTTCCTGGATTTATTGGCTTCAGGGGACAGCCAGGCTTACCTGGTCTTCCAGGCCATCGTGGTATTCATGGCCTGAAAGGTAAAACCGTTTTCAAATTGACCAGTTTACCCAATACCTGTGATGCTTTGAGAAGTATTATGTCCTCTAAATGTGAATGTCCAGAAAACTGAATGAAATGAATACATTTGGTGGTTGTAGGTGAGGCAGGTTTACAAGGTGAGAAGGGCAGTTCTGGTAGAACGACAATTGGAGATCAAGGGTCACCTGGGCTTCCTGGTAAATATATGGTCTAATTCTTCACTGTTATTGCACTACACACACAATTGTATTGGAAAGATTAAGTTATTATTCTATGCTTAAATAATTTTGCATCTTAAATGTCAACTTTCCATGTAATTCTTGACACATGACCAAGACTTTGGTGGTTTTGTATTTTTATTTCTGCAGGCCCAATGGGTCCCCAGGGATACAGCAAGCCAGGTCCTCCAGGTAAGCCTGGACAGCCCGGTTTAAACGCAGCAGAGGGGAAACAAGGCAATCCTGGTATCCCCGGCCAGCCTGGGCTGTGTGATCCATCCATGTGCTATGGCTCCATGATGAGGCAAGATCATTACAGGAAGGGGCCAAACTATTGAAGTGATACAACACAAGTGCAGGTGATGAACCAGTCTAGAGCTGATGTGGAACAAACAGCAATTCTCAGGAAGATCTCATCTTTACAATATCTCTGTGTCACAGAAACAAAACAGACCTCTTGTAACATGTATTGCGTGATCTTAGAAGCGGAACTCAATCTTTTCTCGCATTTTCTCTGTTGTAAATTTCTGTTATTATTGAAATGACTTTGAACATGCTTTTTGGTGCATTTCGAATTAATTGGCTCCACTTGATACCTCTTTTCTGATCGCAGAGAACCCATAGAGGACTCCTGTTTTGGCAGTGCATCCATTTGCACCGTCTGAACAGTGCACTCTCCATTATTGCCCCCTGGTGTTTCCTTTTTGCATATTCCCTTAAATTATCACTACAAACTGAAAGGTGCTAGTTGCCAGTTTATTTGTGCTGCAATCCAATCCAATAAACCATTCCAACATTTTGTTGTTACTCGCTAAACAAGTCACTAATTATATTCATCTTGGCTGTATTTCATTGGGGCCTGCCAGTATTCAGGACCTGGGGCATGCTGGCTGACTGCTTTGTTTACTGGCATATCTGACATGGGAATAGACAATTTTAGATGTTATTAGTTTTACCTGCTATGACAAGATTAAGTATCCAAAGTAAAAGATCCAAAGACAATAGAAAAGTATGTAGAAACACTCAATATTATGCAAATCATTACCTAAGTATTTCCTTACACAAAGAGGTAATTATACAACAGATAATCTTCATTTTTATTAACTTTTATTTCATATTTTTACTTTGCATTCTAGGTCATACATGTATTTATGTTCTGTTTATGTGCTTGTGTGTGTGTGTGTGTGTGTGTGTGTGTGTGTGTGTGTGTGTGTGTGTGTGTGTGTGTGTGTGTGTGTGTGTGTGTTTAAGCTTCCTGTAAGAATGTTATTGGGAATGCAGAGTAAAAAAGTTTTTTAAAAAGTTAAACTAAAAAATACATTGACAGCTGGGATTGGCTCCAGCGACACCGCAACCCACTAGTGAATAAGCAGTGATTGATAATGGATGGATGGATTGGTCTATTCCTGCAAATGAACTCTTGAAATATTACTATTGAGCTCTTAGACCTTGTCAATGAAGATTCCCATCATAATCTTATAAACAGGGCTATTGTGCTGGATTAAAGTGAACTGTGCAGATATACCTAATAAACTGGCAACTCAATGTATGTCGATTCAAAACACAACCGCTGTAATCCATCAATTCTATGTTCAATTCATCTTTTTTTTGCATGTTTCACCGCAAAACTGTGAGTTTGATTTCCTGTTGCTGTAGCAGATTTAGAGCCTCTGTTCCTGAAGCATTAATCAGACTGCTAAGCACTTCACTTCATAACACACAATTTAATACAACAAGCTATACTTTGCCCTCTCATAATACACATTCATGTCCATATTGTTGTTTGAATAAATTAGGTTTTGTTTTTTACATCTAAGAATGTAGTTGTATTTGATGTCATTTATGTCCCCAAGGCTTATATTTCATTACTGTAGCAGGTATTTTATTGTTATTTATGAAACTGAACAACTGTGTCGTTTTGCAGTGACATGATTTAAACAGCTTGTGTAATTTTATTATCTTGTTTTTTAGTTTACTTTTGTATTAATATTTTAGTAATTAAAACATATTTGTGGTAGTTATAAAAGTTTAAGTTTGATTTCAGACTCCATTACGTCATTGTGGTGCCTCAAATTGTTCTGTTGCTGTGGACCTCAAACAACTTGGTCACCTGGGTTTCTCCTCCATAGAGAGCGTGTGTATAGTATTGGGCAGTATTGTACCACCAGATGGCGTTGTGGGGTAACATCAACATCACGTCACGCTTACTTTACGAGGAGGACCCTTCCTTTTTTCACTTTGGACAGCAGCCACCCATCAAATGGAAACCTCTGAGTGTATGTTTTTAATTAGGCAAGTTTACTTTACGCTCCTATGAGAATGCAAACCCTCTACCTTGAGTTTTCTAATGAGAAACACAAATAATTTATAGTGAAACGCCAAAGCACAAGTGAAGTTTCAGTAGCCCGATCATGGTTTTGTGGTATTTATGTCTATTAAAGAATCATTATCTCTGTGTTTTATGGATTTAAAACACGCGTGTAGCCTTCAGTATAAGCAAACAAGGTCTTTATCATACATTTATCAGCATTAAGCGAGTACATCAAAGTAGGCCACGTTATTAAATCCACTTTTTTCCAGCAAATCTATGTTTTAATTGAATTCTACAGTACAGAATCCCAGTTTTCTGTGTTAAATGAAGGCACATCCCGTGTTTGCTGGGAGGCCTCACCTATAAATACGGGGGCGACTTCAATAAGTAGAGGTGATTAAAAGCCTCTGTCATTATTCTTTAACTCGTTAAGACGGCATCTCAGATTTCAAGTGTCTCCTTTTACACACCGGAGCCTCCACACATTCATCACGGATCTCCGGCTGAGGTTTTCCTGCGGCCGCTAGAGGTGGGAGATGCAAAAACAAAAAGTTGAGTGTGGGATGGACTCACAGGGGCAACTCAAGCCTCAATACTCCTGAGTCAAACATGTTTTACTACACACACACTCTCTTGCTGGCTTTCACACACTTCGATACATGTGAACCATTTGTGGAAGTCTCCCGGGTTTATATCCCTCGTCGTTATGGGCGTACCTGAGAGGAGTAAAGTGCGGGACGGGTCATAACTCCATAAATACTTTGGTTTGTAACACACAGACTTTGGATGAAACCCTGCAAGGACTTTAACGCTGCTTGGAACAACAAGAGGATCCATTCGCGTGCAGGACAGGGGCGACGGTTTAATACAACAACAACAACAACAACCACAACAACAACAACAAGCTGATATCTTTAATTTGTTGGAAGTTGATGTTCTCGAATTAACCACCGTGCAAGTTGTGGTCTCTCTGGCTAACATGGGAAGTATATGATCACATTTCGGCTCATAAGTATTTAATTTTTTTTACACAGTGCGATGTAGTTCAACTCCCAACAAAGTGAGTTAATCATCAGTCAAGATGTCAGCGTTTACATCTTTGAACCGGACTGTGATCGGACTTGCGTGGAGCTGCGTGTGTTTTCTTTCCTACTGCGCTCATTGCGGGTTAAGTGACAACCATGTGCACTCCAGCTTTATTTACAGGCGGTTGCGCAATCACGAACGCAGGGAGATCCAGAGAGAGATCCTGTCCATCCTGGGTCTTCCTCACCGTCCCAGGCCTTTCTCTCCCGGCAAGCAAGCGTCCTCCGCCCCGCTGTTCATGCTCGACCTGTACAATGCCATGACCGTGGAGGAGGAGGTGGTGGCGGCGGCGGCTGCGGCGGTGGTGGCGGCGGCGGCGGCGGGAGCGGCGGGGACTCAGGGGAAGAACTTTGGTGCCAAGGCTCAAGGGCACTCCCGTAAAGCGTATTACAGCTCCCAGCATGGCTACTCCCGTGTGGCACAGCCGTACCAGGCGGCTCCTCTCAAAGGCCACAGCCCCGCAGTCACCACGGTGCACGACACCAACTTTCTCAATGATGCCGACATGGTTATGAGTTTTGTCAATTTAGGTGAGTGACATTGGAAAAACACACCAAACCTTCACCAAATTGCAATATTGCAGAAAATGATTCATTACTTATTAATCTCAGTCTCAGCTGATGTAATTGAATTGTATACTGTGTAACTAATTTCCTTCTCTTCACACCAAATTCCCTGCTTTGTAATCAATACAATATATTATAATAAGGAATATAACAGAATTCAGTTAATCAGCAGAGTTTAATTCATACATTTTATGATATATAGAATGTTGCCATCATAATATTGCTATCTTAAGTTATCTGCCTATCACTCTCTCCCTCTCTTTATATACTGTATCTAAATATATATACACTATAGCAATAATGGGCTTATATAGACATATATCTGTCTTATAGAGTTTTGAAACAATTGCATTTCTCCAATAATTGCATTAGTCTCAGTGTCCTTTCTGTTAAACCTTCTGTATTTAAAGCAGCTTAGCCCTCCTTCTTTATAGTAGTATTTTGTTTTGTTTGCCATTTAAAAACTAGTTGAACTGTATAATTTTTGTATTTGTTCAGTAGCCATGACCCCTGACCCAGCAGTTCATAGGAACGTCTCTGACCTTGAGAAAATTAGTCTTAATTATTTCCTGCAGTTAAAAGTAGAGTGATTCTGACTGATGCTTATATGTTTCAGAAGCCTTGTCTCTAAATGAAACCAGTAGCCCTTTTCATCCACATTGCTTTCATCTCTGCCATTTGTGTTGTTGAATCAGAATTAAGAGAAGATATGGGTTGTAACTCATAACTTAATATAACTATAATGCATATTTAAAACCTCCAAAATCAGTATTAAAAAGCCCCATACAATAAGCACAAAATGTTCAGACACTGTAATGCTAAAGTTTTTGTTTTTTTTATAAATATGAAGCAATACACGTAAAAGTGAATTTGTGTAGAGCTGCTTGGAGGTATAATCCCTCACCTTGGCCTGAGCCCATCTGTTTCCACTTACCACTAGCAGGGCATGTACACTGACAGCCTTGAAAGCCCTGCTCTCATTCTGGAGACTGTCAGTGAAGTGTTCAATGGGGCTCTGTTTTTATTACAGTACACTCTAATATAACTACCGACTTCAACTGTTGTAGAAATGTCTTTGTGGCATTTCGTAAAGTTTAATATGCTGACAAAACAGTTGCTTTGATATTTAATCAGTCAGTTTTGTAACCATTTGATGTGTCAAGTGATAGATCGGCTACTGAAAATCCAAACACTAAGTTCAATTTAAAAGCAACAGAGTTAAGAAGTAATGAATCAGGTGAGTTATTATTTATACAATATATTATTCTAGTCACTAGTCACTCGTGTTATTTAGTCACATAGAGAAGCTGGGTTCATGTATGATCCCTTACTTGCTGAGTGAAGTCATTATAATTAAATCTTCAGCTATCTTCAGCTCTGCTCTGAGTGGAGCTCCTGCTTCAGTTTACTGCCCGTGGCTAATATTATAGAACACACTCAGCGGGTAAAAGTCAGACCTGACCTCTGACCTGTTTGTGCTAAGTAACCACAGGCGTTCCCTCTTGATGAAATATCAGAGACATGCACTGCAGAATATGGCTACAGATGTTAGAAAACAAAGTGACCTCAGCCTTGTGCTGCTGCTGTATTGCTACTGAGCGGTAATGTGAGACAGTTGGTCACTTTTTAGAGGTATTAAAGTATCTCTTGTCATGTTATTCTTAATTTTGATCCAGATCTTGGAATGCATTGAAATGTAGGAGTTCATTCTACCTAGATGAAAGGTTTTCTACTACATCCTCTTATTTTCTTGCATCAAATCAAGTAAACGTCATACATGATGTGAGTTTTTAAATGTTATAAATACACGTGTTGCATAAAAATGTCTCACATCTCGTTAAATTTGAAATATGAAGTGTTAAAGAGAAGACTCATTAAACACAGCCGACATTTAATATGAAACCTACAGGAGGTCAGCATAAGGTCAGAAGTGAGGTCAGATGCTCGTATGACATTGAAGAATCCTGTCTGGTCTTTTCTGTCACTTGAGCAGCAGACAAAAGTGTCTTTAATTGAAATCAGCCTGTTTTTCTTAACTGACAGCCCATTCATCATGGAGAGAGAATGCAGTTAGGCACACAGTAGAGAGCCTGTCTAGGAACTGCTACCTGTATTCAGTTGACTGATTTAATGAACTGGAAAGTGCTTTTGTTGGTAGTCAAAATGTTTGGATTGGACATAAAAAGTCAAAGAAGATGTGATAAATGACTCTTTTTCTGTGTGTTAATGCTGCATATTTAGTTTTTTTGGAAGTTACACACACATATGCGGTTCAGGAGGTAATGTTTTATACATGCATACAGTATATAAAGCGTGTAATCTTTACCTTGGTGGATATGCTGCCTGTAAAAATGTTAAACATAAACTATTTTCTTCCCCCAGTGGAGAAAGATAAAGATTTCTCTCACCAGCGGAGACACTACAAGGAGTTCCGTTTTGATCTGACTCAGATCCCAGATGGAGAGGCAGTGACTGCGGCAGAGTTTCGGATCTATAAAGACCGCAGTCATAACCGCTATGACAACATTACCCTGAAGGTTTCTATATATCAGGTCACCAAGGAGTATCCAAATAAGTAAGTACCCTATCAACCAGAACCAAACATTAAAATATATATCAGTACATTTTGTGGCATCAGCTTTAATGGATAACTTGAGAGACAGCTATCACCTTCCACTGTTCTGTTCTCCGGGGGAAACTTTCCAAAGCACAGAACATCCTACTGTCTCCCAATCTGTTCCCCCTCATTCTCACCATGTCTGCATTACAAATATAGTTCTTGGATAAAGAGAACTCCATTAGCAAGTCAACCACTTGTAAAGCTTAGAAGGTCCATCGGTTATCACTCTACATGTGTTGCCTGCCAAGCTGGCCACATCCCACATGAAACCACGAGGGCCCATATTAGGAGCTAGAGGGGGATGGGGTGCTCCCTAGGGTGCTCCCTGGGTAACTGTTGCCCGCCACCTGCCTGTCTTAACAATATTCCGGAAGTTTGAACCATGACATAGCTGAATACACAGGGGTGTACTTAAAAGTGGGCCCACATTTGCTTGCCAAAAATGTGTGTGTGTGGGTGATTGAAGGGGAGATATGGCCCTCCTGGGCTTTTCAAAAGGGCCGAGGCAATGTACTCTGCCATCTTAAAGGGGAATGCTGCTTAGTTAGTGTTTTCACATACATTATTCATTGAGGATTGCACATTTTACTTTGTGTTGGAGAACTTCAGCAGCTCTCATCTAATGTCACAAAGTGTGTTTGTGATGCTTAAGCAGTCAGTGAACAATGTGAATCAATATACATAAGATATACAGAGTTAATGAGCTTAAAACATTTCAGACAGCAAGTTTATTTGGGATGTACTGCCACAACATCCGCACAGTTCTGTTAAGGTTAAGGTAGGGAAAGGCTCATAAAACTCCTTGGTTAAGGAGCAGAATAAACTATGGTATTGTTAAATAAAACAATTGGTATTGCACTACTACACTCATTCATCAGGCACACTACTGGATAAGCTTACGCAGTTAAGTGTTTAATTATGTTTGGAAGAGTGTTAACATGCATATCCTCTCTCACTTAATGATGGGAATTTTGTCATAAATGTAGTTGACTCATTTATTTGAGATCATTTTCAACTTGTTTTCATTTCATGTCATTTTCATTCATTCTGTCATGATGGGGTCGGTGGGAGTCTGCTTAGGGCCCCTGAAACGCCCCTCAAAGGTCTGGTTCAGTTTATTTAGTGTGTTTCTGGTTGGTTTCTGATTCACAGTCCTAAAGAATTAAGGGATAAAAGAAAACTATTAAAAGCCCCTCAGATTTGTTGATCCATCATTAATCAGTCAGCTTTATGGCTAGTTTATTCCCCAGTTTAACTATTGTAAAAGCAATAGTCCTATTCAGACGTTTGCAGCATCGATCCTCTAAAATCACAGCTTATCAAAAACACTGAATTCTTGAATTCAAGAAAATTCTTCCACTCTTCCACACCTTTTCCTCTTTCAAAAAACCCCAAACTAATCCTCATCATCCACATTCAGAGCCAAGTGAGGGAACAAACACTTACTTACTTGTTGCATAAGTACATGTTTTAATATTTATCATTTCCCCCCTCGATGTCAGAGATGCAGAGACTTTCCTGCTCGATTCCAAAAATGTCCGAGCATCTGATGGCGGCTGGCTGGTGTTTGACATCACAGCGACCAGTAACCACTGGGTGATGAATCCACAGCAGAACCTGGGCCTGCAGCTCTGTGTGGAGACTATAGATGGTAAATGAAAATGACTCTGTCTGTCATGGGAATTTCCTTCCTCTGTCAGCATTTTGTTCAAATTAATATTGCCATTGATTTAGAGACATGTTGAGAAAATTAAATATCCATGAATCCAAAGCAGAAAGATTCACAGCTTGGATCAGTGTTGTTGATAATAAAGAATGACAAATAGATGTAATATCCTAGTTTTGTATCCATGAAGTGAGTTCCACCTCGTGTTGAATTTTATGTGAGTTTTCTTCCCTTTCCCTTTATCTTGTTCTAAAGGTCGAAGCATCAATATAAAATCTGCTGGGATCGTTGGGAGGAATGGGCCACAGTCCAAACAGCCCTTCCTTGTTGCCTTTTTCAAGGCCAGCGAGGTGTTGTTCCGCTCTGTCAGAGCTGCCGGAGGGAAAAAAAAGAACCACAATCGCAATAAGTCTACGAATCAGCAAGAATCATCTCGAGCGCCCAAAAGTGGAGGTTTGTGCACTTTAATCCGTTTTCTGAGCGAGCATGTGACTTTCCATCCGTCAGCTCAGCATTACCACTTGTATACAAACAGAACCAAGGGGCGGATTGAAATTGGATGATTTCATTTGCTGAGCACATTCATCCTCCCCAGGGGATGAACCACCTTTTTCATTATTCCTATCCAGCTTATTCTTGATTCAGAAACAGTGCATCTTCTAAACATTCGTACTAATATTAAAAGTCTGAACATCTGGATCTGTGTAATTGACAGTTGGGCTCCATCACTCACTGTGTAACTGATTGTCCACCAGTGCCACAATGTTCCGTGACATTAGTAACATAGTAGGTGGAACGCTGTGTTTATTATTATGGGTCCACGTCCAGAATTTAATTTTAACAGTTGTAGTATTTTCATCTCATCTCTGCTCACATGATGCAAACACACAGCTATAATAGCTGAACCTCCACTTAGCTGAAGACTTTCTATCACTGATCAATACCACACTAACCTCCCTTTTTTCATGTGTGTAATTGTTATACTAATCCATCAGAAACTGTTTATTGAACTGCTTTTGTGTGTACTTTCATCCACCAAACAAACAGTGCAGACATGTATTCTCTCACTTTTCAGATCACAACACAAGTGAGCAGAAACAAGCCTGCAAGAAGCACGAACTGTACGTCAGTTTCAGAGATTTGGGTTGGCAGGTAAATATGTCACGTCACCAGGACAAAACACCGGTAATGAAATCAGCAATAATAAACGAATCACACGTCATATAAAAGAGGCTAACTCAGTTTGTCCCCGGCCTCTTCCTGCAGGATTGGATCATTGCACCTGAAGGCTACGCTGCTTTCTACTGTGACGGCGAATGCTCCTTTCCACTTAATGCACATATGAACGCCACAAATCACGCCATTGTGCAAACGCTGGTAAGTATCAACCAGAGTATTTCATCCTGTGTGTGTGTGTGTGTGTGTGTCGTTTCACAAGCTACTGTTGTAACGTTACACTTCATGTAAAACACATTGCTATTGCGCCCTTTTCTCATACATACTTTATGCTTTCATTTATAGGTTCATTTAATGTTTCCTGACAATGTGCCAAAGCCCTGCTGTGCCCCAACCAAGCTGAATGCAATATCTGTGCTTTACTTTGATGACAGCTCCAATGTTATTCTTAAGAAATATAGAAATATGGTCGTTAGGTCTTGCGGTTGCCATTAATAGCCAAACGAACTTGAATTTATACTAGCTGGTATGGGAATTGCTGGAAAACACATCTACCACAGCTGTCATGTGATGTACAGTATTATGTATATATGTTTTCATATCTAATTTATTTTTTCTCACTCTGTTTTTTTTTTAAATAGCACTGAAAACTGTGATATTTAAATAATTAGGTAAAAGATTTTTGTAGGCAGTTGTCACTTAATCTTTGTGTCCGTTGGCATATACTGTATTTTATTTAGTTCAAGTTAAGGATTGTCAGTAAACTAGTCACTGGATCGCAGACTCGAAAACATATTTAATACAAACACTTCTGCTTTGGCTTCTGTTTAAGTATTTCCTCAGCATTTGAATAATCTTTAAATCTTATATTCCAAAAGATTAACCAAGTCCAAAGTTATTTAAAGTGTTGTTGTTTTTTATGCCAATCATTAAGTGAACATGTTTATAAAAGAGCATAATGTTGTTTTGGTAATGAAGCTTATGTTGAGTGTTCAGTTCTCATGTTGACTTTCTTTTCCTGCTCAACAACTATTCTATTTTTTATGTTTGGTAAAAGTTTATCCTAGTGTAGAGTGTTGTGTATTTCAATAAATGTACCACTATTTAATCTTAAATATTTGCATTGCCTTGTTTATAGGAAGAGTATTGCGCTCAGAAATACATTCAGTCTCCGAGCTTCTTCTCTCCGCTCCAGCTGCAACTCCTCCAGCGTTTTCAAATTCAACTTGCATTTCTGTTTGGAATTCTATGAATGTTTTATGTACTGTTGCCGGATTACTGGCGGAGATTTATAAATGTTTGACAAGTAAGATATAAACTAGAGTTCCACCCATGGAGGCAGTTCATGTGTTCTTGGGAAGTGGTAATGCTGGTTGTACTATAAGAGCAGTTAAAGCCAAATCATCAGACCTCCACTGCCAAACCTAAAAGGTGATTATCATGGAGTTGCTCGAGAAGAAAGCTCTTATTTATGTTCCTAAATTTGGATGTTGCCGTCTGCCCACAGAAGCTAAACTGATCAAATGTCGTTGCAATGACCCTGTGCTCAGAACAAGAGGAACTTCCAGAAACGTGTGAGAGAACATGCTTTTTCCACAGAAGTACTGTGGTTATGCAGGGATTTTCAGTACTCATGGAAATGTAGGGATTAGGTTAAGGATTAATATTTATTTACACAACTGTGTTGACCTTCACTGAACACAGGATATGTACTGTTACAATTTTTCTCCTCTCACCCTCCCACTTTTATAAGGGTTTTTTTTCTCTGACACAGCAGAACATTGAGTAACTGTATTTCACTTAATTAAAAGCAGTGGCCTGCCTGCCCAGATGTTATGTGGGCTCCATCTAAAAGGAGTGTTGACATTCAGTGAATAGAAGAGGCCACCTGCTAATTTAACTCTTGGCTTGTGGAATGATTTGCATTCCTGTGGCCTGTTGCTTGGCATGATTACTCCTAGCACTTTACAATCCCATCTACTGTTTAATATCGTGGATTCTTTCCAATTTAGCTACATTTCTTCCTCTGTGCAACATAGGGGCTTCTATGAATGAGATCCTATTTAAAGGGCTCCTTCAAAACTATACAGGCAGGCTCTCAACAGCAACCTCCTGACCGCATGAAAGGAAAGCACAACAATGTCCATAGTGGAGACAGATTAACACAGTGCCCCCCTGGTCAAAAACAGCCTGCAGACGCACCCAGTAGCAGTTTCACACAGTTTTTATGCTCTCTTTAGCACTCATTCAATTTACAGTGTACACTACAGTATATAACACCTTTCCCACAGAGCTTTCCTTGCATAAATGTTCCTTCATATTTGGAGACAGCAGTGTGTGGAAACATAAGAAAGCCTGGAGCATTCACTTCAGGAATGGTATCCTATGGTAACATTGCCGGAGCCGATGCAGTTAGGCGTCTGTTCGAACTGGAGTTGTAGCCAGTGCCGTAAAAGTGGGCGGAGTCAGAAGTATCAGACAGCAAACAAAGCTCTCAGTATCTCTCACATACACACAGAGGAGCAGGTGCTTTTTTATCAGCATAAACAACAAAGACATGGTAGCAGCAATACTGTATTAAATGATATGATACACGTTTCACAGGTCTTTTCTTACTATCTCCTCTCCACTGTCTATTTGCATTTACACATTACATTCAAAGGTGTTCTTCTTACCTTGATTCTGCCTGGCTGTGATTGGCTCTTAGCAGGCCGGTCCTTAGATGGTTCTTTAAATTAACAGATAAAACAAGAGTAATTGTCATAGCAGTGATTGAAAACAAATCAACTGCTTCAAATGAGATTTTTAATCATGCCTCATTACCAAATCAAATCAATTCATATGCTTTTTGGCGGAAAATAGTGATGTTTCTACCTAATTCCTTTATTATTGTAGTGATTTATTCATGACACAAACCTTTTTAGGCTGCATCATCAAGAACTGGTGTGTTGTAAGTATTCTGAATAGATGATTGTTTCATTGATAAATTAGCTAATTGGGATAATTTTTTGTTTTAAATTTAAATCTAATGTTATTAATAGTTTTAAACAGTAGCAGTGAAACTTTAATTTTCTTTATGGCCTTTTACCAGCGCTGTATTTGTAGGTACTGGCATGATGCTCTCTGCAAAGTAAAAGCATTTTTAATCATTTATATGCATAACTTGGCTCACTGGGTCACTTTAACACACTAGTGATTGAGTGACTGATACCAGCTTATTACTTTGACTTTGTTAGATGAATGAGAAAAGTGTTTAATCGGGTTTTTGCAAAGCCAATGAATAAAAACATACGACCAAAACATGATTGTGTTATTCCATGAAACGCCAAACATGTGACACATTAATTTAACTAGATATTTATTGTCCCAATGTGCATTGCTTATGTGCGGCACATTAAAGCAGCGATGTCATCATTCTGTCGACTTCAATCTACTTTTGAGTAGTTTTCAGTAAGAGTTTTATCATAGCTTTTATTCTTTTACTTTCATGGATTCACCTGACACTATCACAGGCACTTTTTCTCTCTCTGTGTCTCAAAGTTTATTTGCAGAGTCTTAGCTTGCAGTCCATCCGCAAGGCAAGTGAAATTGTATCTAATATAAATGTTGTGCAGTTTACCTAATTCATCTCCCCACATATGGTTCTCCTTATTTGTGTTCTGTGGGTGGGCTTTGACTCCATACAGCTCAATCAGTCCCTCTTGAGAAGGCCGACCATATGGGTCACATTTTTACATGTTGTTTGGTATGACAAGGCTGCAGTAGGACCAGTGAGGAATGTGTCCTCGTAGAGGGCAATAAGGAAACTCAGCCATGTTTGCATGTTACTCACATATGCACGTCGGCTCCCTGAACAGGAGAAAAGGGGGTGTTGGGTTCTGTAGGAGTCTGTTTGGGAGCTTAGCTGTCATATCTAATCATAGTTAAAGGTGGCACCTGTGAATCAGAACTCTACACTGAAAGTATTGAGTATATATCTTGGCATTTCTATCACAGTTTTGACGTATTTTATCCTGTTTTGTCCCAACATGTGTTCTTCAAACTCACGGCATAGGTGAAACAAATCTAGTGTTGTTTAGCAGAATTCACTGGAGTTTCCTGAGACCACAAATGTACTAAGACTATAAATCTAAATGATCTGTTTACTTTGTGTAAATCTGCTCTAAAAATTTTAATTTTTGAGTAAACAATGGGTTGACTTTTCTCTTACAAAGCATGTTTTTCAGGAAACCTCAAAAATATTTTATGATCCCTTTGTCTCTTTGTCTCAGTGGAAATAAAACTTTCTTACATGATTCCCTACCAAAGTCGACTCTCTTCCTTTGGTGCAGGTCCTGTGTTGTTTCTGTCAGGCTAAAGAGGTTAGTTAGGTCCTGCTGCTGGCTCTGTATTGGGCAATATATATGGTAGAAAATGAAAAATGAACATCAAACCAAACCAAACCAAACAAAACCAAACCAAACTCCCTATGGCTCCCTATGTTAAGCTGTTCCTTGGACAGAATAAATCAAGGCCACAAGTGTATCTGCTGATCTTATTCAACATTCAAAGCTTTCAAATTTTATAAATCGTTGGCTCCATTGAGAATTTTTTCTTCAGTCGAAATCTGTTGTTGCCTCCTGAAAATTCCCATTTTGTTTCCAAGCTTTTGCACTTAAGCAAATCCTCACCATCACTGCTGTCGGTCACAGTCCATTTACTATGTTAAGCACTTTGATTTTACTAGCAAATGCAACAATCCCTGTAAGGAAAAGACAGAAGTCATTGTATTCATGTTGTGATGTCATTCCACCAATTAAAACATTTAATTTCTATACTGGCATTCATGTCGTCAGCTTAACATATTATTAGTGTTTGTATAGTTTGTATGTGTGTTCCATTTTCACCTGTGTTGTTCTGTTTGTCTGCCTTTTTGTCTGCAATGGTACCAAAAGGATTCTAATGACATTTTGTAGATATGTAGGTGGGATTTGGTCTAGTGCAATAAAATACAGTATATCAAAACAAATAAGATGAGAAGCACCACCAATGCGTAGCTAAGATGATGCTGAATCAGAAGTATGACATATTTTCGAAAGTTACATCAAATTTGTCTGACTAATCTTTGTGCGTATGTGATTTCACAGTAATGATAGCAAATGTCTTAACTACAAGCTAAATGTGAGCATGTTCTACCTCAGGTCTGTTTCTGCTGTACCACACATTTCAATACCCTGAAGAATCATCAAGAGAAGGACAAGAGACTATAGGATGTCATCTTGTGGGTCAATACAGTATAAGTATCTTGGACAATCAGCAATTATTATGATTATTAAGGCTTTATCTTAGCTTTGATATTAATGTTTCCCACCAGGCACTAACTTCTCTTGTTACAGCACAAAATCGTTTGATGTTGATGAGTCTCTTTGCGAAGAAACACAACGGCTTCTTCAGTTATGTCGATGCCAATGGTGCACAGAAGAAGCATCACCTGTACAGCACAAATCCTATTTTGCAAACCATTACTAAAGGATAATTTGTGGAAGAATCCCTAACACGCAAGTCAGTGGCTTCGGTGACTCAAAGCCACGGGGAGCTTTGCAGTGTGATGGTGAACATGCTAATCTGTAACACACATGCTGTCTCTGAGGGGAGCTGTGGAAAGTTGGCTCAGAGTGGCCGTCCATCCTCACACTGCTGCTTCTATAAAGGCTTTACAATACAAAGAGATTTTCCCTTACTTAACTCACAAAGGTGACATTATTTTATTTTATATATTTATTTATCATCATTGATAATGATTGGATTGTATTTTTTGGCAAACAATACAGTTTATATATAGTCCCCTTTCCATCACAGAGCGTATGAAGGACTGTGTTGTGATCCTGCTCTCACATTTAATAATGGACTCTCCTGTTGTTACAGTTCAGTTAAATCCACGATGCCGAAATTGAAGACGGATGGAGGATGAAAATTGATTTAATCTGGGTCCTGTTTTCTTTTTTCCACTTTGTTTTCAGAACGTAGAGAGCTTGAGAGCTCTTTCATGCCATGCCCAAACCTGTGCTCCATAAAGAGCTGCTTTTCACATCTGCTGCTTTCTTAATACAAAGGAACCACAGAGAATAGTCTCGTTCTTTTATACGCAACTTTTCGACTTCAGACAAATGGCACAACATTTGCAGACGGTTAATTTTTTATTTAATATTTGAAGGCATCCATCATCTGCTTGGTCTTCAAAAACCCTCATGTGTAGAATATATAGTTCTCAGGAGAGAGCTTACAAACTAGCAATGAGACGTCCGTTTCCTGTGAAGGCAGATCTGTTTGCCTAATGTACACAAACTGAAATCCTATTACGTCCTTCAAAGTAAAGGTCTTACTGTTTTATGAACTGAGCAGCATCTTCAGGTTGGAATATGGCTGCAAAATGCCATAAAGTGATTTGACCCGACAAAAAAGAATACATTCTCACATGTATTTTGATAAGATAAAATAATTGTTTCTTTTTGAACCGGACTAAACATTTGAAAAAAAGGCATTTCTATAGTTTGTGCTCATTCCATTTACATTTGCATTCACTGTGTGTATTACATTCCTTCTTCTTGCTCCCCACGCTGTAGCGTTCTGTTATAAACCTTAAATTGGAGGTATTTTTCAAAGATTCTATGAAGTACATTTTTGGTTTTCTTAAAGAGGATGCCAAGTGAATTGGCTTGAATTGTTTCTAATGTCCAAACTCTACTTACATACCATTTTAAACTTTGAAGTTTCTCACTCACCTGCATTACATTTCTCCCTAAAAGCAGAGAAACCCCTGAAGGCCATTTCTTTTAAGTAACCCCCCACAGCTGGAATTTGTCAAGATAAACTCTATATGCGGAGTTTCCTTGAAACCCCAAAATGTGAGCCGGTGAGGAAGAAGCGAAACGAAATGAGAAAGAGCCCACGTGTACGGGAACTTTCCATGCAAACTGGAATTATTAGTTTCCCAATAGAAGAAGAAAGCAGAAAAAATGCTAAAGGATGAATGATTGATGATGTTGTTTTTTAATATAGTTATAATTTAAAGGTGTTGTTACTTTATAATTACTTTCATAACATTTTTATTTAAACAGTTCTACATAATGTGCTCTATACAGCATAGCAGAGTTATGGCATCATCAGTTTGCATTCATTTAGTGTTGTTCTAGATATTTCCTGTCTCACACACAGCTGTGCAAACCTCTGAAACAATAAAACATTTTTTTGTTTTGGTTTGAAATGCCAATGGGTAGAAGGAAATTTATGTTCTAGCGGTTACAAGTTCAAATAGTTAAATTTGCAATACTTTGGATGCTGCGACATTCCCTATTTTGTGAGCCAGGAATGACCAATTAGAATGCAGAGCGAGAGCCAATGTTCCGGGGGGGGGGGGGGGGGGGGGGGGCTTCACATTTTAGAGGGTGGCAACTGATAGACATCAAGCTCAAAGCCTGTTCCAAAAAAAAAGGCTTTTTCAAGCGAGATCACTTGAGTCGCCTCCCTCTCCTAGGAGAGGAGCAGAAGTCTCTCATCACCGTGCAGTTTAGCGTGGTGAAATGGTTGAATGCTAGGACTTCATTAAGCCCCTCTATTGTTAACATCTGGCTTCAGAAGAATGGCTCTTTCTCTGCGAAAAATTTGCCTGGCCTTAACAAGGGATTTTATTACACCATGCAGTTGACATTGGCAGCAGTGGCACGTCTGACAATGGGACCCCCTTCACTGTTCGGGTCATATGAGATCAATCAAAGCAGCCTGTTTTCCACCACGGCTTCAAATTTGACTTGAAAGAGGGAAATGCAAGTGCGTCCTCTCTTATTGTAGAGTTTGTAGAATCTAATGAAAGACAGAAAGGAAATACTATTCAAAGCTCCTCCATGCTCTGATGAAGGCTAAGGGGATTGAACCGACAACCTGTCAACATGCCGTTTGTTTGGGACCTGTACCTGAGTTCCCTGTTTATATACTCTTACCCTTCTTCAAAACATAGATAACGAACACACACACACACACCACGCCCCCGCCCCCACCCCTCCTCTGTTTTGTTCCCTTCCCCGCTGAGCACGCTGCTGCCATGGCAACTGCTGAATCATCCTCCGCCGTCTGCAGTCGACCTCCAATTCCGTTTCCTCATGCAGCACGGCCCTGCATTAGCATATTGATCTCCCCGCTGCACTCCACTACATTAGTTGTTGTGACACTGTGCGGTTGAGATTGATCGCAGGACGCAGCAGTGTGAGACGCAGGCTTTTGGATGGGTAACGTGCCCACGACGGTGAAACACTGTCTGAGCAATGAACAACTCATCAGGGACTACCCATGGCTGACACGCTGGCTGCTGGAGGAGAAGGTGGGCGTTGTTTTCTTGTTTTTTTTCTAATCTGCTGCATGTGCACGGCCACATGACCCTCACATGACAGAGAATAGAGAGAGAGGGAGAGAGAGAGAGAGAGAGAGAGAGAGAGAGAGAGAGAGGGAGAGAGAGAGAGAGATGTTGTGCTCTGCTTATGTAACGCAACCGAAAACGATATTGAATTTATATGTAATACTCCATTTGTAGGATAGATAACTAAGGATTATTATCACTATATTAGAATGATACGCCTATAAATGTGTCTCCATTTATTTGTTAATACCTTCATTTACGGTACAAATACATCAGATGCTTAGGATCAAAATCAAATATTCAGAATGGATTCAAATATATTTCTTTCAACATCAAACATCCCCTGCTGACTTGCCGTTGACCTTCTTTTTGCAGTTTCTTAATGCAATAAAAGAGCAAGCAGACGTTCTGTAATCTGTAACCATGCCTGTGTTTTGAGGTTTTACTACGTTACACCAGGAATTTCATTGTAGAATTGTTGGGTTCACACCAGAAAAATACCCTGATCCTTTGTGGTTTTGGTGGAGTTACCCTTCCCGTCTCTTCTCTGTGATGCATTTCAATGGCATGACAAGGTTGTGTTTTTGGTTGGGTTTCCTGCTTTGGGGTAGAGTTGTTGATGCTTAAACATAACATGGCCTGGAGCTCACAAAGTCCAAACGATGACTGACTGACTGTTGAATATAAGGTTGAATGCTTTTTCTCTCTTGAAATATCATTTTTCCAGGGTGTTGCAGCAAATCCAGAGTATCCAGAGTTTGTTAAGATTGTTGAGGTCGGGCCTAGAGATGGACTTCAAAATGAGAAGGTAGAAGTAGATAATTACATTTATACTTAAAATCCACTCTTGATCTGAATTATGTGTAATGTACAATGAATAAATACTGTTCAATATGATGTCATACAGTATAAGCAGCTTTACCCGTCCCTTATTTTCAGATTGGAACTTGAATAGACTGGATTGGAATGGCTTTTAAAATGTGCCCATCTTGAGTCGGATCAAATCCAGTAAAAGCTGTTTATTGCTCCACAGGAAATTGTTCCAACGGGGGTTAAAATCCAGCTGATAGACTTGCTCTCAGGCACGGGCCTGTCTGTGATCGAGGCCACCAGCTTTGTCTCTTCAAAGTGGGTACCACAGGTAATAACTCTTTGTACACACCAAAAGAGCGTTGAGTGATTTATGAACTTCTCCAGTTTCTCTACAGAACTACTGAGGAGGAATCCGCTCATGTTTACATCCTCGCTGGACCCACAGATGTTTTTAGAAGGAAACATTTATGCCATCCTTCATTTAGCAGCTATCTCATTCCCTGTCATAAATTGTGCCTCTGCTTACTTGACGGAGCTCAGCAAATGTAGACATGACCCATGTTTTGTTTATCCTGGGACACACAGCATGACATGAAATCCCTTATGGATTGTCTCCTGCCTACCAGGACTTTGTAAACATTGGCGCTGGATGATGTATTCCCAGGACTGTGTTCATTTGAAGTTAAAGGTTTATTTTTCTACATCATGTGTTTTTCCTCTTCATTTAGATGGCTGACCACACCGATGTACTCAGAGGGATTGAGAGAGCTCCTCATGTTCGCTACCCGGTGTTGACTCCTAACATGCAGGGCTTCCAGGACGCTGTGAGCATTAGTCGTGAATTCATGCGTGAAAATAATAATAATCATCGCTGTAATATCATTTACATGTTCATTCTGTTCTGCTGTGCAAGGTTGCAGCTGGAGCTACTGAAGTGGCAGTGTTTGGGTCAGCGTCCGAGACCTTTAGTAAACACAATATCAACTGCTCCATTGATGAAAGCATGCTGAGGTTTGAGGAAGTCATTAACAGTGCCAAAGAGCAAAACGTTCCAGTCCGAGGGTTTGTATTCATTATATTAAATTCTCACTTACAGGGACTGAAAAAACGTGTGAATGACGTTCTTCCACAATTCTGGTTTAACAGTTAACACATTGAGAAAAAAAATGGTGTTGTAATGAAATACATACATTGCTTTATGCAGAGGAACACACACAATTAAGTCATAATGGCTTCATAGCAAAGCTCCCAGATGTGCAGCGAGTTAACCACAGACCCAGATGTGAACCGTAAACAGGGGAATTACAAGATATAATCATTTGTGTCAGTTATGCTAATGAAACTATTGGGAATAAAGTATCAGACAAACAGAGTTCAGACATAGGGTCACTTAATGTATCAGCACGGCCAAGTAGAACAAAGCAAATCGACATGGTTAAGAGGGAAACGCTCTCATCTTGGTATCTGGTTTGAAGGTCTACATCTTATAAGAATGTAGCCACTTCCTACTTTGTTTAAAGGTTTTACAGTTTATAGGACATATATGTAACCGTAATGTAGTTGTGTGTAAATGTAATTGTAGAAGACGGGGCTGTACAATGAAAGCGCAAAATGATTGAAACTAAATCCAGATAAAGTGATCATGAAACTTTGACATGGCTGAGTTGTTCGGCCCACAAAAAACGGATAGAACCAACAAAAAACATTTCTACCATGAAGCAATCATAGCAGCTACAACACACTGGAGCAATCTACCCTGATTAACATCAAGAAGTTTTTGTGGTAAACATTCTACTGTTGAGAAAAGGTGATTTCTAAATTTCAGGCTGACATAAAAACGCTGCTGATTGTTTAATCAGCGATGTGATATGTGCTGTTTACGTCATTCCCAAATTTGAATGAATAGCTACTTGTTGAGTTCTGTGCTGTTAATCTTGGACTTGAACTCTTAGCTCTGATTTCTTTCTGCTTCAGATATGTTTCTTGTGCCCTTGGGTGCCCATATGAGGGACCCATCGACCCAGCAAAGGTTACACAGGTCAGTTAAGCCCCCGGTAAAGGAAAAACTCAAAATGAACACTGGATTTCTTTATTCTGCTCGTTCATCAATACGAACTTGTGAAAAATTCCCTTTCAATGCCAAAACTAAAGTTGAAAATGTCAGATCATTGGTCATTAGCAGTTGGAAGTCATTTTTGGACATTTCTGCTTCATATGCAGGTGGCAAAGAGATTATATGAATTGGGCTGCTATGAGATATCGCTGGGAGATACGATAGGTATTGGTACGCCAGGCTCCATGGCTAAAATGCTGCGCAGCGTGATGAAGGTGGTACCCAGCAACGCTCTAGCAGTCCACTGCCATGATACTTATGGACAAGCACTGGCCAACATCCTCACCGCACTTCAGGTAAGAACTGAGTGTTCCGTCCAGGGTACTCTGATTTACTCCCCCGCTCCAAAGACATGCTGCTGTTTGAGTATAGAGGATGGATGGATGGAATAAAACTCAACTCAACTGCAAATAACAATTAAGAAAAAGCCTGAGTAAGAGCTGACCGCTTACTCTTAAACCAACAGGTTTGTGACATTTCATTTCTAACATGCCACATACGTATAAAACAATGTGTCACTATCCAAATGCCCCCGATGTTCAACGTATAACAGAATCTTCCCCAAGCCCTAATGATCGTGTGTCAGTTTACCACATTATGAATGTGTCCTCTGTTGGAGAAGGCACAAAACAAATGCGTAGCTTACAATGGGCAACACAGAAAACCAGGAACCATCAGTCAACAAGGAAGAGGGGCATTAAGAAACATGATCTAAGCCCTTCAACAAAGCAAGATGATTCACAAACTGCCCACTGAAAAAATCCCAGAATCTTAATGAACATAAGATATTTCCAATGGGCCCTGCCATCAGGATACGTGTGTATTATAATGAAGAAAAGAGCCTTTATGGACCTTTAATAATATATTTCTACAAAGCATAACAACTGTAATTAGCTTGTAAACCCCACATCACTTATCTGAATGTTTTTCTCTACTCGCCCTCTGTGAACGTAAAGCAGAAGGTAATCCAGATATGGCTGTATCAGTTCTTTGAGGCACTTTGTCGTCTCAGAGGAGGAAGCTCATCGGGGGCTGGGTGGGTCAACAGATGTGAGGGGGTCAGCACAAAGGCTCACCTATTCGGTGTCTGTTCGACAAAGCAACCGGCTAGGTAGATAGAACAGCCCCGGGGGGCTCCTAACTCATCTGTCGCTTGCCTGCTGAACGATGACAATGCTTTGCTTAAAGGCCAGTGGAAAATGATCCGTCCGTCTGCTCGCTGCTCAACATGTGACAAATGGTGCTGCAGCTGCTGCAAGTTTATCGGGGTAGACAAACATTAAGTGTAATTTTACAGTAAATACATGAGGTGCTCTCTACAATTACACCGTTTGACTTTTTAGATTGCTGCTGCCACAATCAATGCTGTCACTTTACTTTATTTCTTGTGCAGTATCACACAGTGGTACCACACCTTCCTATGTGTTCATCCAGGATTCAAGTCAAATTTAAGCAACAATTTGAAATATTGCAATAAGAAAATGCAAACTAGACATCATTTCCATCATTTCCAATCTTTGAGTACAAAACATGGTCCTGTCAAACATGTAAGAGTTGGTCTCTGCCCAAGAAACATCAAATTATGTCAACGGACTCGAAATGTCTTTTTAACTTCACCGCAACAAGAGTTTCTTTTCTGTGGCGTGAAACTGCTTCAAAAATGTTCTTTAATTCCTTGAAATAGTACACCGTCATCTCATTTTACTCACCGTGGTCCTTAGTTCCTGCTAAACTCACGCTTTCCACTGATGCCTGCTTCCATTTTCACATTGCAGCGACATCATAAATACAAACAGCTGCGATGTCGCATGGCACCACTCTACTTTTAATACCTCTGGATTGAATGCATTTGATTGTTATCAGGCAAAAATCCATCCAGCGTTAGTGAGCGTACAAACATGTTGCACATTTTTTAATATTGTGTTTTAATTTCATCAAGCATTCCGAATCAGGCCTGTATGTCAAAACTTGGTTTGATGGAAAACGTAGCTTATTGGATACTTTTCATATAACCACCAGGATACACAATACTCCATCTGTGTGTTCATACAGAAAAGCTTAATAGGGACGATGTGCAAAGTAGCAAAAACTTCATTCTGGGAGCCGGAGTAACAAAAATACAGCGAGAACCTTGTGAAATGTATTCACTCATCGATTCCTTGCAGCTGCCCTTTTAACCACAGAATATAATATCAACTGGGAATATTTATCCCACAATGTGGTAAACCCTAAATAAGATGGAAATGAATTTTTTTTTTTTATCATAGCTTTTCATTATTACGGTGTGCCAGTCCACACCACCAACTGGGAGAGAAATGAATTCCCCCTGTGCTGTCAGCCCTGAGTCACCTCTTTTGTTCATGATAAAGACATTCCTCTGTCTTTGTACTTGTTTCAGGAGGTCTGGGGGGCTTTGTTACTAACCTTCGCCTGGCAGGTCACACAATGACAACGTATGTACTTAGATTTCACAGGCTTGGCAAGGAAAATTATTTATTTCTTTGCTGTAATGTATGGCTGCAGTGTGGTCTGTGTGTGCTTATTGTCTCACTCTATTACCTGTAATTAGTTTCTTTTCTGATCATCAATGAGATGCTTTTTACAGTTGAACAGGTTGTTAATGTTTAGGGCTCAGCTGGGTCGAAACCTTTTTGTATTTATGTTGCAAAAAATGCGGTTTGGCGTTTAATTTGTTGTACATGGAGGAATAACAGGAATAAATGTTTTGATAAACACACACATAGAAAGCTTTTCTTTTCAGTCTGTATTAAACTGAATGCATTTTACAGTTGGTGACATCTTTTCAAAAACATGTCACCTAGTTACTGTTGCGCTTTAAGGTGGAAAATATGATGCAACTATTGGCACTTTGTGTTTAGAACAGTTTGTATTTAGTTTTTAGTATTTATGTCCTATTTATGAGCACAGTTTCAACACTATTCTACTCACAGTTGCCATAAAGACATGAAATGAATATGGGCAATTAATATGGGTGGTAAAATATATACGACAGAATTGTAGTAAAAATGAAAAATTCACGTAATTTCTTCATTTTGGTTTTGTCTCCTGGTTGTCCACAGTGTCTCTCGAAGGATTGAGCTTTATGGCAATGTTGATATGTTGATGTTTAGTGCCTCCAAGGTGATACACGTGTGTCAGCAGTCACGGGATCTTTCAGCTTCCTAGTTTATGTAGTCGAGGGTTAAGCATCGCTGCTTCATATCCTTCAGTGAATCATAATCTTTCTTTTTCCTTCTCTTTGACGCAGTTCTAAAACCAAAATGGGACCGTGTCCGTCTTCACACTCTTCTGCTTAGAGTGTATAATGTCAATAACCTTAACCTGAATCATGCAAGTTTGAAAATACACAGTGTCTTTATCCAGGAATGTATTGTTTTTATAGAACCGTAGCTCAGTGAATACGTCTTTTTTCAACACCAATTCCACATCTGGTTTCTGGGCAGTGTGAACCTAACTGAGCACTGGCAAGGAGGATCTGCTGACCACCAATTCCTGCACGATTAGTGTCCACAGGAGCAGGACATGCTGCTTAAAGGGTCTGTTTTGTTCCCCTACGAAACAGTATGCTGAGGACCCCTGGCCTTACACGCTAAGCAGAAGAAAGTGAGAGGATTGGCATGACAGATTACAACTCAGTGTTTGTATAACAAAAAAAAAACTGCCTTGTAGAATATCCTGCTCTGGCTCTAACCAAGGTCTGGAAATCTCGTGCGCTGCACACACCGGAGTAGATCCCCTCCTTCTGCCCCACCTCCTGCTCTTCACTTGCCAACACAAACAGCAATTACAGCCGGCTCAGACGGCCCTTAAAAGAAGTAGGTTCTTGTCTGAAGGGAAAGCCGCCAATTAGTAGCAATGTTCAAAAAAGTAACAGTGATTCTTTTAATTTTTGGTTGCCCCGTTCAAGCCGGTGTGGTAAAGTCCTTCATGACCCGACACCATTGAGAGGATCAGCTTGTTAATTTTGTCTCACTGCAGGATCCCCCTGACATCTGGTTCTGCCACGGAAGCTGGAAAACATGTTTAATATTCTCATGACAATCCCAAGGACATGTGGAAAAAAAACATCCTGAGACCTTAGTGATTCTGGAAGCTGAAGGTCTGGCTTCATCATTTTTGGTGTGAAAAAAAAGTACAAGTAGAATACACTCATGATTATATAACTATATGTCAAGTACATGTCAGTAAACCTTACGGCCTTTGTTAATATTATTGGTCATATTAACCAAAACAAAAGACACATTCTTCACATCAGTTTTTCTATGTCCTCATTTATCACAAAAGTAGTAAAATGTTGCGTATGATTTCACGATTATTCCAGCATTCACATCAAAAACAAAAACTGCTAATTAAGCAGCATGTTTGTGTGTTTGCCACTCAGAAAGACAGACAGACATAAACAGTATTTCCCCACCCACAAACAACTCATTGTGATTGTAAGTAAGCTCTTGTTGCCGATAACAAGCAGAGGAGAGCGACACACTTGCTGCAACACGAATCAGTTAATCAGTGAAATAAATGATGATTAGTGTGCAGTGATGTTAAAATCTCTGTTTTGTTGGCACGGCAGTAAGAAGACACTGTTCAGCGAAAGAACTTTTTTTTTGCGATGTGGCAGGAAAAGGAATCCACCTTCACGGTTAAGGACAGAGTAGTGCTGTAAAAACACGAATAACCAGCAGAATCAGAAACATATGAAATGTTCTGTTCAGCATTTATAATGTTCCTCTCATATGAACAAGGCCATGATTATGCGGTACCAGTGGTTTAAACTGACAAAGAGGATGACTAAGCCATACTGTTGGACATTCTGTGCCCACTCAATCCTCAAGATGTAAACCCACAGTTCTAAACAGCTGTAAAACATGACCGCGCAACCCTGGCAAGGAGCTCTGTGCCAGGCGGAACAATCACACAGAACAAGGATCGTTGTTCCTGGATGTGAAGCGTGTTTGGAGGTGCTAAATGTCTCTCTTGTCTGGCGTCCTTGCAGATGGGGATCAGTGTGGTGGATTCTGCTGTGGCGGGCCTGGGAGGTTGCCCATATGCTCGGGGTTCATCTGGCAATGTTTCAACGGAGGATGTTCTCTATATGCTCGCCGGGATGGGTATTGAAACAGTGAGTATTTCTTCACAGTTCACATATGGACTATTTTAGCATTGTATCACCTCAAATTAATCACACACAGATTCTCCTGCAAACATTGTGCGCTATAAATATGTGTTTTGTTTCACTGGTTGTGCAGAGTTGTCATGAGCCCACAGTGCACTGTGTTCTGTCTCAGCCACAATGTATTTAACAATCCCTACCCCTGCTGGCAGAACATTGTCACTACACTATAACTTCCCAACAGGAGCTTGTCTGTGATACTCACTTATCTGAAGATTTATTATATATTTTCTATATTTGTTTTACAGGGAGTGGACCTTGCCAAAGTGATAGAAGCTGGGGAGTTCATCTGCAATGCTTTATCCCGTAAGACAAACTCCAAGGTGGCACAGGCAAGACAAGCAAAACACTGTGATTAGTGTTGTTAAAGTTATATCAGCGTATTTAACTCGTTCCCTCGAATGTGCTTCCTCTGCTTTTGCATATTGATCTGTCGCCTATGTTATGTTTCAAGAGCATATCTCAGAAAATATCATTGTCGAATAGGACTTGTGATTTTCTGCCTTGAAGTATTTTTGTTCAGCACTGTTGTAATTATAAAGGAGCGTGGATAAGCTGGAATAAAATAGCTAATTGCAGATCACTGTGAAGATGAGATTTCATATTAAATAAAATCCTATCATCTTGCACTTACTGCTGAACTCTGGATAGATTCTGGGTTTTCGACTCAGAGGCTCCTGGCATTTTATGTGTGATGAAAGAAATGCTGTGCTCTGATGAAAAAAGTGATACATTTGGGATTACTGTGAAGAGGCCTTGAAATAAAATATGCTGACGGATAAAATAGTTATATATTTTCCGTTATATAGTTTATTTCAGTTGTTAATAGTGAAGAAACAATGCAAATGCTCCTTTGCGCTTATTGATATGCATATTTCTTGCTCTTTGCACTTTACTTCCCCAACAACCTCCTTTGCCTTCTTTTCTCTGTTAAACCTGCTATAAAAATGGATAATAAAATGAAAATAAAACAGTATTTTGGTGAGTTTCGCCAACAATTATTGAATATCTGCCTCTTGATTTATTCCCGCCAAACCTTTACATAGCTACCGTTTTGTTGGGTTGTTTGGTTTGTTTTAAAATGGATTAAAACTGAATGTTTTTCTCAGTTCTGCTCCACCAGAATCCACCAGAAGAAAACGTCATTGTCTTTCTATCCAGTTAGCTGAAAAGAAAGAAGCAAAGTAGTTGCAATTATGTCCCAAATCAATCCGTAATGCCAGACTGAAACTCTAACAGAAAACAAATTGTACAAGTGTATCGCATGTGATGTATTATTGTTAATAATGTTATTATTCTCTGTTTTTCAGTCACATATGCGGATCTGTAATAGAAGCTATGCATCCATTTCAGTCACACATGCTCAGCAATGTATTTTATGGAAACTTTTGCCACTCTGCATGCCCTCACATCACTACACAAATGGTGTTTGTGCAGATCTGCTTGTAGATAAAGGAAATCCAGATGGCAGCAATTCAATAGAAAATGATTTTGCTGGCAAATATTCAGTATGGAGATCAGATATGATGGATAAAGGGTTTAGAGCTGATTTATATTGTTATATTAATATGTGTGTGCTGTTTGAAACAATATTCAGAGTCAAGATGTTTGCTACAAGCACAAGTTGAAGTTTCCCCATATCAGAGTTTAATGTGTCCCTGTTCAGACCCACAATCTGCATATGTTCTTCCTCTTGTTGTACTCGCAGATATGTCATCTTCACGATTCATGTTGTATGTGCTGAAGCTGCTTTGCTGAAAGGTAGAGCAGAATAGAAGTGTTCTTTCTTGAAATCTGGATTAGCGGTGTTTCAGGTCTCTTGACAGCCTTGAGGTGAAAATCTGTGTCTTCTTCTTCTCTGTGATGTGTTTGTGAGTAACAACTTTCAGATCAAATGTAACCAGACCAGCATATTGATAGATTGTGGAATTCTCTATGGGAGAGATAAAGTACATCTGCTTTTGATGGGTAGCATGTGTAAGGAATGACTGAAGTACTGAAGTAAGAAACACAACAAGGGGGATTTAATAACTACGACAAAAGTACTACAAGACTTTATAGATTAAGAAGTGGACAATTTATCAGGACATAAGGAAGTAGACTAAAAACAGCAGGTCAGCTGAAAAAATACATAGAATTACACAGACACACAACTGGAAAGCAGTGTGACATCTGCAAACTAGGGGAAATATAAGTGGAAAGATATATCCAGTGTTAACTCACATTAATTAAAGATGAAAGCTTACAAAAAGCAAATCACTCACACACTCAAATTCAGCATGAGGTTGGACAAAATCCGTTGTAGAATTGAACAGCTAATTTGCAGATTTAGTGAGAGGGAGCCTCTTTTTGTTTCACAACCTGAGTGCCTTTTTGTCTTGCTCAGACTGTGGAACATAAACCGCGATGCCAAACAGGCCTATTTAAACAAAATTAACCATGTTTTACCAGCTTCAAATGTCATATGAAGCTGCCAGAGGAATCATTTTAAATCCATCTGCATATTTACATCCAGAATATACTGAAACTGTTGCCTGTAGTGCAATTAAGGCCGAAGTAGCTATGTTAACTATGTCTACTTCCTGCTACTGTTACTCCTTTCAACATTTTCAGCTATGCATGCCACACTCACATCATTTTGGTTCCAAGGCCATCACACATTTTCCAGGCAAAGACGTTTTTGAACACAACAAAGGCGCCATTAGAGAGATGAGCCCTTTTCATACAGTAAATGGTTCTCAAGAGCACAAGACTCTTCTGTGATAGATTTTGGGTAAAGTAAATCCATGGAGGACAAGCTACATCTTTTCTTATACTATAGTATAAGGAGTCAGAGGAATGAGACTTGATGCCTCCAATCACAAAGACATAAAGCTTTTCCTTGTCCTTATGCGTTACTTGTGTGAACATCTGCCTGGTGAAACATCTGAATTGAAAATAAATTATTTTTTAAATTGTGGAATGGGATCTGCCGCCTTTTATAAGAAACTACTGAAGGACAAATGGAAAGCACAACTGCCAAGGAGCCCAAGACAAAGTCATTGTAAGTCAGGCTTATTTTTTTGTAGACCTACTTAATGATAGCAGATATTGAAAACTGTAATTATGATCTGCTGGTTACAACGTTAGGCTTGCTTTGGCTGTGTGACTCTTTCCTGTGTCTAGCTGCCTCAGATTTGGCCTTGCATGTTAAGCCACATACAGCAAGTGTGGTCCATTATTTCCGCCTGTGGATCTTCCCCAGTCTGACAGCAACATTGTGCCAAATTATTATATTATCATTTAATCATCTATTGTATTTTAAAGACGCCCAAAACATGTTTCAGCTTCTCCTTGAAAGCTCAGAGATCACAATTTGGAATCGCTGACTACCACCTGTAAATGGTGCGATTACCTCATGTCCCCTGCTGAATAAGGTGTTGCCTAAGATCCTTAGCCAACCAGCACCAGCACTTTACTTCTGGCCAAAGGAAAGATTGACTACTACACAATGGAATGTATCTATAACGCTGATGCCAAACTATCGCAGGATGTAAAGAACCTAACGGATAAAATTATACATTCCACTTTGGCTGCTCTGCAGAGAGAAAAGTGGAGAGGAAGGAAGGAAGGAGTGGAGGGAGAGGAGAATATGTTCAAGAGGTCACAGGGGTCAAAGAACAGTTGTCATGCTTTCTGAGTTTGAATATCTTTGGAGGCTTATGCAGAATGGCTTACTGAGGTAATCAGCAGTCATGAAAGTGAATAAGTCCTCTATGGAGTTGAGGATTAAACTCACAGAATGAGGAATCTGACTTTATCACAACAGATGGAAACCATCAATGTTATAGATGAAGTTATACATTTCTCAAGTACGCCACCTTTCCCATGCAAGGTTTACAGACCAGGATGACTCATCAAACATTAAAAACACAATCCTGAATCATGACCCTTCAGCTGTGTGCCTGTGAATACGGCACAGCTCGCTCTGAATTTTGACAACTTCCTAAACTTCATGTTATTGTAACTTTGCCGTAGCAGCAAGCCAAGCTCAGATGCTCGATCTGTGGGATGGAAACGACTTTACTTTCACCTTTACTGTGAAATGTTGAGTTTGAAAGTCAAACAGTACGTTGTTATGATTATTATGATTATTATATCACCAATATTAGTGGTAGTATTAGAAGTTGTTGTAGTAGTAGTAGTAGTAGTTGTAGTAGTAGTAGAAGTAGTGATAGAATTTGTTAATTTGTTGTTTAATGTGTTTGGGTTCCACAAACACATGACAAACACATGACAAGAAACATTCATCAGTCTGGTGTCACAGTGGATTACAGAAGACTTTCACTTTACAGTCATTTACAAGACATGGACAATTATTAAATAAAACATCAATATGAAGGAGTTGCAGTGTATTTGTCTGTGCATTGTTATCAGTACTGGGAACAACCTGCTTTTCTTTTTGGCATCATCAAGTGTCAAAACCACCTCATAAATCAAATGGAAATGGTAGAAGAAGAAGAAGAATACAAATAATTGCGTACCAAACATCATATAGTATCAACAAAATGGCTCTTCTGAGGGGGATGAGCTTTTCTTTTATTCCTTTTCTTCAGCACCCTATAAAATGAGCAGATTGGTGTAAACTCAAATTTATTCACATTTATTATCACAAAATATCCCATTGACTTTGTATTCTGAATTGAGTCAAGATTGATGAACTTACCATACTCTACCTAACACAGCAATGAGCAGTAATAGAACAACTCCAGCAAGTAGCACATACGCAAAAGCATGTAGTAGATAATCTGAAATGACAAAAGAGTTATTATGTTATGCCGTTAAGAAGCCATGTTTGCTTTACGAAAAAATGGATTAGGCATATTGAATAGTAGTGATGTCTCATCATCAATGTAACAACCATCATCATCATCCACATCAACATCATCATCATCATCATCATCATCAATATGAAAACCTTACCTGTTACCCATCTGTCAGGCTGCTCTGATTCGTGACCTTTAGGAGGCTCGTGGGGATCTTCACTTTGTTTCCTAGGTATCACTGAAATAAACATAAAAACTTCAAAGATATCATCTGTAATCCAAATGAAAACAAAACAATAACATCACACAATTGCACACCTACCAAATAAATAGGAATAAGCAATCAAAGTCCGTCTGTCTCATACTGGTTCTTTTATAGCTAAGAAAATTCAAATTCTGATCAACCGACACTCATCATCATTAAGAGAAACTTATTATAATTATCACTTTAATCACTTTCATTAACATGTATATAGTTCCAGTGCATGAATGAATAACGTGATAATTTGCAAATCAAAATCCCACTCACTGAAGTGTGAGCGATTATGAAGTATATCTTGCAGTATGCTGCACTTCACCAGATCATCACTGTGTAATCCTTTGCAAGTACAGGGATACATAAGAGCTGTGCCAAAAGTGGCCACAAAGGCCATTTTACACTCAGGATCCACCCCAAGAATGAGAGCCGGATCCATCTGGCTGATGCAATCAAAACTTCCAAGGTCACCGCCGCTGCATTGTGCATCTGCAGCTATCCAACATTTGGATTGAAAGGATTTAAGCAGATTCCTGTCGAGTCAAACACATTAGTAGTTCAATACAGCAGAAGTTTCCTTTGTTTTACATGTAGGTGATGCACACAATACAGAGACCATCTTTAAAATAATGTATTGGAACATCTGGTAGAACAATCTTATTATTATTACTATCCTTACTTCAAGACATAGACCTACATACTATAGAGAAAGAGCAGCTCCATACCTGCAGTCCCAGTCCTTAACACACTGGTTAACAGCATCCAGGCAGATCCAGTCCTTATTTTCACACGTCCCACTGTGCAGAATATTTTTCATATACAAGCAGTCCTGATGAGAAGCATCACACTCACACATGACAAGCATCTCTGCCATATTGAACGGCACGCTGGTGTAGAACTGCCGAGTCACTTGTTGACACAGAGTATTGTTACAATAGTCCGCTGTACACTCCTTAAGAACAGGGGCCAGATACTTATTGCACGTCACATCTTGGAGACAGACTCCCATTTGGTTTAAGCAGGATCCATCACCGTCAAGTGCTAAGTTAAAAGAGAAATTCACATATCAGTTAAACCACAATAAAACACAATGTAAGGATAACACAATAATAGATTACCATGATGAGGTAGACCACTCGATTGCCGGTTCACTGTGCTCCTCTTCTGATGAGCTACAAATAATAGAAGTATGATTAGCAGCTTCCAACAAATGGCGGTTACAGCAAATCTCTTCTTCATGACGCACAATAGGCTTTGTTCATATTCACCAGATCCTTTAGTAAACATTTAACCAATTAATGCTTATCACAAAGAATACTGAGAATACTGCACCTGGCTTTTGTTGGCATTGTGCGGCCAGCCCGTGTATAGAGTCACAAAACTCCCCCTCCCAGGCACACACACACCCTCGCAGTGAAGGAAATCGTCCCATTACATTGTGGATGGTCAAATTACAGACCTTTGAGCCTTTTATTTGGCACCTTTCATCTAAAATAACACACGCACGACAGGGAGACAGAAAAACAGGATTTACTGTAAGTGTCTGCAGCAGGTGTATGTGAACCTGCTGCTATAATTATGTCAACACAATATAAGAATGGACATCTAACGCCATGCCAATAAGTGTACATTTTGGCATAAATCTGTCATTTAATACTTTTTATTTGATTGTATACAAAGCTTCAGGCTATTGCTTCAGTTATTATATGTACAAGGTGCAATTCAACTTCATTGCTCATGTCCTTTTGGGGGGAATTTAAACATAATACTACGAGGCAACTGATACAGACACTGTGTTCCAATCCCCTGCAGCAAAGGTTATAAAGTATAGTATGGAATAAGTTAGTCATTTTTACCAGTAACGTCACACATGCCGTTGTAAAATGCCTCTTCACTCTTGCATAAATGTGACATGCAGGTATTCACATCATCCAAACAGTCAGTAGGGCTCGATGAAAGTCTGATGCTGGATATCTGACAGACAATGATTCCTAGAAGACAAAAATGAATGAATGTTATGAAAATGAATAGTAGATATGAATGAATAATAGATAGATAGATAGATAGATAGATAGATAGATAGATAGATAGATAGATAGATAGATAGATAGATAGATAGATAGATAGATAGATGGATAGATGGACAGACTCACCAAGCATGACCGCAGCATCCAAATGTTTGAGTTGCATGATAGCTGTGACCCAAGTGCTGAAGGTGTCCGCTTTGATGTCAGCACTTAAATAGGGATACACCCCCCCTCATGGTCAACAGGATGTAACACATGGAGGCTGCATTTCCAAACAGCAAAATGCAGTTTTGATTCATGTACATTGGTATTTGTTGTTATTGACACATTGCTTATTGAGTTTGAACATTTTTGATATGTTTCCTGATTAATCTATGACAGCGCTCGGAGGTCTGAATACCTGCAGGCTGCTTGTCTGTCAGTTTTTCAGGTGAGTATTACAACATTAACTGACTCAGAAATTGTTTCGATTGCAAAGATTATGAAATGAAATCAGAAGTATCACCATGATGTGTGTGTTGTGCAACCCACACAGTACACAGAAGTTAATTTATGTATGTATGTGTCGCTGTAACTTCTTATGATTTCCATGTTTCAAACTCATTCAAGTTACGCTGAACTACTTGCAGAGGTCATGGCGTAGAATGCCGAGAATGTTTGCCGTGTTTTTTATTCGCACAAACAATCCCAATGTGAACCAATATTACAAACCCAAGTAAAAGCTAAATCAACTTTATACTTGAACAGTAGATGTGGTATTGCCTGTGGCTTTTCATTTCCCCCCAGAGTTGTTTTCACAGCCACAGTGTTCTCCCAGGGCCTCTGTCTCTCCACCCAACAAGCTCCAACAAACAATGCTTTAGTTTTGTTTTATTTCTTTAACACAAACTTTGCAAGCTCTGGATGCAATTTCCATAAAATGCCATGTGGGAAATAAAAACTAATTCTTACAAATTGTCTAATATGTTTGCACAGATCCAGACAATAATAAGATATCATATTTGCGTGTGTGAGAGAGAGGGATGTAGAGAGAGTTTTCTTACAATTTATGCTTTTTATTCCAAGACTAAAATTGGGTTTATGTAGTCGCTATTTCCCACATGCAGCTGTATTGTTCATGTGGTGATGTGGTGAATTTAAACTGGTTGATTCAAGTTTCTGTCACTTAACTGACATTATACTTAACATTATTTAGGATTTAAGATTTAAGATTTAAGATAAGATTTACGATACTTTATTAATCGTCATTTTGCAAGCAATTCACAGCAAATTGCACACAATTGAAATTTATCTTGCACCCCCTCATATCACACACACACAAACATTACAGAGGGGGTGCAGGGCAGCCATTATACGGTACCCATGGAGCAGTTGGGGGTTTGGTGCCTTGCTCAGGGGCACCTTGGCAGTGCCCCGGAGGCAAACTGGCAACTCACCAGCTACCAGTCCACTTACTTGGTCCATATGGGACTCGAACCAGCGACCCTCGGGTTCCCAAGCTGAATCCATATGGACTGATACCTGTGTGTATTAAATGAAATCTTGCAGGATCTTCCTTCAGTAGATGTTGTTGTCATTGTTTTTTAGATAAAGCCCATCTGCTACTAATTTCTACCAAACTTCTTCATGAGCATTCAGCATGATTAGTATCAGATATAATCAATATGAGCATTTCATAGCAAACAAAACAATGACAACAAAAAACATCTACTGAAGGAAGATCCTGCAAGGTTTCATAGAATAGACACGGGTATAATGTTGCTGGACTTTAATGATTTAACAGTTTTAGGTAGTGTTTTGTGGTCATTTGTCTACTTTTGGGACAACAAAAGAAAATGAGGAAGAAGTGATTTCTGATACTGTTACTTTTAATTGTGCACTGTCCCTGTAAAGATAAACAACAGCATCGAGTTGGTGCACAAATACTTTATGCTTGATGCACTAATGGATGACTGATGACGTTAATGATGCAGCACTGTTGCAAGAAACAAAGACAATAGATTTGTTGTAATTCGCACAGAGTCCATGTTGACATAACATATTCATACTGGTGTTAAAAAATTCTAAAATAAAAGGTAGCAGTGAGAGCAGCTGTGTGTGTGTGTGTGTGTGTGTGTGTGTGTGTGTGTGTGTGTGTGTGTGTGTATGTGTGTGTGTGTGTGTGTGCATAACCACAGTTACATTTACATATTTAAATAAACTACATCTTAATAATCGATTGTATGCTATTTACAAAGCTTTGATCATCCTGGGTAAAAATGAGCAGTTGTGTTTTTCTGTGATACTCCACATACAACATGTACAACAGCACTTATTCAGTAGACAAATTATTTACAGTAAAAAGAGTTACAGTGCAAAAACATTGTGTCTAATGAGTAACTTCTTTTATGCTTTTACCCTAAATCCTCTGTCATATAAACAAAAGTGTCAATGTCAAAAATCACGTTTCATAAAATGTAGAGCTACAAATTGATCATCTTTGTTGTGTTTGTGTTCAGGATCCGTCCCGTATATCTTACAAAGATTATTTAGTGTGTTGACGAAATGTCAGGGAGAGACTGGATGCATTTGCTGTAATGTTTCTAGTTAGGCTTACAATACAATATTAGCATTCCACTCGTTTGAAATCGATTAATGTAACAAATCAGCTCAAGGTTTTGTGGAATAAAGATGTATTTTGTTAAATAAGGTTTTTTCACGACGTATATGTCTGATGCACGTTGCAGTGCTGTAAGAAACACAAACAATACTTCAACCCTTTCAAATACTGCAAACAAGAAGCCTTAAGGAAAACATGTTTTGTACTTGTACTTATATAAACTGTATGTATATATATATATATATATATATATATATATATATATATATATATACATATATATATATATATATATATATAATGTTCTGTACTTATATAACGCTTTTCTCCAAAGCACTTATCTATGTCCTCACAATCCCCCATTCATACACTGATGACAGAGGGAAACCATGCAAGGAGCCAACCTACACATCAGGACAACGCTTCATCAGAGGAGCCCGGGTTCGAACCAAGGACCCTTCGATAATTGTCGTCCTCTATCACCGCCTGAAAACAACTTTCTTGACTAATAAAAAAATGACCCTCGAACAGCTCAGAAATGTCACAATGTTACATTTCACTTCACTGTTAAATGATTATTACTTATCCATCTTCTGTATGAATAATGTGCAAAATCTCTATCATAAGAATAAAAGCAAAAATAAACATGAAATCAATCAAGAAACGGAGTCAATCTATTAACCCCTTCAATCAAATATGTATCTTATATAACCAAAATGCTAAATTTACCACAGAATAGTGTCCGTGTGTAATTAAAATGAACTAATGTTACACCAAACAATACATATAACAGAGTATTCTGTTGCAGACTTTGAGAAAAGAATGGTCGATCTTATATCTTATCTGTACTAAACTATCTGATCTGATATACGCGATACATTGTCCATGGTAGTGGGTCCTTGTGTTGACAGGGACTTGCGGCTGTCTGTGCTCGCTCTGGTCCTTATCCTCTTTGTTCGGTTTTGGCCTCGACTGAAGCAATGACAGGAAAACGCCGCTTTGAACTCCTCGCGGAACTTCCCTGAGAACGGCAAAGACATTTTTTTCATGAATTCCATTTCAGAGACCATTTCGTTTGAACCTTTTGTATGCTGAGCTTCAAAAACGAGTTTTATGCAAAGAGATAATATTTATTCATTGTGAATGAACTATATTAACGAACAAACAAGCTCTATATTACAGTGTCATTGATAACTAGAAATGTACATTATCAAATGAGGTGATTTGTATTGTTGCCAGACTGTCCAGCAGAGGGGGTAATGAAGTCACATTTCTGGTCTGCAGAGGAGGCAGGTCACACACTTACCGCTCAGGAAATTGTAGATGATGGGATTCGCTGCACTGTTGGCATATATGAGCCAGTGTGAGAAGGTGAACCAGGCGTACACGGTTTCTCTGTCATTCGTGTTCTTAAAAGTACCCAACACTCTGCAAGACAAGGACGACATTGCATCATTTGAAGATCTACTTCCTGATCATTTATGCTTGTCTTTTTTAATGCCAGTTACTAAAATAAGTAAACATATTCCAGCAAATGAACCCCACATGTTTCACTTCCGATGTTTAAATTTACATTATGTATCATTATATGTCTCTCTTGTATGAATGGGTTTTGATCCTCAGAGCTGCACACCTGCAGTGATTATTACCTTTTCATGATATTCAGCACACTGATGGGCAGATAGCAGAGGGCAAACACAACCAGCACCACCATCAGCATGCGAGCGGTCTTGCGTCGGGCCCGGACCTGTTTGATCTCAGCACAAACAGTGCTGGTCCTGACCCTCACCGACTCTCTGGATCCTGCAGCCGGAGCCGTGCCCTGGATGGACCCCCACTTCCTCTGCAGCACGGATGTGGTCCCTGGAATCTGTGTGGAAAAGCTTGAGGAATGACTATCAGTTCATTTGTATCCTGTAACATGCCGCTGACTGTGCTGATGGTGTGGTGTGAAAAATATGTATAGATCATATAATACACACCTGTTGACACCATAGCTTATGACATATCTGGATGTATGCCAGAACCATGAGACACAAGGGTGCAACGTATGTCATGATGAAGAAACAGCTGTGGTAGACCTTGGGGTAGATCTCAGCTGTTGAAAGAATGGGATGGAATAAGGGAGAAGTTAAAAACTGGATAGAAATGGGAATCTAATTATTATTATTATTATGAATTTCATACAGCGATTGCTACACACTCAAAGAAAATGAGCCTGTAAAGCCGTTCCAGACTTTGTATGAGTTATTGGGCGATTCAAATAAAGTTGACTTGAAAATGACTAATTATGTATCTTTGGTTATCATAATCCATATTAAGTGAAGGCATGATTCATAAACCATTAAAGCAGTATAACTATAGAATCTCGTAGTAGTAGTAATGCTGTCTGTCTATTGTATGTACCTGTGTGTATGTGCTTATTCCACCCTTAAAGGGACATTACAATGAAACATAATCGACTAAAATAGAATTTAAGATGCCGTGAATAAGTGTATCAAATGATATACTTTGGAATCATGTATATATGTTATATATGCAGTGATTATTATGGAGTTACTCTTGAGCAACTTGTAATTTTATACAACTCTTCAAAGCCCTCCCCCCCTAAACTCAGTTAAACTGAAAGGTGATCTTTAGGTTCCCTCTGGGTCTTTCCTCTGGTTTCTCTGGTTTTCAGTGAGATTGAAGTCGGAGCTCTGACTTTGATCTTCCTCTTTTGCCTTTCCTTGGTTAGAATGTGTGTGCTTTGGGTTTTGATCATATTAGAAGGTAAACTCCCTCTTCCTTACATCATCATTTTTATATTTGGCCTAATTCATTATCCCCACCTGCAGAGAATCCGTTATCCTCCATGATGAGTTTCTCTTTGCAAGTATTGTGCATGTGTACACACACACACTTTTCGGCACAGGCTTTTGATATTCTATTCATTTATTTATTCAAATAGCTTTGTCAGAAAGGAGGAGTCTGACCTTTGTCACAGTGAGGAGAGCCTAACTTTACTGTAGTATTTACATCATAAAAGTGTGCAGATTGAATGACTTAAGATATTCCTAATAGCTTGTATTCATTCATCCATTCATAAGGTTAAGGCGTGGTTAAGCCTTTTCTCTTTTTTCTTTGTTCACACTAAGCATACAGCCACAGTTACCACCTTTATTTGAACAGCAGCAAGTCATCCGTCTCCCCACGCTCTTCATCTGCACGATAACTAAAGACGCACATAAGCTGTAGGTCTGACGATGTTCTATACAAGGGATTTAAGAGGATATCCCTATTTGCTTGTGGGACTCACCTCCCCAGTGTTCATCACACACGGTGAACAGAGTGGTCTTGTTGGTTAGCTCTGGCAGCAGACTACTGCACTCCATCACAATAGCCTGAGGAATCATGATGATGCACGACACCACCCAGATGACGACTATACTCTTGCGAGCCCTCTTAGCTGTGCTCTTGAACAATAGAGGGTGGCATATTGCATACCATCGGTCTTGGGCGATGCAACTCAGAGTTAGGACTGATACTGAAACTGAGATTGTCTAGGGGGGGAAAAAGAAAAAATTATTATTGGTTTTATTCAATACTATTCTGTGAAAAGCATCATCACTGTTTAGTTGATCTCTGTATGAAAGCAAACAGATTACATCACATCTGCTTATTAATTCATAGCAGATGTTCGACATTACGGAAGAGGAGAGGTCACATTTTGGATTGTTAAATAATAATGTGTAACCATATGTTAACGAGAGACAATAACTCATTGACTCACTCATTGAGAGAAATAAGTCGTGACCACCAAATGATGATGTCGTGGCCACGCAACAGTAATGGCGCCTGGCACTGTACGGAAGCAGGGATATTAAGTGAACCTGATTTTCTGAGGTTTTCAGATGTTCGTCCTGTCTATTACAGTAATAAATATTAATGTAATAAAAATTTCATGGCCACAATATAATTATTGCCTTCTCAAGCTTTAATAAGGTGTAGCCATAATTTTTTTTTCCAGTTCCATCACGTTATTTTCATGAGCACAGGATGTTCCCTTTCCTCTTCCGTACTAATTTATATGACACCTTCAGCTGGGATTTCATTTTGGCATACGTCTGCATACAACAATAAAGCTATATAGTGACCTCACTCAAAGAAAATAAAATCAGGCATTGTCACGATGTATTGTTTCTAAGAAGATTACATGATTGGGTGTTCTGCACTGGACAAAACACAAATGACACTCTGGGTAGGTCAAGTGCATACTCACTCCAATGAGCTGGTCCAATCAGAGCTGTAGTGGTGAGTTAAAAGGCATCTATCAGGACTGTAAAGTCACTGCAGGGTTATTTTAATCTAATAGGACAACGGGCAGCGACAATCTTCATTGCCCTTTTTTGAAGGACAACAGCAGATTAGAGTCATCACAACCTGAATGAATGAATAATAGTTAGACTTTGGGGAGGGGAGCCTGTGGCAAACCATAGTGTGATTAACGATGTGTGATTTAAATTATGGATCTGTGTAATTGGACCAAGATTTGTCGGGGCATGTTGAGCTGGCAAAATGGATGCAAGAAAAATGTTGGCAATGGTTTTGCTCGTTTTCAGTTTCAGGATGTTGCAGGGGACGCTCTTCAATAACAAAATCGCAATTTCTCAATTACAGCGACTGCATGGCTTGTTTTTATATAATAGTGCCCAGTTGTATAATAAGTCAGCTTGTTTGTTGTCGGTGAGCAAAAAAGCTCCCCTTTGTCCTATTCTGCCTGTGAGAAAATAAATACATTGACAAGTGAGTCAATATTTCATTAAAGACTGGAGCCTTGAAACCCTTACAGTAGCTGTTACTCGTGTAACACGACATTACAAGGCCACATTTCTCACATGCAACTTTCCTAGATAACCATGCAATAATCACTATCCAACATCCAGCACATTCACTTATTGGTGTAAGGTTTCCTATAGACATAGGGATTAAAGTTTTATCTTAGCTTGAAACAGAGTGCTTTAACTACATTTAAATTGGATCAGCAGGTTAAATTAAGTTTTAATTAGATTACTTTATAGCCATGCTGCTGCACAATTCAGCATGCCTCTCAACATAACAACAGAAGCCAGCATTACCATGTGGTCTTTGTGCGTTTTTATGTGTATTTTTGTGATTCCCAAAGTCTATTGATGTAGAAACTGTAGAGTCACTTTGTGTTGCAGCATCAAAATCTTCATGAAATCAATATTTATCCAGATTACCCAAAACCATGTCAGCGTTTAGGCCATTAATTCCATACCATATTGCAAACTGATAGCAAAGTCATTACTTTTCCCTGGGATGAGCTGCTGCAGGCTCAATACAGGCACTAAAAAATCCACGTTGCATGCAACACTGCAAGAATTCTCAAGCGGAAATGAATTCAACAGTGGTGCATAACAATGTGGGTAGAAGCCAACAAGGAAATAACTCTGGCAATGAAGACTGAGATTGAGTGTGAGCATGAAGGACTTGTGCCAGGTACTGCTGTGAACAGGGATGATGAGCTATGGCAGATGTCAAATGCCAAATGAATTATGTATCATTAATGAATTATTTGTCAGGACAAACGATTCATTAGGGTGCAAGAGTCCACATCCTGATTTGTCACAGCAACATGCTGTTTGAAATAAAAATATCTCGCCCCCATCTTCATGATTATGCAGCCATACACTGTAGATGCCAAAGGATGCTTCAAACATCGTTTCATCATTCATAAATATACTTTTAAACACAGCAATTTGATGCCATTTGATGTTTGATTTGATGCACAATTTTCCGATATGAGTGTTTGCTTCGAGATCACAATCTCAGTATTGATGCGTGTGGTGACGTGGCCCACAGAAAGATATCAAACAGGATGACTTTCTTTTGACAGACAATCTTTTGACATACAGAGGGGAGGATGTTGTGATATCACTTTAAAATGGAAAAAGCAAAAGACTCGCCCAAAGCATCAGACATCACCATGGGATTCCATCAAAGGTCTCACACAGTCCACGTCTCAGGGAAAGTGAGAAGAGTATTTTTACACTCTTGAATGAAGCGTAGATGATAAAAACGCTCACACCTTGATCTGTGCTCATAAACCTTTGAAGGGGAAAGATTTGAACTTGTTGTTATATATACAGCTGCTTACCTGCAGATAAGGCACAATTTTGCAAAGAGTATTTCCAAAGAACCACGTTTCTGTGATGTCCACAACCAGACTTGCCGGTAGGCAGGTGAGGGTGACCAGGACATCAGCTAAAGAGAGATTCACTATGAAGTAGTTGGTCACCGTACGCATGTGACGATTTTTCCACACTGCAAAACAAACTGAACATAAATACACAATCAAAAGCAATCCAAAGGAAATTTCACTGATACACATAGGAATGAGTTTGAGTAGGAATTCAGATACATTCATGTCTCCTGGCTGCCCAATCTTCCACTTCATGAAAAGCATTAAGCATTCAATTTTACATATATGCATTCAAACAAACATCTATTGTTGGCAAAAAGGGATAACTCAAAGGTTAGTGTGATATTATTGTATGTTTGGAGACTGATATGTCACTGTTATGTTGATCATACACATGTTCAATATATTATCAACAATGCAGCACTTCAAGCTATTCATCACAAATATTCACCATGCAAATATGCAACTTGCACATAACACGTGTCCCTTCGACAAACTGGATGAGTTTGGTGTTGAATCATATGTATTTGACTATGGCGAAACCTATAAAGGTTATATAGGAACTTCTGTCTCTATGATTTTTGAGGATGATTAGATAAAAATAAGATCATTAGACAAAATGTTGCGCAAGACCAAAAGGGTAGCATCTCTGCATCTGCACCTCCCATTGGATTCTGAAGTGTATCCACACTTGTTGTCAACTCTCTGCAATAGGTGGCAGCATTGTCCAGAAGACCTGTCACTGATCACCATTCTTTGTCAGCAGGACTCTGATCTTCTGTTGAATGACGCCATATGCAGCCTGTCAGGTAAGCAGCACACTTGACACTTGACAACAGGGCCACTTGAGTCGTTGGAATAGTGCGGTCTTTTCTCCCGAGCAGACATCTCCAGCCTTGCATCATTGGCTGCAGCTGTATTCTACCTGTCATACATGATGATCACAAACCTCTCTAGGATCCTGTGCCTCCACTTTCAGAGATAAGGTAGAGGATAGAGGGAGGTAGAGGAGGCATTTGTGCAATCAAACGTTCCAAATGTGTCTTCTGCATGATCGTAAATGAATGATTTGGTACCAAGATATTTAAAACTGCCGCAGTTGTGGAGGTAGATCAGTTAAGTATGTGGTTGATTGTTTTTTATTATTCCACTTTACTATAATGCATATGTTTAAAAATGTCAGTACAAATAGAATCAATACTGGGCAATATAACATTATACATCTTTCAAAGGGTGTCCTTCAAAATGTGTAATTATAGGCTTACCAAAACTGACTGAAATTTATTTTGGAGGGTGGATTGATTAACCTTCAGTAATTGCGATTGTGTATCTCAATATATAATTGGTAATAGGGTCAACATTTTCCCACAATTAAACAGATGTGTTTAATTAACAGTAATTCAGTTAAATGGATGATATTGTAAATATAAATGTCCCCTGTGAGATAAATATATGGACACAACATCCCACGCTGTATCTAAACATTGAAAGTGATCATGAAGCAACATATTGTCCTTGTCTCATAAACATTACATAAATGTTGCATGAATTATGTGGGCAACAAGTGGGCATGATAACAGTATGAGTCATGATGGGATCACGACAATGAACCTTGGTGGCAACCGAGAATACAGTGCGCACTGTGTGACTGCTTATTGTGTTTGGACTCACAGATGAACTAAGCAGATAGGCAGTAAGGGGTAAAACATTCAGAACTTGGTTGAAAACATGTTTACTGTCTTAAGAGGACAGCAGGTAGACTAATCCAGAGGTCTACAGCAGGCAAACAGTGGGGAAGAGGCAGGCAATCAGGCAAAACCGGGCTGAAACTGCAGGTGGCTACTGAGAAGGTCTGGCAAAGGTTAAGGGGGGACTGGCTCATATAAACACCCGGGATGAAGGGGGAATTGGGAGCAGGTGTGTCTCAAAAGTGGGTTACAGTAATGGGTAAAGCTCATCAATCCAAAGAGACGTGCATCTCAAATGAGAACGAGGCAGTGTCGAAATCTGTGTATCAATGTGCAAAATGATTCCAATCAGCAGCTCAACACACAGGAGTTTTCCACAGAGGAACAGACAGGATGCTGCTACTGTTTTCCTCTGTTACAATTTAACATAATCAGTGAACTAGTGCAAGCAAAATGTACATTTTGCACAAAGTAATGCAGTGTTTTCATTTGTCTGTATTTAACCATAATGTTAATAAAACCTAACTTGCACTACACTTGAGCCAAACTTGCAGACATAACCTAACGTTTTTTACAAGCCCAGCAGCAGCAAACAGTGTGTGTCCGATAGGTATTTGCTATCAAATGTCCCAGTAAACACTGAAGGGAAAACAATTTCAACAATATGGATGTCCACAAAACCTCATTTGCTCACTTTCATAGTTGGTGTCAGCGAACCAGACTAGAGCTGCATGAGTCCCATTTTATGTACTGACAGCTCAAAGTAAAGAGCTAATATGAGGGAAATAGCTTTCTGAATGTCTTGTAAAGTAGTTTTCAAAAAAGTCATTATGAAACAACCAAGAATACACAAGGAATTTACTGTAACCGCATCCAAGCAGGGTTGAGGCTGGTGAGAGTCATTGCTTATACTTTCTGTTTGAAGACACAATACAACGCAATACAACTGTGTCAGGGAGGTCAGATATATGTTCAATACTGTCTCTTTGTTGTGCGTATTGACTTTTCTATTATGGCTGATGGGGTCAGTGCGTGCTGGTAATCCTGTAGTTCATTGGTGCTCGTGTCAGTATTGTGACATAGTGTCATGGGTACTGGGCTTCAGCCTTTTGAGTACTGAATGTACATTTTATACAAGCAGAATGAGATAATGCCAGTTTATTATTAACATCCTGGCAGCATCACACAGTGACAGAGATGAGCCACACAGCAGCTGCCTTGTAGCTGAGTGCAAACACCAGCAGGAAACCCATTTAAAAATGAAGTCATGTATTGGACTGGATGGGCTTGAGAGGAAGAATTCTACTAAATGTGTCCCATGCAAATACACATCAGTGGCAGCTGGTCAAAAGAAGGGCAAATCCATTCTCCACTGTTTCCATTAAAATGCTACTTTTATCAACCGACATATACCAATATCATAAGCATGTAATTCTAAGTGTAGTTTCAGATCAAAAAGACATTAAACTACATTACAAACATTGCATTTCCCCTCTATCTCTTGACTGCTCTCTCTGCTCTGTCCTCCTAATCAAAGCGAGATCAAGCCTTTTCCGTGCCCGCTTAATTCACTGCCACTGAGCTGCAAATGTGTGTGCCCGCAACGCAACACTTAACATTAATCTGGAGTGATGAGGGATGTAATCAGGGAGCAGAGAAGAAAGCCAAAGAGGAAGCTGAAGCCAAAAAAAATCACCTGGTGCCTGTTGAGAGGAGAAATTATGGAAGATGAACTCAGGGGGGAAAAAGACGATATACAGGGTTAGTCTGGATCCAGTGGAGCTAATGGACATTTTACATGGACGGCAGCACAGAATCAGCTCAGCAGTGAGGACTGATGTGCTTTTCATGCTCATTGTGGAGGTTTACTGTGAGGCAGACATTTGAGGGAGGGGGCGCTGTTCTTGTTTCGTGTTGAGTAAATAGATCTTGCCCAAATCACTGTTCTTCCTCAATCTCCTCTGTGCTCCATCTCTATTTTTACCTGTTTTGCTGCACTGTATTTGATGTTTGCATGGTAATTGAGCCTTGCTGCAAAATAATTTTGCCTTGTGTGACATTAAAGTGACATTTACTTGAACTTGTCGCATTGTATTAACACGCCTAATCTTACATTGTGCTTACTGTACATTGGGTAGTACTTGGATGAAATGTAGAGCAGAGTGTGTGTCATTTGGGTCATTAAGATGGGTAGTGTTGTGTGTCAGTGTGTGGTGAAGGGAGGGAAAGGAAAAGACAGTAATCTATGTGGAGTTGTGGTGCAGCATTCCTGAGATGTTTGAAATGTTTGGGATTTCTGGATGGATTGCTTTCAGCGAGAGGAGGGGTCCCTGTTCAAAACAGTGGCTCAGATAAGATCAATTTGGGCAGAAAATAAATGCTTCACGACTGTGTGTGTGTGTGTGTGTGTGTGTGTGTGTGTGTGTGTGTGTGTGTGTGTGTGTGTGTGTGTGTGTGTGTGTGTGTGTGTGCGTGCGTGCGTGCGTGAATGCGTGTATGAATTGCAGATTCCTTCAACCTTCCGACTTTGTATTTAGCTTAACCATATTTTAAATTCACATTTTTATGATAAAACATAATCATACATGTTAAGTTGGCAACTACAAAATGACCTCATAGACTGTGACTGTGACCCCTTCTGAAAATTGGCCACCAGCTGTCACTGATACACATAAACCTGAAACTTGATCCATCCGCAGCTGAGAAATATCTTCTAATATGTATTCAAGTATTAGAAGTAAGATACAAGTATGATGCAACATCTCTTTGCAAACGAAAGCATTTAAGTGCCACCTTATCACCACCTCTATAAAAAAAAAGCAATCACAGAAAAACCTTGTAGGTGAGCTGTACTAAAGTAAAGACATTTACAGTGCAAGAAGTTGTTGTATTTAATCATTTAAAGTTAGAGGGTGCATGAAAAAGTACTAACTAGCAGTATAGAGGACATGAATGTTGTGGTCAAGGGCTACAAGCATGTATTACTGTTATAGATTATTTTTTCTAAGACTTACAACATAACTACAATTACCTCACAAAACAAAATAATTAAACCATATTGTGCAGGGGGAAGAAACAACAAAAGGCCCTTTGCTTCAAACAAGGCGGAATTGATTATGAAGTCTGCTGGAAGACAAACATTTTTCCAGTCCTGGCTACATCAATAACATTCGCTCTGTAGGCAATTGGAGAAAAGTGTAATGTAATATTCACAGAGGAAGAGGAAACAGAGGCTCCCAATCAAGCCGATAGAGAGAGAGACTGAGCTCATAAAAATGTTCTCTTGTGCATCAGTGTATTTTAATTTGGTAGCCCAAGTTTAAATAAAAGGCTTTTTAACATTTAAATCCCACTTGAGTGCCTTGGATGTTTTTGAATTGAACATTTAGTTTGCGTATACTACAGAGATAAAGAGAACATATTGCCCATATCAAAACTGATGGAATGTACTCATCCTGCATACAGTACATACAGCAAATGTGTGTATGCATATTCGACTATGTGGCAGGTCCACTGGCAGTGTGTTACCTGTTGCATGTCGCATCATGATACTGAAAGATGTGATTAAAAGTATAAAATACATTATTCTAACAGCGTGCATGTCTAAAATAGGACGTTTGTCGCTTAGGAAGAAATGCTATGGCTGTGTTTGTTCAGATTTATTTGTAATAAAAAGTGTGAGGTTTTGCTGAGTACACCATCAGAATAATGTCAATCTGAACTTTACTTTGTTGTGCTCTTGAGAGACGCAGGCTGAGGAGTGAAGCTTTGTCTTCCAGCACTCCCGTCAATGCAAAAACATCCCATATCTCAGATCTGTCAAACACAATTTCAAGGCAATAGGGTCTGACCTGAGGCCTGAGGTTTGTAACTTTGACCCAAAACAGTTAAAAACATTATAATAAAGTCCTTAACAATGCTTAAGGCTGACATCTTTGGTATGTTAACCGTTGCCTGGAATAACGGAACGTGCTAAGATGTTACAAACTATGATAATATTGAGACCATTGTGCTTCCATCTTTACATATTATGCCAGTTTCTTTCATGTTGTTGAACCAAACAACATAGCCAAATATATCTATGTCTGTATGAATACAGACACACTGGTCCTGTGTAATGTACTGCATATCCTGCTGCATGTAAAACATATTGATTAAATGTCATGTAAACACCATAATCTAAATAAAAACAGCTTACATCGTTGTTGTACTACGAGTATCAGATGAAGCTCACACCACTCAGGCCTGGTTTACACATTTTGTTACTCTAAGATGCGATCTCTGCATCCAGCTTTATCTGGAGAATGACATGTAATGGAAGACAGGATTTGTATTTTCACTTTGCATCCTGATTTTGCATGTTGTTGTCCTCTGGATGCTGCTGTATCAGTAAGGTTATCAACAGGTGTCTCTGTCTTTTGTTCATTTCCTGTTTTATTTTGTAGCATTGTTATTATTTACTTCCTGCCCTTTCACCTGCTCCCTGTTGTCATCAGCCCCACGTGTATCTAATCTGCGTCTTCCCCTCTGTTGTTGTTGTCGCCCTGATTCTTCCCTGGTTGTTGTTCCTGCGTCTTGCCAGTTCTCTCTGCTTCCCTGATTCTGTTTGAGTTCCTTGTTACACCTGTATCCGCTCCTGCTTCTACCCTGCTTTTGTTCTCTGTTTCCCCGTTTGTACTCTTTGCAAGCCTGCACCTGTCAGTAAATTCTTTGTACCCTGATTCTGTTCCTGTTCTGTCCTCGTTATGTTCTCTGGTCCCCCGTTCGTGCTCCACTGTGCCCCTCGTTACATTGCAAGTCCACTCTTGCCCTTGATTTAAGTATTCCTTCGTGTTTCGTTAACCGTCTTGTTTTTCGGCTCTGCTGCTCAGTTTGAGCTGGTTTTAATTTTTCCCCATATTCCTTGAGTCTTTTCCAGCTCCTGTATTTTGTGTTACTCATTCTCCTTCAGCTACATACCTAGTGTTTTACTTCTCCACCCTTCTTGTCCCATCCTTGTAGACCTGTTAAATACCTGCATTTCCCTTGCACTCGATATAGCTCGCAGTTCCTACGTAAGCAAGATCGTAACTAGTAGGTGGACTGTTGCCCTGACAAAAGGGTCCATCTATTTAGAAACGGATGTATGTCATTGTAACAAGCCAACTCCCATTCATGAACCTCTATGTTTGAATGGGGGTTGGCTTGTTACAACAGGACTGGTGCCCTGACAAAAGGGTCCATCCATTTAGAAACGGATGTATGTCATTGTAACAAGCCAACCCCCATTCAAACATAGAGGTTTATGAATGGGAGCAAATGGAGCCAGTGAGATGAGTCATCCTGAGTCTTTACAGCTTGCACTTTTCTGTGAATGGGTCAAATATGAATGCAAGGTGTAAGGGGTGTCCTAAAAATGGATTTTCTAAAGCAGCTCATTGTTAGAAACCTTCTGCACACGCATTTCCTCACCTGGAGTATTCCCTCCGGTGAGCCAATGACGCAAAATATGACATATTTAAACGTATCAATTCCATCCCTTGCTAACTCCAGCTTTTTCACTTTTTAACTGCAGCACAGAGACAAATCTGATCAGTGTATGAAAAAGGAATGTGGCCAGCTCCACAAAGACAAGTCACTCACATCCAAGCAAGTTCCCGTGACTCCTCCATCTGTGTTATCGGCAGCTGATTTCATTCAGCTTGATTGGCCTTTTGAAAAAAAAAAAGCAGCAATTCACAACAATCAGCTCAGCCAGCTGGCATCCACATCACACCACACTCAAAGATGCTGCTGCTCAGCCTGGGTGCATCTCCCCGACTATCTACAATAACCACAAGATCAAACTTCACTTCACAACTCAATAACAGCTGCTATGAATTTACATAGTCAATTAAGATATCCTCTGAAGTCATTTGTGCAGACATGTCAGATTTTGTCTAATTACATTATGAGTTCATAATTAAGGTGATTGTTTATTCATTTTCCTCAATATTTATTAGAAAACTACACATCATAGCAACAATACTGAGAGAAAGAGCTGAACAACACGGGAATTTGTCAAAACAATGGAAAAAAAGCATTGTTTGAATACCATACTGACACACACACACACACTCTCACACACAAAGGTAAAGGGTTGATTTCGTGTGTAGCCCCCAGCACAAGAGTCTTCAGGGTTTCTGCACCTAAGAAGACAATCTGGAGCCTGTCTGGGATGATGAGGATGCACTGTGCGTCACAGGTGGAAGAGGCGGAATTCACTTAGGAAATTGGGAAAATGTTGAAATGTGGAATACATTTTTAAAAAACTTACCAAGCGAGTTTCCAATGAGTGACACGAAGAAGACAATGATGTAGACAGCGATGAGCACCCACTCATACTGCTTGGGGTGTAAGTACTCTCTCCAGATGTATGTGAGAAGTTCGTCATCCACATCCACGGTGGAGCGCCGGTGCAACTCCGTGCCGTTCGCCGCTACAGGTGCGGGGGACAAACACTCCCCGCAGTCCACATCCACAGTCTCAGACATGTTAGTGATTACTGATCCCCCCCGCTGGCACCCGCGTGTGTGTGTGTCGCCGGTGACCGTAGGTTCCTGACAATGCGCCGATATCTCGTCTCCACGATCACAGCAGGAGCGAGGGAGAGAAGAAACCCCTGCAAAAAGAACTGTCAACGAATCAATCATGAGAGATGCTCCCACCCTGACATGAGCTGCACACACACACACACACAGATTGAGTGAGAGAGTGAGGGAGGGAGAGAGGGAGAGAGAGAGAGAGCTTGGTGATGAGGTAGTTTAGCCCCCACTGTGCTTTAAGTGAAGAAACCATCATTTAACTGCATGCGTGCTTATACCACATCATTAAATATCAAACTGATGACACTAAAATATGAAGGAATGAATGACTGAACACATGATTCCATTTGATGTAAGCTCTGACATGATGATGTGTGCAATCTGGTGACATTCTGCCTCATTTTGTTGTTTGCAACCACAGCAGATCAGTGTCTCCATTTGAGGGACAAGGTGATGTAATTAAATGGAAACAGTTTGACTACAGAGCTGCAGCAGCTTCTCTTATTCCGAATAGACTGCAGCACTCGATTGGGAGGAATGGCTCTATACCTTAACCCCCAAGCGGGACTTCATTGATATTATTCACACACTTGCCACTAAATCATTTGATTAATATGACTCACTATGCATACTGAGTGCGATTGGCCCTGGAGAGTTTGTACAAAATTGTTAAATCAAACTGCTTTTGATTCCTTATCTCTATTTTCATTCATTTGTTCATTTTTGTGTTTTCTTGAATGGTCCTTTATTTTCTACCGCAGCTGCCTTTTGGTGCATTCAGGCTCACAAGCTGGGCAATGCTGAGGGAGAAGTGTCCCTGAGTATAATTAGAGCTAAAAATGGATGCAAGCAATCTGCACAGCTCAACACAACACTGATTTGTTTAAAATAGGTGCAATCAGATAAAAAATATATATTAGGCTATGCATCAATTTGATTATACAAGCACACTACCGCACCTTACACATAGGTTGAAGCAGCGCCTTTACATTCTTGTTAAGTGTTCTTTTAGTGGGAAGCAGAGTAAAGATCATAAAAATAAAACCGGTCCAATCACTTTCAGATTCAGGATCGGAATCAGTTTTGTTGGCCCAGAATGTGCAAACATAGAAGGAATTTTAATAGATATACAGCTAAAAACAAGGACGACAAAGGTGAACATAAACATTTAAACACTAGATGCAAAAAGTATCTATATATCTATAAAGGAACAACATCAAAGGTGTAACAGGAAGACAATAGTGCAGTGATGCAGAGTGCAAAGAATAGACGCATGTATACAACATACAGCATATACAGTGTGCTTAGATTTACAACTGTTTAATACTACTATTATGTATTTGAGTATAAGTAAATGCAGTGGATGTTTAGAGCTATTGGTTTTGACACTGTGTGACCTTTATGATTGACAGCTTGTGGGAACATGCTGTCTTTGTTGTTTTGACGCAAACTGCTCTGTAGTGCTTACAAGAGGGGAGGAGTTGGAACAGGTTGTGTCCAGGGTGTGATGGGTCTGCACTCGTGTTTCCTGCACCTTTCCTGACTCTGCACACGTTGCTTGAATGTAGGGTAGGTTGACTGTCCGTTGCGGTCTGTTCGTGTCCTGATTGGCGGCCGAACCCAATCAGACGGTGACGGATGTGCAGAGAACAGACTGGATAATTGCAGTGTTGAACTGGATCAGCAGTTCATGAGGCAGGTTGAACTTCCTGAGCTCACGCAGGAAGTTTATCCTCTGCCGGGCCCTTTTGATGATTGTGTGTATGTTGGACGTGTACTTCAGGTCCTGGGAGATTGTGGATCCAACCTAAAGGTTTCCAAAGCAGACACAGTGTTGGAAAAGTGTTAATAACTTGGTGAATTTTGTATTCATACCAGTTAAACAATGATGATGTCTTTATTTACCAGCAAACCCCACAGAGCTTTTACACAGATGGATGAGCAGTAATCCACAGTGAATTTAATTATTGACTTGTTAATTCCTGTCATCACATCCAGTCACTCCTAAACTGGATCTACAGCTTTCTCACCAACAGGCTCAGCAAGCCTTGGTTGTGGACTCATAATGATGTTGTTGGCTCCCATCACCATGGCACAAGGGTGGAGGTACTGTATACACCCTGTATACACCCCAAAAATAAACAGGGCTCCACCAATGGCACAGACGCTGTATGAACACAACAGTCAGGTGGAGCCGATCTGTCTGCAGACAAATGTTTTATTAACTAATTAGATACTGTGACACAAGCTGTCGCTGCATCAGAAATGTTAAAATGTGCAAACAGTCATTAACCAAATGCCAAACTTGTCAAATGTTTGATTTGAAGCCTTGCAAAGCTGATCCCACATTCATCACGCACAATATTACAACTATTGAATTGTTGCTTTTTCAGGAAAACGTCACACACATAAAGGCTTCATTTGATCGGGACATGAGCCTGTAACATTAAAAAATACTAACAATTAATTCATGTCATAATTTGCTAGATTATTAGTAAAATACTCACTCATTAATAAAATGACTTTGTGGACCATTGCGTTGTTTGACAAGGTTAGTCCAGGTATGAGATATAAGGAAAAGGAAATCAAGAAGTGGAGCACAAGTTAACGTTATTTAAGACAAACACAATAATCATTCAGTAATCCAGTGTTTAAGATTGTTGCCAATAAAGCAGTTATGCTCAAAAAAGTAACCAATTCCCAGATTTATACAGAGATTTTGGAGACCCCTGAAAGAGGGAATTTGGAAATCAATAACCAACCAGTAAGGTAGTGCCACTCAACAGGACCTTTGACCTTATGGCAACTATTGCAACTAAAAACTAATGTGATGTGTTTTCAGGAGTGTTGAACTATGAGCACAAAGCAATAGAAACTGTAAATCATCTAGCTGGTTAATCACACCTTTAAAATTGGTTTTCTGAAACTCAGTTTAAATGTGGGTTTGCTACTTCTTGACTATGAAGTTTGAAGAAGATTAGAGCTGAAAAGTCTGTGTTTATCCTCATTGGTTAAAGGATCACTGTCATAAAAGCTGGAACGGATCAGGAAAAGCCCATAATGTGGTGGAATTAAAGGAGTAGAAGCAAACAAAGGAAAGCACAAAAAAAGAAGAATTCAATCTGAAAACTGTAGACAGTATAAAAAAGCAAATAGTGCCAAGACACCCAATTACTAAAGACAAACAACATGCATCTGAAGTTGATTCTTTCTTTCTTTAAAGGGCAAGGACATCACATTGCAATTAATTCAATGCAGATGAAAAACAACTTTAATCTTCACCACTTCACTCACCACAGTGTTTTAGATGATATCATATAAGTTTCTCCTTCATAGCTCTTGTGGAAAAATGTTTCATTCATTGACGCCACATTAATCTCCAATTTAGATTGATCGGCGCTTGGACAGAACAGTATGTGGCTGGTTGGTCCAAGTATTGATCAGGTGATCCATGTGACAGAAGGCATTTGTCTGAGGTCAAACCTGCCTCCTTGGATGTAACCCCCATACGGCAACGCTATCATTTAAACCTTCATTTAAGCTCTAATCTTTCTTCAGGCAATTGGCTCCGTTAATTCAGGGCTAGGCTAAAAATGTATGATAACAAATGAAAGCAGAATCTAGTATAAAAGGCCATTTTAGACAAGGACTAGGTTCAACCTCTGTGGGCGCCGTATCATGTATGCCCTGCACCCCCCTCTGTAATGCATGTGTTTGTGTGTGTGTTATGTAAGAGGGGTGCAGGAAGTATTTTAAATTACATGTGGTAACATTGTATGGAATTGCATGTGATCTGACAAAACTCAGTATCTTAATCCTGCTGTCTTTCCCACAGTAAAGACCTTTTGCCTTGACCTATTTTCCCCCAAAGCCTGAATATTTCATCGAGAGGCTTTACTCTAATAGAGGGATAATTGAAAATTATCTCTTCATCCTAGATTTAGCAGCATGATGAGCACCCTTAGCTGAACTCTTTGGACTTGGAAGAAATCATTCAGATAATATAAATCAAATGGGTACTGAAATCCAAAGCAGAAAACCCTGGGTGAGGCAACGATTACTAACATTTTAAAATCAATATTTCAAAAAATAGAAAATACCTATTTCTATCACGTGTACTCTGTGACCTTTGACCTAGTCTGCTATAGAACGAGCCTTGGAAACAAAAATATCTTCTCAAGGCTCTTTGATATGTACCGTAATTTTCGGACTATAAGTTGCGCCTTTTTCCCCATTTTTCGACCATGAGGCTTATATAACGGTGCGGCTTATCTATGGATTTTTACAGCTAACGGCCACTCGGGGAATATCTAAATCTATGGATTTTACAGGTTACAGTCCTCCGGAGGCCGGAAAAGAGCACGCAAAAGTAAAAGTGGAACCGCGAGTGGTACGAGAGACAGAACGACAGCGAGACAGACGGACATTACGAGCGCGAGACAGTTTGTGAGACACCCTCATTATGGAAATTGATATTGCCTCGTCAAGCGCTGTAAGCTTTGTTTTTTGTTAGGGTACTACTGTAGGCTATAATGTAGATCAGTGCCGGTACGTGCGCTGGGAGCGCACCGTTTAAATTTGAAAGTTGAAAAGTTTGTGTGTCTGAAACGCTATGTGATACAGTACAGTTTACACAGCATAGTACATGTTCTGTAGCTACTATTGCACTAAATGGTAAGACTTGAAAACGTTATGCAAATATGCAACTTGTTTGTTGAAATGTTAATAAATGGGAGCTTCCTCAAACAGCCGCCTCTTTCCCGACAATCCCCTCTGTGCACGAACCCTTACATATGGTAATTAAACATTAAAAAACCGGCGGCTTATAGTCCAGTGCGGCTTATATATGTACACATCATTCAATTTAGCTTCTGCGGCTATTAGTCAGGTGCGTCTTATAGTCCGAAAATTACGGTATGTGTTCTGTACACTGTGTGGGTTGCTTTTATGTTTTTTAATTTTTAATTTTTTTAGCATTTTTTTTTTATGCTTTTATGTCTTTGTTTTGGAAATGCAATGTCAGGAGATACCGTATTGTTGTTGCGCCGATCGTTGTAATTGGACAGGAACAATTATGATTTACAGCAGGAAGCATGCATGTGCGACGTAGATTATTTATTTACAGACAACAGAATTCTGAATAAACCTGCATGAAAGAAGAGAGATCAAAACAGCAGACAACTCAGAGTAAAGTATGACACATCAGCTAATCAGCACATCTAAGGCCTCACAAAGAATGGATGAGGTGTGTGTGAGTGTGTGCTGTGTTAATAGTCTGCAGGTGTGGGTAAGGATCAACAGCTGTCTGCGATCATGGCTGATGACTGGAGAGGTTGGTGATTGGAATCCACTGATGCTGCAAAGTGTGTGGGAGGTGTGAGTGACATGGACAATGGAGGATTGTGAATTGTGATGCGTGTTCTTAATTTTGTTAGACCCCATTACATGTATATGGACAAAATAACTTGACAAGGTGTCTCTCAATCTGAAACTATATTGCCATTATTTGCCATGATTACATTTTATTTACCCCCTTGCATTTTGTCTAACACGGCTCTCAGGTGATCAGAAAGGCTTTGGCAGCAGATAATGGAGAAGGTTGTTGGACCTCTTGTTGTGGTGATGAATGTCAATAGAGCCTTTGCTCACCAAGGATGACGTCCATGGCTTCCTTAGGGGACGACCACATGTCAGGAGATTCTAGATCTTCTGATTTATTGCAACCCTCAGTGCCTGCCTGAGGACTATAATGCTGAAATTAGTTTGTATGTGAGATGTATCAGGGGGGAGGGGACAGCTTTGGTTTTGTTGTACATTCAACTATCAACACTAAGGCGCTGGTGTAAACTCATTATTATATCATCATTAATTACATCTCTGTGATTACATGGGGACATTTATCACACACTGATGCACAATACTTATGAGAATTGCCTGAGCTATTTAAATATGGTCCCCTAATATGACCTCACAGATGCCAGATTCTGAACATTTAATTACTTCTTAAAAGCAATGAACACTAAAGAAAGCGTCAAATTTGGTGTAGACTTGGATGGTCGACGAGAGTCTATAATAAAGCATTCTCTTCATTAATGGACACATAGGAACACAGTTCAGTTGGTAAACAATGTTTGCATGTTTACTTGTGTTTCTCTTGAGAATAATAAATCCCACTTGAACACTAACAGTAAATGTATCATAAAGAGTATTATATTGCATTGATAGCCGCACAAACTTTAATTGTCCTTCCACTGATAAATATCACAAAATAACTGACAACACACAAGAAGAATACATTTTGCAAAATGATTGTAACTTATTTATTGACAATCTGAAATTGTGAGAGAAAAGAAACACGTAAAGGCAACAATGTGGTAATGACACCCATACATTTTAAAGTGTTACTAAAGTTCCATGTGCTCCAGTTCAACAGGCCTGTGATGAATCCTGCTTCAGTGACATGTTCAGTTCTTTGTTGCGGACATTAATCTCATTATTTTTGAAGCCATATCTTACCATTAATACATAAGCTTCATATTTGATTGCATTCAATTTGAACAGGTGCGACTAGTAACATTGCCAGAATACTGCTTTCAATCTCACACTGAACGAACACATTTCAGCTAAGATCACATTTTTCATAAATATGTTTGTCAGTATTAGATATTGTATATGTCAGGATTCAGTTCAGTATTTCAGTTTATTTGGAGCTCAATGTCAAGTGAATACCAATGTCATGGCATGAGGGCTGCCTGAGTGCGGCTGATGTGTTTTCTGTTTCTACCATGTAAAGGTCAGCACCATGTATGCATATGAAATACATTTTCTTCACAATAATATTTTTGCAATAATAAGGGCATTTGTAGAAAAGTGAAAAAGTAGAGCTCAGTAAACAGTGTTTTCTTTTTAAAAATTCAAGACAAAGACAACCCTAAACTCTACAAATACAACCAGAAACATTCAGCAGTATGTCTGTAATCTGTTTAGACTGTAAATCATGTCACAGTTCCTTTGTGAAAAGATGGTGATCAACATTACTGCTTATTTTTGTGCATGAGATTTCCCATCCGCTGTAGGAATTTCTCTAGCTTATTTTCATGATTGATCCGCGTGGTCTTGCCAAGGTTATGCTCAACGGCTGAATCGGTCTTAGAAGGATTTTTGGCCTTTTCTGAAGACTGTGCGTGTTCTTGACGGGTTGTAGACCGTAAAGGATGTTTCTTTTCAAATGCACAGAAAGGCTCAAATCTGCTATACAGACGACTCTCAGGCCCGTGACCTTTACTCCACATTTCCACATCAATACTGGGCTCCATAATTCTATCACCTCCAGTGTGTTTCTTTTGTGTTGTAGTTTGGAGGTGGGGGCTCTGCCGAGGATTGTGCTCTTCCTTTCTATATTGAGTCTTCGATGACCTCGGAAGATCGTGTGCTAACTTCTCCTGCTGCTCTAAGGAAGACCTGGTTGTGCTTTGGTGTGTTCCCCTGACGTCTGAATGTTTTACTTCATCCCCATCAGTTAAGGTGTCCGTACTGCCACATGACGTTGTACTTGACAATTGAGGGGGCGCTTCTTTTTTCTCTGGTATGTTAAGTAAGGATCTCATTTTATTGGAACTCTTCTTTAGGAAATGCTGAGAGCTCATGTTGGTAGATGGAACCCCTACATCCTTGCTATTCAAATCCAGGGCTGCTGCAGACACAGTTCTGCAAGGCGGTTCCTGCCAACTGGCAGTAGGTGTGCATTTTGTGCCTGTGATGTTCTTAACATCAAACTGAGACACAGATCTCTGATCTTCATTCAGATTTAATCCATGTCCCCCATTCTGTACATTGATCCTTGCAGTGATTCTATTTTCTTGTCTCCGTGGTGAAATCCCTCCATACATCTGGCCTGAGGAGTCATATTCAGAGTTTGAGTTTGGGTCTGCAACACTGTGCCTCTTTTGCCAGTTGTCTGTCAGAATCTCAGGATGGTTCATCTTTACTCCCCCTTTATTTCTGCCCACGGTGGCATATGAAGGCTGGTACGCGTTTCTTCCTGGGCCGTAGTTTGCATTATTCCGGGCATCATCCAAAATCTGCAGGCTCCGTCTTTTTAAAATACTTTCTTCAATATTTATTCTATTCTCAGCTGCGGCCAGTGGATTCCATTGCATTGATGAATATTGCAAAGCAGGGTTTGGTAATGCAGATGGGTTTGTCTTTCGAATGCCAGTGTAGGAGTCATTTATATGTGCATTTTCCTCAATATGCTCAGGAATGGTAGACCTAAAAGCAAGGGAAGACCTCAGTCTGCTGTTCATGAAGGAGTTTGCTTTGTCTGTTGAGTCGAACTGTTCTAAGAAGTCACTTGAGTTTCTAAGTGGGGCATCAGGGTTTTTGAGGTAGGAATCAATCCTCAATGAGCGCATGAAGGATTTGGACGTGTTCTCCAACATTGGCATGTTCTGCTGCATGGGGAGAGCCTGTGCGTCAATGCCATGGAAGGGCGGTTGCATGTTTTGACCCCTGTACATTTGTGGCATTTGGGAAAAATTGTCCATGCAGAAGTTGTTTCTCCCATTGTCAATATCCCTAGAGACATTCCAGTTGCTTCCTCTGTGCCGAATGTTCTGTGGAGTAAAGCCGTCTTGTCTCTCCCCAGCATAGCTGTGTCTTTTCAAGTAGTCCATCGTCTCTGGAAGCTGGAACTGAAAGTTGAGATCATCCTCAATAAAGGGCCTGTGATCAAAAGGCTCTCCTTCATAACACCTCTCTTCAATGTCTCGGATGCCTTGTTGCCTCTCACAAGTCTTCCGATAGACTGAGTCCAGCGTATGCCTCAACTGGTCTCCCCTGTCAAGGATTTTGGCAGATTGACCGAGTTTTGGCAAACTGGGTCTTCCTTGTAGACCATTGGGTTGTACCAAACCCTCTGGGGGACTCAGTTCAGGTGGAACGGTTGACCGGGCATAGAGAGTACGAAACTCCTCATCATAGGATCCCACTAAATGACCTGTTATGACCTGAACCATGCTCAGATTGATCTTCTCAAATGACCACGTGAAGCTGTAAACAAAGAGAAATGAATGATGAATGTATATATTACAATATTGACAAACATTGCGTAGTTCTACTTTGATGCACCACTGGGTATTATGATGTATTGATGATGTATGTGCTGAAACCATGTTTTTAGATGATTTTCTATAGAAATCAGATTTTTGCCTTTGCACAATTTGGTTACAAAAAGGCATCACTGCTCCATCTGACAGCTACTCAGCTACAGAAAATTCTTTTTAAGCCCTTTTCTTTGTGACTGTATTTAGTGCAATGTTATTTACCTGTAGGAGCCATAGATCACTGTTTGGCAGTCAACTAAAATAAACTTCTGCTCCATTGCCCCATGGAATTTAGCTCCTGATCGACAGAGGTAATCTTGACCTTTCACAGTGCGCACCCTCATGTTCTGCGGGCAACACAGGACAAAGATTATGTTAGCTTATTAGAAAAAAAGTTGAATCTATTTCTCTGAAAATTCTCATCATTTGTCACCAGTTTATCTGAAAGCAAAGAGTGTGTCAAGGAGAGCAGATTTACAGATTGAAGTATTTCCACAGAATCAATGCAGGTTTTGAGAGGCAGAGATGTGGGTGTGTGGGTGATGTTTTATATTCACTCAATTTCAATTCAAAGAGTGTGTTTGAATCCTTTGCATACATTTAATCAGATAGTCCATCATCTAAACATATAACATCTTTCGTAAACCGTAGACTTTTCCTTTAAAACAAATACAAAACTGTCTTATGTGATGAGTAAATCAGGTAAGAATCAAGTTTGAATTTTCATAATGAAAGGCCTTGACTTTCACACGGATGTATGTGCTACTTACCCTGAGTTGTTGAATTTCTACATCTTGACTTTTTGCCATTGCCAGGAAACCTTTCAAATGGAAATCATTCAGAAGTATATAGACCGCAACCCCACGTATGGAGGCATTGACAGCTTCAGTGAATATATCTGCATCGGTGAATGTGTCCATCGCAATGGCAATGACCTGTGAATGAATTGACATCAGTTAACGGAAATGAGAAGTAAGTCATTTTGGCAGAACAAGGACAAGCATTGA